>NC_069501.1:411706216-412306216 GCF_027579735.1 Bombina bombina
GACGGTATAAGGCTGGTTTGTGGGCGACGCTGCAGGCACTTAGAAATAAGTGCAGAGAGCTTGAAGCCTATGCTTCTATCTATCGCATGTGCCAGTGTGATAGAAAGAAGTAAAAATGGCTTCTTTTTTTTTTACAACAACTGGACTGGAACCTTTTTGGCTGAATAAATATAATTTTAGCAACAGGGAGGCTATTGGAAAATTATATTTATTCAACCAAAAGGTTTTTTTTGTTTTTTTTTCTCTCAGAAGCTTTGAAATGAAGACTTGAAATGCTAAACAGCATTATAAACCTAATAAAATAATCACACAACACAGAATATATAATCAAACTAAGTTTAAATAACAATAAACATTTGCTAAACAGCATTATAAACCAAATAAAATAATTACACAACACAGAATGTATCATCAAACTAAGTTTAATGAACAAAAACATTTTTTATACTTGCATTTTTCTGCAAACAGTTCTCTGCATTGTTAGCATATTAGATCATATCAGGTCTGCAGCTATTCTATGCATTCAAGTCTGGACTCATTTATAGGCACCCTCACCTCAGCAGCTGGGATAAAAGAAGAATGGGAAGTTTCCCTACACGGCTGCTAGATCTTGTTGCTTTGAAAGCTGCTCGATAGCTCAGGTCCTGAACTTTTCACACTGATTAATTTCAGCCCTGCTGGCTTGCATATCTTTACTGCAACACAATCGGACAGCTCACACCCTACTGGCCTTGCCCTTATTTTCAATGTGCTGCTTCTCAGTGCTTTTCAATAGCAGTCACATGACTGAAAATAAAGGGCCTTATTCTGAAACGGCGCAAATTGAACTGTTGTAAACCGAGGGCCACCTATATATCATAAATAAAAGCATATCCAGACTTTTTTTTTTTTTTTAAAAAAAGCTTATGGTATGCTGGAACTGTGTAGCCATATCACTTCTACGTGCCTTTAAAGAAAAAGTTGACATTCCTAGTAGTTAATCATAACAAATTCTGAACTGAAGCCTTATGGACAGGGCCGCCATCAGGGGGTGACAGGGGTGACTCCTGTCAGGGGCCCAATGGGCCAGGGGGGCCCAATGGGCCAGGGGGGCCCCATGAGACAAGAACTAAAAAAAAAAATTTTTTTTTTTACATTTTGGCAGCCACCAGTGGATACTACAGCAGAGTGCTAATTGAGCATGGGAAATGTTATTACAAGGAGTAAAGTATTAGCATTTGAGAGGATTTCTGAGTGTGCACTAAACCACTATGCACAGTGTGAGACAGACTTGGCACTTGTTTGTACAGACGGCACTTTCATTTGCAGAGGAGGTAGGACTTACTTAGCAAATGTTTTTTATTTGTTTGTGAAATTTCGGATTGTAAATTCAGTGTGGTAGTAGTTGTATGGTGGGGCCAAGGGTCCATAAAAACTATTTTTTTTTTAGCAGCAGTGTATTTATGATTATTTGACAATGCTGTAGAAATTCCTATATTTAAAACCTTGCAGAAATGTTTCCTCCTCAATACACAAATGGTAGGTGCCCTTCTAGGCAGTTATATATTCCCAGTTTACTGCCCCTTTATGCAAGACTTTACAGACTGCAAGGAGGCATTTTATCTAAGACTTTTTTACATCTGCATAAAATGTTATACTCCTCAGACTAAGATTGCTCAGTGTTCTGAAATGAGACAGGTTACACTTAACAACTGTTCAGTTACACTACAGCTGACTTAATTTTGAAATACATACCAACAAGCCTAAAATCCTGCATTTTAACCAGATCTAATGGTATGAGTACTACAGCTTATGGTTCCACCAAGACCATATAGAGTACAGCATTTTCAAAATACATAAGTACAGCTGACAGATGGGAACATTTGTACACTATATTTGAAGTGGTGCTCTTGGTTGGGGAAAAAAACAAACAAACATATGTCAACCATTTTGAATTCACAGAATTATTTTTGTTTGCACATTTACAAATATGATTCTTTAAAAAGTGATCTCTTAATTTCTGCAATTTTTTTTATCATGCATGTCACATACTGTTGATTTAGGGGATGCAAGGTGCATAAATGTTTCCTCCTGTGAGTGTTTCAGTGGGTGTCTGTGTTTATGTCCTTGTGCTTTGGTTTGTATCTCTATGAGTGTGTATGTATTTTTTTCTGTGGGTCTCTCTGTGAGGGTGGGTGTGTATGTCTTTGTGCATTTTCTGTGGATGTCTGTGAGGGTGTGTGCATATGTCTTTGAGCTTTTTCTATGGGTGTCACTGTGAGGGTGTGTGTATGTTTGTCTTTGTGCATTTTCTCTGGATACCTCTGTGAGGGTGGGTGTGTATGTCTGTGTTTTCTGAGGATGTCTCTGTGAGGGTGTTTGTATGTATGTATGTGTTTTCTGTGGATGTCTCTGTGAGGGTGTGTGTTTTCTGTGGGTGTCTCTGTGAGGGTGTGTGTATGTCTTTGTTTGTTTTCTGTGGATGTCTCAGTGAGGGTGAGTATGTATGTCTTTCTGTTTTTTTATGTCGTTGTCTCTATGTGTGTGTATGTCTTTATGTGTTTTCTGTGGGTGTATGTCTTTGAGTGTTTTCTGAGGCTGTCTCTGTGTGTTTCCTTGGGTGTATGTTCAAGTTTGAGTTTGTGTGTGTGTGTGTGTCCATTGTCTGTTCCTTTTTAGGACATTTTGACCTTACTACTGATTATTCACATCTTTCTACAGACTTTGAGACTAACGAGACCTTTCCGGATGTCACCAATCCACCATTTAACCTTTTAAATTATTGTTAAGGCAGTTCTTTCAGCCACTGCATGCCTGTTGTCATCATTTAGTTGGCATCTTCCTTTACAAAAAGTTCATCAGAACTCCATATTTTGTTTTCTAAATCTCCTTTTTTTACAAAAACTGTAGTTTACCTCATTACTTGTCAGGTCAATGTAAACAGTGCTGAGTGTCTGTTTGGGTGTCTGTGTCTGAGTGTGTTACTTTGCGTGTCTGCTAGAGTGTCTATATGTGAATCCTTATGTGAGTGTGTGTGTGTGTTTCAGTGTATGAGTGTGTCTGTGTGTGTGTATGTTACTACCTTACAACATTTCCAAGTTTAAATAGACACTTAAGAATAAAGTGCATATATGCGTTTTAGTCACTTGGTCAAAAATTGTACATGTCAAAGGAGGGGGGGGGGGGGGCCCTGATCAATGGTTAAGTCAGGGGCCCCAAAATTTCTAGTGGCGGCCCTGCTTATGGACCCAAGTTCTAAAAAAATATAAAATATCTTGTGTTTACATAATAAAACATTCCAATCTGCTAATTATGGAAGTGAATGTTTACCAACTTATGTAACTAGGATGTTCTATATACCTTACCCTCACCTCCCTAGTTGTGTGACTTAAATTATGCTTTAAGGGACTTTTTGAATCGCAATGAAATAACACACTCTTCACTTACAGCTGCCACATTTATACTTACTTTTACATAACGACCATCAACTTCTAGACTGGCAGACCTCAAAGGTGCCAGGTCTCATGAATCTCAGGTTAGTGCCTTTTTTCAGTGTTCTGCACAGCACAATGAAATAGATAAAGGAAATGGAAGGGGGGATTTAAAAAAAATAATTAAAATAAATAAAGATAGCTGCCCCACCCCGTGCACCTGAAGCCATTACAAGGTGGCTGAGTGTGTTCAACACCACCAGGGGAAACACGGAAACTCAGTGCTGCTTCTACAAGAAGAAGGGAGCTGGATGGGGGGAATAAGTATAGAAAAACCCTTGAGCTCAGGACTAGAAACCACCAAGACCCAGAGTTTGAAAAGCAATCGCCTACCCTTCTGGTGTGTGTCTTGGGGTTCATGACCATGATCTTTCCTTTAAATGTACCAACAGACCTCAAAAGTACCAGCTGACCTGCAATTTCACTGTAGTTCTGTAAAGAAGGAGAAAGAGTGACTTGAGTTAAAATAAATAAAGGTAGAAATAAATTAGGTCCCACAGTACTCTTGGCATCCTTTTTTAGGTTTTGTGATTAATGTTTGGCACTTCCAGAATTTATGGTCTAGAACAGTGTTTCCCAAACGCTGTCCTCACGTACCCCCAACAGGCCTTGTTTTTATTATAGCTGAACTAGTGCACAGGTGAGGTAATTGGCTGATCAGTAACCATGGTTACTAACCTGATGTCACCCATCAGCTGATTATTTCACCTGTGCACTAGTTCAGCTATAATGAAAACCAGGGCTGTTGGGGTACATGAGGACCGCGTTTGGGAAACACTGGTTTAGAACTAACTCCCTAATAGGTGCCATTTAATTTCCAGTTATTGTAATCCTAGAGTATGCAAACAAGTTTTGGACTTAAATATTTTATTTTATCAACAGCCAAAATGATAGAAAAACCCTCATAATTTGGCAAATCTCATTATATTGGTTACTAAACATGGGAATAATCCCCATCAAAAGAAAACAATAGCTATAGTATGGATGATGACTTCATGTAGTGCTAATTCGGGTGGGGCTCTTTTAGGGCTGATTGTGGCCCCATTGTACCTCAAGCCATTGCCAGGTGGCCAAGTGTTTTCAACATCATTGGTTGAAAAAGGCCTAGAGATCCCCAAGACCTCTTGTTTTAAAGCCCAGATGCTTGTCCATAATGTCCCGATATAGGTTTGAATATCCAGGTTATCACTGTGTTAATAGTGATCCCCTGGCATAAATAAGATTTAGCAAAAACCATAAAGAAGAAAGAGATCTCACAAAAGCACTCCTGTCAGATAATACCAAATCTAATCACCAAAGGCAGGTTTAACCTATAAGTGGTGAACAATAACAGCATTATCAGAAGTTAGGATAAATTAATATACAATTAAAATTATTTTCTCTACATGAAAAAAATACACCAAAGTACATAATAAAGGTGACCGCTAATAGTAAAGTAACGGTGGAGCACAAGGAAATTACCCCTTGATATGAGTAACCAAATACAGTAAACTGTAGCTCAAGAACTGAGCTCGCTGGAGCGGCAACGCCCTAAATGTAAGAGGCAATAGTCCCAGGTACTGTCCTCCTTGTTATTCTTGTTTGTCAATCCTCACTGGATACTGCTCCCCGTTCCTCCGGTATCAAACACAGCTGGTCACTGCAACAAACAGGTAAGTTCTAGGGGAGTGTGCTAAATCTCATACGGCGGTCGGTAACTGAAATGATTCAGGCCAATCCTAGCCGTCAAGATAGGTAACCGATGCCTCCTCCCACAACCCGGCTGACCCTAAGTCGGCTGATAATAAAGCTGATAATAAAGTACACGCTACCCTCTGTTAATGAAAGGGATTGTGCGGTTTAGTTCACTGTTAAGAGCCACAAGGGAATTACCCCTACTAGACTAGAATAATAAGGAAGCTAAAATAAAACCATGAGCCTTCTCCCTAACCAGGCTAAATGCGTTACCTGCAATAAGCTGTAAGCAATCAGCGGTCAGCGGAATGTAGGAAGTACTGGTGTAGGCAAACTTAGTTTTCGCTCCCATTGTTATTCTAGTCCTAGTCTAGTTGTAGAGCAATACTTTGCAACCAAATTTGGAACAATACTTCGCACCAAATTCAGAGAGCAATAATATTGTCCCCTTGGCTTGTAATGAGAGACAAAGATGTAACATAATCCATAAGTAGTAATGTATTTTATTTCATTTTTATCCCTATATCTACTATATCAAACCAAATTGGGAGCAATAATATTGTTTATTTAGAAATGAGTAATACCATTTTAATAAAGTTTCTAATTTACTTTTTTTTATCTAATATGCTTCATTGTCTTGCAGCATTTGAACATACCTTTCTGTGTTTTCAGACTCCTATTGATTTCTATGGGAATTTGCGGCCTGGCGGTGTTGAACGATAGGTACACTGCGAGCGTACCTGTTCATTGTTTGATAAATTGGGGAAGAGGGTCAAATAGAGTCAAATGTGAATTCGAAACATCTGGAATGATGCAAGGCATTGATCTGCGTTGGATTGAGATTGTGAGAGCGTATATAACGTCACTCATTTCAACATTTGACGATGCTTGATGCTTTGTTAACTACAGGGGATCAATCTCATGTCAAATTTGACACAGGATTCCAGTGTAGTATCACTTGAAGCTTTGATAAATCTACCCCTCATAGAACCCCCCTATGTGTAGATCAAAGTTATATAAATTTACCCAAAGGTCCTTATTTATATGAGGACAAAATCTTTTAAATGTAGGTACTGTAAATTGTGTCATAGTCAGGTGATCACTGAGGAGCCAGTGTTTTCCTAGCTGTAATTTCAGGTTTGTAGGTGTACAGGGAAGCCCCTACCTTAATGTCAAAAGACCAAGAGGCCTTCAAAATTCCTTATCTGGATTACGATAGCCCCCCTGGCTGCAGGATGCCACATAAAAGCTTATTTAACTCTAAACTTTAATTGTTTATGTCTATAGAAAAACTTAAAGGATGAGTTAACATTTATGCTTCTTTTAGAAAGGTTACATAATACAATTATAAATTCACAAAAGTTTTTATTATTGGGCTTAGGGAAAAACATTGAATGCTATCATTTACAACCTAGATTTTTTTTTTATTAAAATATGCATTTTTCTCCACACTTTCTTGTTGTCAATTTGTCACATATATAAATAAAAGAATGGCATATAGTTTGAATCTGCTGGGTCTGCTGAAAACCCCCAATAACAATATATAGTTTGTGTGTGTTTCTCACAAAAAAATCACTTCCAATAGTGCTTAAATCTGAGCAGCATCTAAAAGCTCCAAAACAGCTCAGAACCTGAGTGTGAAATGGCTCAGCAGCTAAGGGGTTAAATAGTGGTCTTTTATAGGACTGATATGAATTTGTTGCATTTTATGTGCCTTTAAATATGTTTTTTTTTACTATATAATTTATTGTTTATCAGTTTATAAAACTGAATTATTTGTTCATCATTGGGTTTGCTTGTTGATTAGGACCATTCCTGTTTCGTCTCGTCTTTAAGAGCTCTCCATATAGACCTAAACCTGCAAAACCTTAAAATCCCATATAAAAGAACAATAGGGAATGTTACATGGGAGCATGCAGTTATTAAATAATATGATACCAAGCTCAGGATGCAGAGGGATAAACCAATAGGATGCAAACCCATTGAAGCAGAAACATCTAATTAATTTCTACTTTCCCCAAAGGATATTTCTCTAATGTCACCATCAACATAAACGTAACTCTTTTAATTGTACCTCTGTTCAGAAAGATCATGTTTGTGCCTGGACATTAATGGGTTTAGTGCAGGGTTATTCAAACTTTTTTCCCAAGACCCAGTGCTATGATACAACATATCTTCGTGACACTATTTTTATGCTTGGTCCTGAAAATGTCTGAAGTAATTTATAAGATAATTGCATTGTGTGGTAAAAAAATATTCCTGATTGTAGTCAAACTTAAAAAGGGTTGTAAAAGGTAATAACACACACTCTTATACAATGCACACCACACACTCTCCATACAACACACACACATACCACACACTCTCATACAACACACCACACCACAGACCACACATACATACATACTCTCCTACAACACACACATACCACACACCTCTCATACAACACACCACACACAGACCACACACACATACATACTCTCCTACAACACACACATACCACACACTCTCATACGAACACACACACATACCACACACCTCTCATACAACACACCACACACAGACTCTCATACAACACACACACATACCACACACTCCTCATACAACACACCACACACAGACTCTCATACAACACACACACATACCACACACTCTCATACAACACACCACACACAGACTCTCATACAACACACACACATACCACACACTCTCATACAACACACCACACACAGACTCTCATACAACACACACACATACCACACACTCTCATACAACACCACCACACACAGACTCTCATACAACCACACACACATACCACACACTCCTCATACAACACACCACACAAAGACCACATACACACTCCCACATAACACACAAACATATACCACACACACACACTGACTGTCATATAACACACACACTCACCACACACTCTCATACACACACACACACCATCCACACTCTCCTACAAGAGACTCAAAAGTCGCAACCCAGCAAATACGGTGTAAAGCATAACTGTAATTTCAAATGGGAAATCCACTTTTTACATGAAAGAAAAACATATAGGTACATTGTTCCTTTAATTAAAGAACCGCAGGTGTTAAATGTAACTTACACAGCTTTTACTTATATGTATTCCTTGGCTATCCATAGGGTAAGACTGGCTCTGTGCATTCAGAGTAGGGAGTGGGATAAACATCACCAGCTTTACACAGAGTTTGTGCTAGAACAAGTTTTTGCTGTGCATTCTGGGTACAGCCCGCGAATGATATAACTTCCTTGAGTATAGCCCTGTGCATTCTGGGAAGAGCGGTGTCACATTGCGCTTAGCCAAGCATGTTTCCATATCGTGGGGCAGTATCTTTTTTATTCTGGGGCACAACCAGCAAAGTGTTATCCTTGGCAATAATACAAGATTGTTTTTTTTATTAATCTCTGTGCCTGGGTGTGACTACACGATGATTAACTTTTCTTTTGTCATATTAGCTTTACAAAAAAATTCCCAGTTTCCAAATATAATCATAGGAGAAACTAGATAATACCTTCCACATACTTATTTTGTCATCATTGCAGTCCCCTTGGTGAAACTAATAATATTGTACATTCTGGAGCAGGAGTTACTTATATGTATGTAAACCTATTTGTTTCATGTATAATGTCACATTTTGCTCATGTATAATGTTAATATAGAATATTATATAAATTAACATTAACATTTTCTGCATTTGTTTTTGGGTGATTCAAATGTATGTTTAAGAACGAAAAACAGGTAGGAAAGTGTAGGAGCGTGCATGAGACTGGAACAATATGGCAGCAGTTTTATAACTATGTTATACATTTGCAAGAACAGTAAGATGTCAGCAGTGTTTTCCTGTCATATACTGCTCTAGAAATGTGCAAGCTACCTAGCTAGATATCTCTGCAACAAAGAACACAATGAGATTGAAGTCAATTTGATAAAAAGCAAATGGAAAAACTTTTTTAAAATTGTATGCTCAGTGGTCAATTTATTATTGTGTGAGTGACATGATACGATATAGCGGATCATGTCCGCTGCACATCGATAAATTCCCGACAACATACGCTGTCGGCATTTATCATTGCACCAGCAGTTCTTGTGAATTGTGATTGTGTTCGATCGGGTTTGATTTCTTTCCCGCCCCCTCAGAGCAGGCGAACAGATTATGGAGCAGCTGTCTTTAGACCGCTGCTTCATAACTTCTGTTTCGGCTCGCCGGAAACACAGGGCATCAAGTTCTGTAAGGAGCTTGATAAATATGCCCCTTGGTCTGAATCAGTGAAAGAAAAAAATGTTGGTTTTATGTCCCTTTAAGTTATAGGTCATTAAGGGACAGTCTACACAGAATTGTTATTGTTTTAAAAAGATAGATAATCCCTTGTTTACCCATTCCCTAGTTTTGCATAACCAACACAGTTATATTTATATATTTTTTACCTCTGTGATTATCTTGTATCTAAGCCTTTGCAGACTGCCCCTTTATTTCAGTTCTTTTTGACAGACTTGCAGTTTAGACCAATCAGTGATGGCTCCCAGGTAACTTCACATGCACAAGTACAGTGTTATCTATATGAAAAACATGAACTAACACCCTCTAGTGGTGAAAAACCTGTTAAAATGCATTCTTAAGAGGCGGCCTTCAAGGTCAAAGAAATTAGCATATGAACCTCCTAGGTTAAGCTTTTCAACTAAGAATACCAAGAGAACAAAGACAAATTGGTGATAAAAAGTAAATTGGGAAAATTGTTTAAAATGACATGCTCTATCTGAATCATGAAAGTTTTTTTTGCACTAGACGGTCCCCTTTAAGGTGGTGTATAATTCACAAACAGTAGAAAAAAACATTTTTTTTTGAGTAGCTAAGAAATTATAGGTTACTCCTATCTGCGTTTTCAAGACAACTTGTAGATTCTGGGCCCTCTCATGCAGTCTAAAGGTTAATATCATTGCTTGTGAAACCTTATCCTTGCCGGGTTTCCTCTATCCACAGGGGTAAATGAAAAAATAGACCTGGTATAACAAGCAAAGGTCATGATTAGGTTGCTTGATGTCAATAAACAGACTGTAATATCACTGACACTCTGCCTTAAATCCGTTTTATTAAGAGCCCCTGATCTCCGCTCACCCTGCCTGCAGGTGAAAAGCCCCTGCTAAGCTCTTGCATGAAATGAAACACCCAGGGATTGTGGCAAACAGAAAGGCAGGATGAGGGGGTGCACGTGTTTGTGAGCGCACAAAGGGAGCAGGGATTAGCTACGTGCAAGCTGTGCTGGATAGAATGTTCTGTGTATGCAATTACTGGACAAACAGACCTAGAGAGCCTGGGATACTCCATTCTACAAAACAGCCAATGAACCCTCCTCATGACAATTATATGGGATTTAATAAACACCATTTTAACTACTAATACAATTAAAGGGTATTGAAAACCCAAAACTTTTTTTTCATGATTTGGACAGAGTATACCAACTTTTAAAAAAAAAGTTTTCAATGTACTTTATATATCAAATTTGCTTTGTTCCCATGGTATTCTTTGCTGAAGAGATACCTAGGTAGGCATCAGGAGCACTAAATGGCAGGAAATAATGCTGCCATCTAGTGCTCTTGCAAAAGAATAACATTCTTGCAAAACAGCGGCCATATAGCGCTCCAGACATGGGCAGGCTCCTAAGCTTATGTCCCTTCTTTTCAACAAAAGATACCAAGAGAACAAAGAAAAATAAATATAATAGACGTAAATTAGAAAGTTGTTTAAAATTGCATGTTCTCTCTGAATCCCATTTTTTTCCCTATCCCTTTAAGTGGAATTCAAGTCATATTTATTTATATGTTACACTGTCAAATAAAAAGGGAACGTTGGGGTCCGTTTGTGAACACATGCTGCTGTTGTACCATCAGTGGGGTCAAATTTACCACCTTAAAGGGACACTGAACCCAAATTTTTTTCTTTTGTAATTCAGAAAGAGCATGCAATTTTAAGCAACTTTCTAATTACTCCTATTATCAATTTTTATTTCATTCTCTTGCTATCATTATTTGAAAAAGAAGACATCAAAGCTTTTTTTTGGTTTCAGTACTCTGGACAGCACTTTTTTATTGGTGGATGAATTTATCCACCAATCAGCAAGGACAACCCAGGTTGTTCACCAAAAATGGGCCGGCATCTAAACTTACATTCTTGCATTCAAATAAAGATACCAAGAGAATGAAGAATATTTGATAATAGGAGTAAATTAGAAAGTTTCTTTAAATTTCATACTCAATCTGAATCAGGAAAGAAAATTTTTGGGTACAGTGTCCCTTTTACGATACTAATATGTACCATTTAGGAGTAAATAAGGTACAAATATGTTTCCAACTGTCAAAGGGTCCATGTCTGTACCATTTAATCTTCAAAAAAAGGTACAATCACTTGTCTGACTTAATTGTTGAGGGGGGATGGGTGGTTCAAGGCTGCCAAACCCTGCAAGCCCATGTAATTTGTGCACCTGAGCGTTATTATTTCCCAAGTTGGTAAAAGGTTATTTTATACTTAGGCTATATAGAGTTTTCCACAGTGATCTCAATTATTCAATGAACACATAACTCGCAATCAACCCAAAATGAATTCAACATTCATGTTGTACAGCAAAATATTTTGGGCTAGATTACAAGTGAGGCGCAAACGAGTTTGCACTAGAACAATTGCGATTTTGCTATCTATTTTTTCTTCCACTGATATTACAAGTCAGGAGAAATCATGATTGCACTAGCACAATAAGCCTTTTCCACTTCAATCCTTACCACGATCTAAGAGCTTAGGTAAACTGTGTTCCGAAACGCCAAAACCGCCATCCCCCCCCACCCTCGCAAACACTAAATAATACTATTAACCCCTAAACCTAGGGTTGCCACCTGTCCCTTAAAATACAGAACACTTATAAGTTACACATGCTGTAGGGTGTGCAGGGAGGAATATAAATAGTGCTGTCCAGAAACACAATAGATGCTCCTCCCTGCACACCCTGCAGCATGTGTAACTCATAAGTATCCAAGAAAACATGGCTGAGGTGGCAACCCTACCTAAACCACCCATACCCCACATCACAAACACTAAATAATACTATTAACCCCTAAATCACCATACCCCCCCACATCGCAAACTACCTAAATAAAATCTTAACCCCTTAAACCGCCACCCCCACAACGCAAAAATAAAACCGGTAATGTTAGGGAGTTAGTGTTTTTTTTTAAACAAAAGAGCTGATCACTTTAGGGCAATGCCCTACAAAAGGCCCTTTAAAGGAACAGTCTACACCAGAATTGTTATTGTTTAAAAAGATAGATAATCTCTTTATTACCCATTCCCTAGTTTTGCAAAACCAACACAGTTATATAAATACACTTTTATACCTTTTGATTACCTTGTATCTAAGCCTCTGCAAACTGCCCACTTATTTCAGTTCTTTGACAGACATCCATTATAGCCAATCAGAGCTGGCTCACCTGAACTCCATGTGCGTGAGCACAGTGTTACCTATATGACACATGTGAACTAACACCCTCTAGTGGTGAAACACCGTTAAAATGCCCTGAGAGAAGAGGCGGGCCTTCAAGGGCTTAGTAATTAGCATATGAACCTCCTAGGTTTAGCTTTCAACTAACAATACCAAGAAAACAAAGCAAAATTGGTGATAAAAGTAAATTGGAAAATTATTCAAAATTACATTCTCTATTTGAATCATGAAAGTTTATTTTGGACTACACTGTCCCTTAAGGGCTAATGGTAGTTTATTTTTAGAGCAGGGTTTTTTTTATTACTGGGGTATTTATTTTTTAAATAGGATTTTGTATTTATTTTTTTGGTAATTCTCGGCTAGATTACGAGTTTTGCGGTATGAGTGAAAAAGCAGCGTTAAACCTCATAATGCTGCTTTTTCACTACCGCTGCTATTACGAGTCTTGCAGGTTTAGGGGCACCGCACACTTTTTTGGCCTTAACGCAAATTAACTTACACAATTTGCGTAATGTCTTTTTTCAATGGAACTTCCTTTGCGCCGGTATTACGAGTCTGCCTGGGAGGCCAAAAAGTGAGCGGTACACCCTATACCGCCAAGATTTGTAACGCAATCTAAAGTCAGTAGTTATGAGTTTTATGCTACAACGCTGTAACATAAAACTCATAACTAAAGTGCTAAAAAGTACACTATCACCCATAAACTACCTATTAACCCCTAAACCGAGGCCCTCCCGCATCGCAAACACTAAAATAAAATAATTACCCCTAATCTGCTGCTCCGGACATCACCGCCACTATAATAAACATATTAAACCCTAAACCGCTGCACTCCCGCCTCGCAAACACTAGTTAAATATTAATCTGCCGCCCCTAACATCGCCGCCACCTACCTACATTTATTAACCCTTCATCTGCCGCCCCCAACGTCGCCGCCACTATACTAAATTTATTAAACCCTAAACCTAAGTCTAACCCTAACACCCCCTAACTTAAATATAATTAAAAGAAATCTAAATAAAACCTACTATTAACCCCTAAACCGAAAGCCCCCCACAACGAAATATAATAAATTAAACTAGTAACCCCTAAACCTAACCCTAGCGTAAACCCTAACGTAACGGGCGATATGGTTGTGTTGAGCTCCATACCTCACCCAAATACAAGCGCTGTTTTGATGTGCTTGTGCACAATTTCCCCATAGACATCAATGGGGAGAGCCGGATAAAAAAAGTCTAACACCTGTGATCGCGGAGCGTAAAGCTCCGTAACGCAGTCCCATTGATGTCTATGGGGAAAAAAAATGTATGTTTAAACCTAACACACTAACATAAACCCCAAGTCTAAACACCCCTAAACTGCTGCCCTTTAACATCACCGCCACCTACATTACACTTATCAACCCCTAATCTGCCGCCCCCAATGTCGCCGCCACCTATCTACATTTATTAACCCCTAATCTGCCGCCCCAACGTCGCTGCCACTATACCTACACTTATTAACCCCTAATCTGCCGTCCCCAATGTCGCCACAACCTACCTACACTTATTAACCCCTAATCTGCCGCCCCCAATGTCGCCGCCGCCACTATACTAAAGTTATTAACCCCTAAACCTCTGGCCTCCCACATCACTAACACTAAATATATATATTAACCCTAACATAACCCTAAGTCTAACCCTGACGTAACCCTAACCCTAACACCCCCTAACTTTAACATAAGTAAAATAAATCTAAATAAAACTTACTATTATTACCTAAAAAATTCCTATTTAAAACTAAATACTTACCTGTAAAATAAACCCTAAACTAGCTACAATATAACCAACCCCCCAAATAAAATACTAACTAAAAAAACCTAAGCTCCCATTGCCCTGAAAAGGGCATTTGGATGGGCATTGCCCTTAAAAGGGCAATTAGCTCTTTTTCAATTGCCCAAACCCCTAATCTAAAAATAAAACACACCCAATAAACCCTTACAAAAGCCTAACACTAACCCCCGAAGGTCCACTTACAGTTTTGAAGACCCGACATCCATCCTCAACAAAGCGGCAGAAGTCCTCATCAAAGTCCACAGAAGTCTTCATCCAAGCGGCCGAAGTCTTCATCCAAGCCCGCAGAAGTCTTCATCCAGACGGCATCTTCTATCTTCATCCATCCGTTGCGGAGCCGCTCCATCTTCAAGACATCCGGCGCGGAGCATCCTCTTCAATCGACGTCTTCTTGCCGAATGAAGGTTCCTTTAAATGACGTCATCCAAGATGGCGTCCCTTGAATTCCGATTGGCTGATAGAATTCTATCAGCCAATCGGAATTAAAGGTGAAAAAATCCTATTGGCTGATGCAATCAGCCAATAGGATTGAGCTTCAATCCTATTGGCTGATCCAATCAGCCAATAGGATTGAGCTCACATTCTATTGGCTGATTGGAACAGCCAATAGAATGCAAGCTCAATCCTATTGGCTGATTGCATCAGCCAATAGGATTTTTTCACCTTTAATTCCGATTGGCTGATAGAATTCTATCAGCCAATCGGAATTCAAGGGACGCCATCTTGGATGACGTCATTTAAAGGAACATTCATTCAGCAAGAAGATGACGATTGAAGAGGATGCTCCACGCTGGATGTCTTGAAGACGGGCTTCGTTGAGGATGGATGTTGAGTCTTCAAAACTGTAAGTGGATCTTTGGGGGCTAGTGTTAGGCTTTTTTAAGGGTTTATTGGGTGGGTTTTATTTTTAGATTAGGGGGTTTGGGCAATTGAAAAATAGCTAAATGCCCTTTTAAGGGCAATGCCCGTCCAAATACCCTTTTCAGGGCAATGGGGAGCTTAGGTTTTTTAGTTAGTATTTTATTTGGGGGGGTTGGTTGTGTGGGTGGTGGGTTTTTACTGTTGGGGGGTTGTTTTGTATTTTTTTTACAGGTAAAAGAGCTGATTTCTTTGGGGCAATGCCCCGCAAAAGACCCTTCTAAGGACTATTGATAGTTAAGTTTAGTTTAGGCTATAGGGTTTTTTTTTATTTTGGGGGGCTTTTTTATTTTGATAGGGCTATTAGATTAGGTGTAATTAGTTTAAATATCTGATAATGTCTTTTTTTATTTTGTGTAATTTAGTGGGGGGGGGTTTTAATTTAGGAAATTGTATTTAATTTAGGTAATTTATTTAATTGTAGTGTAAGGTTAGGTTTTATTGTAAGGCAGGTTAGGTTTTATTTTACAGGTAAATTTGTATTTATTTTAGCTAGGTAGTTAGAAAATAGTTAATAACTATTTAGTAACTATTCTACCTAGTTAAAATAAATACAAACTTGCCTGTAAAATAAAAATAAAACCTAAGCTAGCTACAATGTAAGTATTAGTTATATTGTAGCTAGCTTAGGGTTTATTTTATAGGTAAGTATTAGTTTTAAATAGGAATTATTTAGTTATTAATAGTATGTTTTATTTATATTTATTTTAATTATATTTAAGTTAGGGGTTGTTTAGGGTTAGACTTAGGTTTAGGGGTTAATAAATTTAGTATAGTGGCGGCGACGTTGGGGGCGGCAGATTAGGGGTTAATAAATTAAGGTAGGTGGCGGCGGCGATATTAGGGGCTAATAATATTTAACTAGTGTTTGCGAGGTGGGAGTGTGGCGGTTTTAGGGGTTAATATGTTTTTATAGTGGCGACGATGTCCGGATCGGCAGATTAGGGGTTAATAAGTATAATGAAGGTGTTGGCGATGTCGGGTGCGGCAGATTAGGGGGTTAATAAGTGTAAGATTAGGGGTGTTTAGACTCGGGGTTCATGTTAGCGTGTTAGGTGTAAACATAAATTGTGTTTCCCCATAGGAATCAATGGGGCTGCATTACTGAGCTTTACACTGCTTTATTGCAGGTGTTAGGCTTTTTTTCAGCCGGCTCTCCCCATTGATGTCTATGGAGAAATCGTGCACGAGCACGTACAACCAGCTCACCGCTGACGTAAGCAGCGCTGGTATTGGAGTGCGGTATGGAGCTCAATTTTGCTCTACGCTCACTTCTTGCCTGATAACGCCGGGTTTTTATAAACCTGTAATACCAGCGCTGTAGGGAAGTGAGCGGTGACAATAACGTGCAAGTTAGCACTGCACCCCTCATAACGCAAAACTCGTAATCTATCTGTACGTTTGTTATTCTTTGTAATGGTATTTTTTGTATTCTCTGTAATGGTAGGTTGTTGTTTTTTTGGTAAATGATAGGATTTTAAATTTTTTTAATGTAATTTTTTTTCAGTAATGGTAGTTCTTTTGTTTTTTTAGGTAACATTAGGTTTTAATTTAATTTTACAGGTAAGTTTTTTTTAAGTTTAAGTTAGTTTGCGATGTGGGGGATGATGGTTTAGGGGTTAATCGATTATTTAGATAGCCTACGATGTGGAGGGATGACAGTTTAGGGGTTAAAATATTATTTAGATAGTTTGCAATGTGGGGGGATGACGGTTTAGGGGTTAGTTGATTATTGGATACTTTGCGACGTGGGGGGGATAGCAATCTAAGGAGCCAATTTATCATGCCGTATGCTGCAGTTAAACTCTAGAAACAAGAGCTAAGAAGCAGCAGTCTTAAGAACGCTGCACCTTATCTTGTCCACCCCCTCTGAAGTAGCGGAACAGCAATCATCCGATCAGATACGATTGGGATAATTGACACCCCCTGCTAGCGGCCGATTTGCTGCAAATGTGCAGGGGGCGGTATTGCACAAGCATTTCACGAGAAATGCTTGTGCAATGATAAATGCTGACAGTGTATGCTTTCGGCATTTATCAATGGGCGGCGGACAAGATCCGCTACAGCGGATCATGTCCGCCCGCACAATGTTAAATCAGCCCCTATGGGTTAATATTTTTAATTAGTGTTTGCGATGTGGGGGGATTGTAGTGTCTTAGGTTTTTTCACTTTTTTGTTTTTGTTTTCGCGAGTAGGGTGTAAGGTTTTTTTACAACTTTTTTTCTCCATTGATTTCTATGGGGAAACACATGCACAAGCATGCGAAAACTCCGCTAGGGATTTTGCACTTTTCAGGCTACCGCTAGCGCAAAATAATTAATGTAATATGAGCGGATCCTGAGAAGTGCAAAAAAAGCCGAACTTAGAGAAAAACCTAACGCCCTACTCTCACATAAACTCGATCACATATTCTCATGTGTGCTAACCCGACATGAAAATAAGACTATTTCACATTCCAATGTTCTTCACATAACAGAATATGTTCTATTTGGTTCATAAATAAATATTTCTACATATATCTGTTGCTTTTTTGGTACAAGATATATTTATACCTATATATAGGTGATTATATATACTGTAGGTATAGATATATACAGATATATATATATAGGAATATATTTTTATTAATACATAGAACATATTCGGCTATGTGCAGAACATTGGAATGTCAAATATTTACAATAAATATACACTATAACACTTTATAAATATGAATATTGCACAGATATGATTTGTCATGTTTTCATCTACTTAACTGCAAAGGGCTCAAAAGCACTTATATATGAGTGACCCATGGATGTCATTTTAACAAGTTGTTGAAATCAAGATGCTGTTTTAAAAACCGTCACCTGCCACTGTTTTTCCTTTGACTATTAAATATATATATATATATATATATATATATATAATAATATAAATAAAAAATTATTATTATCAGCACTACATTGATATATATAGTCCTCCCAAAAGTAAAAGGATTAATGGGGGTATCCCCCAGTCTCATACCCTTTACCTTGTGCACAAAGAGTTAAAATTTGGGTTTATAGTATAAAAAGAAAGCTAGTACTCTTAAACCAGCACATTGGGATAGATAGTTACTAACTTTCTTTTTATAGAAAAAAAGATAAAAGAAGGCGCCAACATAGTGCGGTTACCAATGGGATGGGACACGCTTAGCAAATATACCAAATACTCACAGGATGAAAGACACTTGAGAAGTGTCACAGGTGCCTCCTGGACTCTCAGAGTTGTCCAGCTAACTCCCACTCCACTGTGGTGGTAAGGTTCCGCTTGTCTCTGGCCGATTAGGATGGCTCCGCTGGTGGTCCTGGCTCGCAGCCAATTGTTCCAAAAGGACTCTCTTGCGGTTTCCCCAAATCCAGTTATCCAGTTAAGATCCGTGCTCTCCGGTGGGAGGTAATACAGCAAGGCAAAAAGTGGTTTGTATAGTGGTGACTAACTACAATATTGCCAATAAAGATATCAAGAAAAGAAAGTTCGTGGCTGCAGTTATAAAATCAAAAAAGACTTTATTTACACAACGTTTTCTCGGTCTGTACGTGACCGTTTCCTCAGGTGCATAAGTGTATAATGAAACACATAAAAACCACGAACTTATAACAATAGTACAGCGTCTCCAAATGTATACTGCGCATGTACGTGGGTGTGTCCCCATGCTGGGAGTTCCATTGGCGTTAACTATCCAATGATGTGCTTGTAATCACACACCTCCATAATTACGAGTGTAATGGGGAATTACTCAGTGTGGTTTTAACAGATAGCCCACACAGTTTAAAAGCCGCAACGGGCTATGATAATCGAAAAATCTAATGATTAGGTATAATACAATATAAAATATTATATAAAAAATATATATATAAAAACATATCTATAAAATATATATGTATATAAACTACCAGATCGGGCACACCCACTGGCTTTGTATACAGTAATAGAATTTTTGTATACAAAGCCAGTGGGTGTGCCCGATCTGGTAGTTTATATACATATATATTTTATAGATATGTTTTTATATATATATTTTTTATATAATATTTTTATATTGTATTATACCTAATCATTAGATTTTTCGATTATCATAGCCCGTTGCGGCTTTTAAACTGTGTGGGCTATCTGTTAAAACCACACTGAGTAATTCCCCATTACACTCGTAATTATGGAGGTGTGTGATTACAAGCACATCATTGGATAGTTAACGCCAATGGAACTCCAGCATGGGGACACACCCACGTACATGCGCAGTATACATTTGGAGACGCTGTACTATTGTTATAAGTTCGTGGTTTTTATGTGTTTCATTATACACTTATGCACCTGAGGAAACGGTCACGTACAGACCGAGAAACGTTGTGTAAATAAAGTCTTTTTTGATTTTATAACTGCAGCCACGAACTTTCTTTTCTTGATATCTTTATTGGCAATATTGTAGTTTAGTCACCACTATACAAACCACTTTTTGCCTTGCTGTATTACCTCCCACCGGAGAGCACGGATCTTAACTGGATAACTGGATTTGGGGGAAACCGCAAGAGAGTCCTTTTGGAACATTGGCTGGGAGCCAGGACCACCAGCGGAGCCATCCTAATCGGCAGAGACAAGCGGGAACCTTACCACCACAGTGGAGTGGGAGTTAGCTGGACAACTCTGAGAGTCCAGGAGGCACCTGTGACACTTCTCAAGTGTCTTTCATCCTGTGAGTATTTGGTATATTTGGCTAAGCGTGTCCCATCCCATTGGTAACCGGCACTATGTTGGCGCCTTCTTTTATCTTTTTTTCTATATAGAATCCACCCCTGGGTCACCAACAGGGATCTTTTGGAGAAGAGCCTGCCTACTGTGAGTTGGACATTACGCCCATCATTTATGTAACATTTTGAACTCTGATTATTGGGACTATTTCACTATATCATTTAATGATTCTACCACATTGCTGTGCTTATTATTTATAGTGCCTTGCAGTTTTATCACCTTAATAATTTGGGGTGTTCGCTGCTAAGACACCACTGTATCACGTTATCACTATTACTATCTATGAATAATTTATTTGTTTTTGAATAACTCATTTGTTTCCTAATTTGATTGGGGTTTTTTTTATATAACGATTTGTATCAGATAGTTATATATTTAGATTTTTTACACTGTGATTTTGTTTCACTGTCATATAGACGTAGATTATCAGACCGTTGGCCGCACTAATTATACACTATCACATTTTTAACTTTCTTTTTATACTATATATATATTATATATATATATATATACATATATATACATATATATATACATATATATATATATATATATATATATATATATATATACACACAGTATACAGGTGGCCCTCGTTTTACAACGGTTCAATTTACACCGTTTCAGAATAACAACCTTTTTTTCCAGTCATGTGACTGCTATTGAAAAGCATTGAGAAGCAGTGCATTTATTAAAATAGCCAGTAGGTGGAGCTTCTCCCGCTTGTGTTACAGCAAAGTCAAACAAGCTGAAATTAATCAGTTTAACCAGACCTGAGCTATCGAGCAAATTTCTAAGGAACAAGATCTTTCTGTCTATAATCAGTCCAGATTGGAATGCATAGAAAGAACTGTTTGCAGAAAAATGCAAGTGAAGTCTGTGTTGTGTGATTATTGTATTAGGCTTATAATGCTGTTTAGCAAATGTTTTTGTTCATTTAACTTAGTTTAATTATATATTCTGTGTTGTGTGATTATTTTATAAGGTTTATAATGCTGTTTAGCATTTATAAGTCTTCATTTCAAAGCTTTAAAATAATGTATTAGGTGTTACTTATGACAATTTTGAGAGGGGCCTGGAACCTTTCTCCCTCACTTCCCATTGACTTACATTATAAACTGGGTTTCAATTTACAACGGTTTCGATTTACAACTATTCCTTCTGGAACCTAACCCCGGAGTAAACTGAGGGCTACCTGTAGATATATATATATACATATATAGACACACACACACACACACACATATATAATATATATGTATTTATACATACATATACATCTTTAGACATGTGTATGTATGTACCTCTATGTTAAAGCCCTTTGCTTGCCTTTTTTTCTAATGCATGAGACCTCATATCTTTGAGCCCTTATAACTTTTTTGTGCAATATTTTTTTTTTTTATATTTTTTATTAGATTGTGTTATTATGAGTATAAGTGTACTTTGTTATGTATTTTTGTTTCGCCAAACAGTTACCCAGAGCTCTGAGGATGCTGTAATCATTCTAACGTAAATCGCAATTGTGCTCAAGCGATCGTGTTTACTTTCAGCTCGTAATACGAGTGATAAGCTCGACAAGTGTAAACACCAGCGATAAACCCCTTATTGCACAAGCGCTAACGTTTGCACTCCACTTATACTGTGGCCAAAATCTACTGACAACCACCTCACAGACAGATATATACAGGTTATATAAAGATCAATAACTACCCCCTTCCAGAGAACCCCTTATTAAATATTGCTAATACCTTCCAGGCACCTACATAAGGAACAGGTTTCTGAAAGCCGCAAGCAGACCAGGTAATTTACCCCTCCCCAAAAATACTTACCCCTTCTGTGGGTCTTTCTTATAAGCACAGAGGGGGGTCTATTGGGAGGCATTCTCTTTGGCCTCTGGTAAAGTTTTCAGTTGTTCCTCTGCTCAGTAAATTCCTATCTGCTGAGTGGAGAAAATTATGAGAGTCATGCCTGGTGGCACAGGGAAAAAACAATCAGAGAAGAGATATCTTGTGCCACCAACCTTGACAGCAGGAAGAGTGAAGTGTGGGTGAAAATATTGCTGCTTGCCCTAGTTATTGGCCTTGTTTGCTTATGCTTACACTGGTAGATAAATGGCTAATCTGTATATATGAGAGAGATTCATTATATTGCCTCTCTTTCTTTCACTGCTCATCTCTATAATATAGGAAGGGGTGGCTTTTATCAGTTTAATATGCTCTTCTCCTGTTTTTACCTCTTTATGATTATTCATGTGCATCAAACCATACTGCTGAAGGCATTACATGGTTCTGTCTCTAAGCTCATTGTTTTGTATCATTCAATACCCCTCCAGCCTTTCATTCATTAAACTTTACAATGAAGCTTCTTTTTTTTAAAATACTTACCTTTCTTTATGGAAAACAGACCGGCGATCCTCCGCCTGCTTCTACTGCTGTAGTTAGCACAGCGAGGGCGATTCCGGCTTCCTCCAATTGTTGTGTGGCCCCAGAAGCTGGACACTAAAGGGGGGCACGCAACGATTGGAGGAAGCCTGATGTGTCAACAATATACAGCAGGGGATGCGGGCGGATGGATTGACAGTCTGTTTTTTATAAAGAAAGGTAAGTATTTTGAAAAAGAAGCTTCATTGTAAAGTTTAATGAATGAAAGTGCCCCTGTTTTTGAGATTAGATTTAGATATCGGGCACTTATTCCTTAAACTTTACAATCACTTTAAGCAAAAAGCATAATATAAGTACATTATGTCTGAAACATTGGTCTGCAACCCCGGTATAAGGTAGTGAAGATCAAAACTTCTCATAGATCCCAAACACAAATGTCTTAACTGATTAGTATCCCTTTAATGTTGTGTGACTTTTATTCAACTCATTATACAGGCATGCAAAATGAATTGCTGCAATCCACGTATAAGTGTGGGACTTAGCATCTCATCTTATATTTTTAACATTTATAGGGACCAAGTATTATTAGGTAACATTTTTTTTTTATCAATATAATTATTATTATTATTTATTATATAAATATATATTCTCTAGCCCTCTATATCACAGATTAAGCTCATCTGTTATCCTGTAAGGTAAGATGTGTTTTATTATTTACATGCATGTATTTACTCATCTACAACACAGATTACATGCATCTTGATCATACACAGTAATACTACATTGTAGACATGGTCCATTGTCTCAGAGAGAGCTCTTTGCATTGAAAAAAAAAAACCTCCTCCTTTTTCTGTTTACTGATGCTGTCATGAGCTTATCTTATCCTGATGTCAGTGAAGAGAAACTAGATGGGGTTTATAACCAAGGAGATGCTTTAGTCTTATTCTGCCAACATACAGACCACAAAGGCTACATTTACATACATAAGGTATGCATTAATTGGTGACATGTTTGAGCTCACGTGCAAAGGATTGATGACACGTGCGTGTTTCATGGGGAACAAGGATACTGATTGTTATAACCCACTGCCATCACCGAAACTGGACCAACAATATCAGCTCATTAGAAGTTGTGGGAATTTAATGATATCGGACATGCACCAGACTGGCCAATGTGCCCAAGACATCATCCTTATATCAAACAAGTAAGGACCATCTCAATATAAGTAAGAAAATTAGAAATTCATCATAAAGTTAGAAAAAAATATATTTTTGTAAAATAGAAATGGATTACCTGAGATGTTATTCCTATGGATTAGCAATAGTGGATGTCAAATTAATGTAATAAACCAGCCACAAGTATCTACATTTTTGTATAATCCACTGATCTTGCAACTAACATCTCAATTAATTAATTAATTAATTAATTAATTAATTAATTAATATGTAGAAGAGGGACTTGATTTTGTTTTCTTCTGTCTAAGGGCATGTACTACTCCACTGGCACATTTTTTTTTTACCTCTGTCCCTGTTTAGTCTAGTATCTTACATTTTCTAATTAAATAACAACATATTCAACATTTTCCACTGGAGTACAAGAGAAAACCATGGGCATTGATATCATATATCAGACTCTAACCCAGATACATTTAACATCACAGACCCAAGGAATGAAGATCTGGCCAGGGTTGAAGTAGCAGTGCTGGGTACCATTCTAGCGGTCACAATTCTTGGAAATGTATGCATCTTGTTCATCATATATAGAAGGAAGAAGAAGCTAACCAGGATGCACCTTTTCATTGTGCACCTTGGCATTGCTGACTTGGCAGTGGGACTCTTTCAGATTTTACCCCAAATGATTTGGAAAATCACCTTCAGGTTTATTGGCTCTGACATACTGTGTAGAACTGTGAAGTATGCACAAGTAATGAGCATGTTTGCATCTACTTACATGCTACTGATGATGACTATAGACCGTTATGTGGCCGTATGTCATCCACTTAAGACTCTGCAACAGCCAAGTAGACATGCCTATATCATGATTGGAGCTACATGGATCTTTAGTTCTTTGCTTAGTTTACCTCAGATCTTTATCTTTTCCTTAACGGAGATAGGTCAAAATACAGTAATTACTGACTGCTGGGCTGACTTTAGATACCCATGGGGGGGCAAAAGCCTACATTACATGGACTACAGTTTCCATCTTTATTGTACCAGTAGGAATCCTGGTGCTTTGCTACAGCTTGATCTGTTGTGAGATCTGTAAGAATCTCAAGGGAAAAATGCAGAATTATGAGACAGGACAGAGGGAGAATAGTGGACACATGCCCTCTAGGGTCAGCAGCATCCGGACAATCTCTAGGGCTAAAATTAGGACAGTAAAAATGACCTTTGTCATTGTGTTATCCTACATCATTTGCTGGACACCATTTTTTAGTGTTCAGATGTGGACAGTATGGGATGAAAATGCTCCAGATCACGGTAAGAGATGACTAGCTTACTTGCTAGTGTAAGATAGCACTTTTTTTTTATTGGGCTTAATTTGATATAATGCCTAGCATTTCTGGTGTGACTACTTAGATATTATAAATATTATTTATTATTATTCTTTATTTATAAAGCGCCAACAGATTCCGCAGCGCTGCCCATGGGTACAAATATAGATACACACACACGTTACTGGTATTTACTGTTGAACTGATGTTCAATTTTATGGACAGGTTGAAATACCTTATTAAATATAAATATGTTCAGACAGATTTGGCTTATCCAATGTAGTATGGTTGTTGGCTGCAGAATTAAGGGAGCTAGGGCAGTCATGTTTTATATCTAAGCCATGGCATTTGCTCACTGGAGATTATAGGGACATACACAAACTGTACTAATTTAGCTAATTTATGCTAAATTACTGACTGCGGTTTATAGGTTCAATATTTTATTGACTAGACTAGAGTATAGTCAAACATATATTTACCATAAACAAGCATTGTCTGACCATGTTACTGTTTGTAATTCTCAGTCTGCTACCAGAAAATCACCCTACACATTTAACAGGTCTGTCCAGTCATACCCCTAGAAATCTAACATCACTGTCTAAACTTGACAATATTGGTTGCAATCAGGAAGTTAAATATAAAGCAGAATTGTATGAGCCTTTCTCTATAATCTGCTACATTAGACATAAGATCTGTTTGAACATAAATATTACATAAGAGCTTCAAGTAAATTGCTCAGTCACTACTTAATTTGTGTCTGATTGTCATGTTTGTCAACAGAGGTTGACCTCTTGATTGCAGATTATAAGGAATGATTCTGATTTATATCTAACGTGTGATGGCTTAATAACTTCTGTGTATAGGAGTAAGTCCATACAGTCCTCATTTGTATTTTTGGGATGAAAATAGGTATCCTTACTTTACATATTTAATATAGGGCATACTCCTTACAGCACAATAAAAGGACCATGCCACCCAAACTGCCAATTACAATAGCAAAATATGACAAATTTGTTTTATGCCTTATGTATGGCTCTATAATGACCAAACATTCTAGAACCATGTTTATGTACTTATTGATTGTTTATGGCCAACTTGCTAACACATGGGACCACATATCAATTTTATTTGTAGAGCGCCAACAGGTTCCGCAGCGCTAACATATAAACGTATAGCTATTAAACACAAATAATAATAATAATAATAATAATATGTTCCCTAAATTTTCACAGTCGCATGGCATTAGATTTGGGTAAAGGTACCCTCTGCCTGCTGTTCTCCCCCTCTAGAGGACTTTTTTGAGTTGTGGTCACCTTGTTACTTGTCCCATCAAAAGTCCCTTAAGAAAACATTCTTAGTCTCTGCTTTTTTAGTGGGGGCCACAAAAGCTGGTGCAGGTGGGCCAAATGTGACTTATAGGCTGCCAGTTGACCATCCCCTGATCTAAAATAACCTCCTAACTACAGATTATTATAAAGGGACAAGCTCAGATAGTCTATATTTATAAAAAATATTGTGATTCCATATGAAATGTGGTGGGGTCAGACAAATGGGGTTTATAATGAATGTAGTTTTGTCTTTTAACCCTAACTTAAGATTTAAGAGACAGTCCTTGTTTATATACAGTATATAATGTGAGCGACAGATTTTTATTTTATAACTAGAGTAGGTCTTTCTCACAACTGCAGATATAATATAGGCAAGTTAAGAAAGGAATTTGTAGATAACAGAAACCTTGCTCACACAGTCCTGGGTTTATACAAACTGCCAGATGACATCTCTCTTACATATTACCAGGGCCTCTGAACAAATGTAATTCAAGGGCCCTCTAACTATGAATGTCTACCACTTCCATAGAGTTGTGTGGCCCCAAGAAAAATTTGAACTAGGAATGTGGTGCCATAGCTTTTGCGACCCTAAGAAAAATCAATATTAAAAATGTTTACTTCGAGAACTTCTGTTGGGTGATGAAACAAAGTAAATATGAGCTTATAAACAGTTTTTATGAAATATATTATTAATTTGTGTTTTTCATAGTTGTTTATTTATATGCATCCATTAAGACTTCTGAAATATTTATCTGTAGTTCCACTAATCTCTGAAATGCTGTGCAGACATAACCTGTTGATTATGAGGTATTACAACCAGTAGGAGCTATTAGGGTGTAGCACTCCTTAGTGTGCAGTTGTGTGACTATATTGCACTAGCCTAAGATTCTTCATCAGCAATACTGCATTGTACAGAGAGGAGATCAATTCAATAATAGTCCAATTTTTAATGAATTCTTACAAAAATATCAGATTCCATTACTACTCTGACTAAAGTGGGTTCTTGTGTATATTTCCTATTTTGTATAATCATGGGGAACAATTGGAGTGCAATGATCTCCTAAACACAATATATATATATATATATATATATATATATATATATATATATATATATACAAGTAATCATCATGGAAATAATTATGATATGGTTGTAATTTAGAACTCTTTATAATTTGTATTTTTTGTTGTTGCTTTATTCCGCTTTCCATAGATTCCTCAGATTTTGCCTTTACCATCACTATGCTACTAGCTAGCCTGAGTAGTTGCAGCAACCCCTGGATCTACATGTTCTACAGTGGCCCCCATCTGTGTGGCAGAACTCCCCTACCTCATGCAATCAGGCAGAATTCTACAGGCAGTGCCTCCAGTCGTCGAGACACCCTCCTGACTCGCATCCGCAATAATTCCTTAGTAGGGGGCAAAAGGATGAAGGGACATGCCATAGTGCCAGAGATTCTGTACCCTGCATATGAAGACACTGTGATAGAGTCTGGACTTCTGTAGCATTTGGAAAAGTTAAAATAAACCCCTTTTGATACTAAATGACAGTCAATGGGTAATAGACAGAGACTAAATGAAACATACAATTTGTGTGGCACTCAGAATCTTTAAATTGAAAGATCATTTTGGCAATTGACTGTCACAAAATAATCAAAAAATGCATATACAGACATACCTCTGAGATATTGTGGGTTCGATTCCAGACCATGGCAATAAAGTGAATATATAGAAATAAAGTGAGTTACACTATTTTTTGATTACCCAGTGCATATAAAAGTTATACTTACACTACACTGTAGTATATTAAGTGTGCAATAGCTTTATGTCTAAAACAAAAACAATGTACGTACCTTAATTAAAAAATTCTTTATTGCTACAAAATGCTTACCATCATCTGAGCCGTCAGTGAGTTGTAATCTTTTTGCTGGTGGTGTATATTATAGGTGTGCATATATGTGTATATATGTGTATTCGTGTGTATTTATGCGTTAATATATGTACTTATATTGTGGGAAAATGGAAACAATAGACTTGCTCGACACAGGGTTGCCACAAACCTTCAATTTGTTAGAAACACAATATCTGCGAAGTGCAATAAAGCAAAGCGCAATAAAACGAGGTATGCCTGTGCTTATTAGTAAGGAATATTTAAAATATATGACGTGACATTTTTCTTTATATGAAGTCTCTCAAAATGCACTCATATTTACAATATCAAAAACATTCTTAAAATAAAAACTAAAACCCTTAAAAACCTTACATCCCTATTTATCTGACCAATCAATTACTTCATTAAAGGGACATAAAACACCTTGTATTTACAGTATGTTTTTGTTGTGTGACAATAGATTAAAGGGACACTCAATCAAAATTAAACTTTCATTATTTAGATAGAGCATGCAATTTTAAACAACTTTTCAATTTACTTCCATTAACAAAATGTGCATAGTCCTTTTATATTTAAACTTTTTGAGTCACCAGCTTCTACTGAGCATGTGCAAGAATAAGCGCATATGCATTTGTGAATGGCTGATTGCTGTCACATGGTACGTGTATGCATTTGTGATTGGCTGATGGCTGTCACATGGTACAGGAGGAGTGGAAAAAGACATAACTTTTAAAATTGTCAGAAAAAAAATTTACTACTCATTTGAAGCTCAGACTATGTGCTATTGCATTGTCTTGTTATCTTGCATTTGTTGATTATGCAAATCTACTGTGTTGACTGGTCCTTTAACATATCAGTGGTGTGCATACATTTTTATAACAGATTAACACCTTGTTTGTTGCTATTTGTTTTTCAACTACCAATCTCCAACTACCACTTGCCTTATTTGGAGGTGTCAATTGGACTTGTTTTTTATAGAATTTATTTATAATCCAACAATGTGTACAAAATAAATTAAGCACATTTGCTTTTACATTGCACCTCACAGGGTATATTATATACTAATACAGAATATACACATAGTACAAAAATAAAAAATCAGTAATAAACATCGCCATCTACCCTAAGATAAACCAGTATGATGACTAATAAATAGACGTACACATGTTGTAATTTTTTTCCCTATTACATCACCAAATTACTAAAAAAAGAAAGAAAGAAAAAAAGAAAGAAAAAAACACACAACAAAACCCCTCTATCTGCTCCCTACCTCTGGCCCTCGGCCTTGGTCGTTGTATGAAACCCAGACCTGATCACTTATGGAATCCCCGGCTTTAACTCCCGAAAAAATTACGATATGCTTCTGAATAACGTACGGGGGCCAGGATTCGTTCCTGTATTTTATGAGGATATATATTTATTATAGGCCTACAATTTTTAAAGAGTTCTTCAGACCTGTCCTTAAAATAAAAAAAGTGGTGTATACTTCAAAAACTATTTGTTGGAGAATCAAATTATGGAAGTTGGAAAATCTAAATGGAGACGAATCCTTCCAATTTTTCAAGATCAGAAGTCTAGTCATCATAATTATAGTATTCACTAATCTGATATTTTTTAGTTTGACCATCACTAAATTAGGATGGATAAGAAAAATTACATGAGAGGCTTTGATTTTGAAGTTATCTTGATACAGCTTTCCGTACTAATGGTTAATTTTTGCCCAGAGTTGATTTATTTTTGGACATAAAAAAAACATATGTAAAATATCTGCATTTGCCAAACGACATTTAGGGCAGTATTGTTTAATAGCTGTGGAGAATTTAGATAATCTGGAAGGGGTCAGATATGCATTCTGTAATAGTTTAGTGTGGGATTCTTTCCAGCTAACTGAGATATCTAATTTTTCTAGTGCAGCAAAACTATAATTAATGTTGGCAGACTCAAAACTGGGAAAAAACTGTAACCAAAAAGTAAATAGTTGGTGGAAAAGTATTTGTCCCTGCTTAGCTAACATAATGTTATATAATAAGGAAATTGAAAATGTACCTGCTGCAAACTTTTTGATACACTCATTAATCTCAGACCATTGATAACCACCCTCGAAACCAGAATCTAGGGAATTAATATAATGACGAACTTGTAAGTATGCGTATAGATTATGTCTGGGAAGTTCAAACATATCTATTAAATCATTAAAAGGAAGAATTTGTCCAGAAGAAGAAAGTAATTGTCGGATATATTTGAGTCCTTTTTGGGTCCAAATACGATATACTGGACCATGTAATCCAGGAGTAATCTTTGGATTACCTTGAATCTGTAAAAAAAAAACGAGGATCTATAGTCCATACCCAGTATATTACAAATTCTTTGCCATGCGATAACAATATTTTTGAATGTTAGTAAATTGGATATTTAAAGGGATAGTCAACACCAGAATTTTTGTTGTTTAAAAAGATAGATAATCCCTTTATTACCCATTCCCCAGTTTTGCATAACCAACACAGCTATAATAATACACTTTTTACCTCTTTGTTTGCATTGTATCTAAGCTTCTGAAGACTGCCCCCTTATTTCAGTTCCTTTGACAGACATGCAGTTTAGCCAATCAGTGCTCACTCCTAGGTCACTTTACGTGCATGAGCTCAATGTTATCTATATGAAACACATGAACTAATGCCCTCTAGTGGTCAAAATGTATTCAGATTAGAGGCAGTCTTCAAGGTCTAAGAAATTAGCATATGAACCTCCTAGTTTTAGCTTTCAACTAAAATTACCAAGAGAACAAAACAAAATTGGTGATAAAAGTAAATTGGGAAGTTGTTTGAAATTACATGCCCTATTTAAATCATGAAAGTTTTTTTTGGACTTGACTGTCCCTTTAACCCCTTGAGTGCTAATGACTGCTCTGAGCCGTCACAGAGTTCCCATTCTGGTGCTAACGACGGCTCAGAGCCGTCACTAGCACTCTCCCACATTGAGGGAGATCTGGGGGCTCCCACCCGCTCCTACCCCGGCGATCGTGCCTATGAAGTGACAGGCATCGCCGGGGCTTCACGTTTTGCATGGTGACGTCACACGCAATGACGTGATGACATCACTGCGCAACTTTATTAACAAGTAACAATACAAAGTATAGGGAAAGGGGGCATGCTGCTTAGACGCCTGTATCTCAGGCATCTAAGCAGCTACAGACCCCCAAGACCCACCATTGGAAAGGTAATCGCCTAACCTTTCCAATGATGTAAGTCTTGGGGATCTGAAAAAAAATATATAAAAGTTTAAAAAAAAAATCAAAAATAAAAAAAAAACCTTCAATCACCTTAACACCCAGGTGGGAAAGTGCTTAGCACTCAAAGGGTTAAAAGAATTTTTTTAACAGAACAATGCAGTATAGCTTTTAAAGAAAAGGGATATGTTAATGTATTTTCCAGCTCAACTGAAGAAATTTTATTTGTCTCTGTAAGCCAATCCAATGCTATTTTGCCTAGGGTGGCCAGATTATAGAGTTTAATGTCAGGAAGAGCAAGTCCGCCATTCGCCTTTTTTTGAGAAAGTTTTACTATTGAGATGCGTGCTCTGCTCCCTTTCCACAAAAATTGTGAACATGCAGAGTAAAACTTGTGAATCTCTTTATTAGAAATAAATAGGGGCAGGTTTTGCAGTAAGTAGAGTATATGGGGAAATAGTATCATTTTAATAAGATTGATACCCGCAAGAAGAGACAGAGGAAATGCAGCCCAGTTTTGCAGATCTGAGATAGCTTTTTCAAACACTGGTGGAAAATATAATTTATACCACATATTAGGGTTTTTATGAAGTGTGATACCTAGGTATTTAATGCTATCCGAATTTTTAAAGGGGTGATCAGAATAACTCTCCTTACATTTTTGAATCTACAGGAGCTCACTTTTTTAGACATTAATCTTATATTCCGAGAAGGAACTAAAGAACGACAAGATCTGGAGAATTTTCGGGATAGACTTAGTTGAGTCTTCTAAAAAAATAAGGAGATCATCCGCATAGAGCGAGATTTTAAGGGCCATTGTGCCAACTCTTATTCCAACAAGTGCTTGCCGTAACCATATGGCCAATGATTCAATTGAGATATTAAATAACAAAGGGGACAATGGACATCCTTGTCGCGTGCCCCGTCCTAGAAAGATTTTTTCTGAGAGATTACCGTTTATCAGAAGTGAAGAATAAGGATTTTTATAGATCTTATAAATAAATTCAAGACAATGTCCTTTGATACCAAAATGATCTAATAAATAGAGCAAATGATCCCAGGAAATTAAATCAAAAGCTTTATCTGCATCTAAAGATAGGATAGCTCTATACTTACCTGATCCCTCACTCTTCTCTTTCTGTGTCAACTCTTGATTCCAAAGATAATCTAGTTTTAACTTTCCGAAGATTAGAGGATACATTTCAGCCATTCATAAAACCTGTCGGGTCTATATGGATTATTTTATTTAAGCAACTTTTAAGTCTATTGGCAATAATAGAGAGAAGTATTTTATAGTCCCCATTTAGGACCGAAATAGGCCTATACGATGCAGGCTGTCCAGGATCTTTTCCTTTCTTTGGGATTAATATAATATTTGCTACGGAGAAATAGTTATTAAAGAGGACCTATAGGAAATTACTTATCTCCTCAGAAAGTATTTTATAAAATTCTATTGGGATCCCATCCGGTCCAGCTGCCTTATTCAAACTAGCATTTTTAATCGTCAGCAGGATTTCTTTGTTGGAAATTGGGGCATTAAGAGTTTCTAAGTCTAATGGAGAAAGTTGCGGGGTTATTACTGTAGTCCAAAACTTATCTGTATTAGTAGTATCTATATCTTGTATAGCATAAAGTTTCTGAAAATAATAAAAAAAACTGCTCTAATATCTTTGTTGTCAGTATACCTCGTTTGATCCTCTTTAATCGCAGATATAAAATTTCTGCTTTTATTGTTCTTGATAACTCGTGCCAAATATTTTGCAGAGTTACCATAGCGGCCTCTAAAGCGATTCATAAGTTTTGTCTCTGCCTCTTAACATTGTTGTTTAATGTATATATCTCTTTCAGTTCTACTATGAGAGTACTGTAATCAATAATTTTGAGTAGGATGAAGCTTATAATGGTTAAAAGAGTTTTTAACCTGATTAGATAATTGTTTTTCTTTCATTAAACGTTTTTTTTTATAGTGGCACATATAAGCCTTAATTTGGCCTCTGAGGACAGCCTTAAAGACTTCCCAAAATCAGGGATAGGCAAGGCGTCCGTACACGGACACTGGTGTCCGTGACTAGCCCTTGCAGTGTCCGCCACAACCTTTGTATATCTTTTCGATTAAATAATAGGAAAGGGAGAATATTTAGTGTGAATAAAGTTAGTGGCTTGTCAAGAGACTGCTAGTGATATTGGGTGATAAGTTATGGAAAAAATAAAGCCTGAGTGAAATACTGGATGTGTATCTTCTGCATAATAACACCCAGCTCTATATAAAGACACAGTAGTGACACTGGTACATGCGTATAGCCAGAAGACGGCTGGTTATAGGGTCAGTGGTATCTGCATAATAACACCCAGCTCTATACAAAGACACAGTAGTGACACTGGTACATGCGTATAGCCAGACAAGGGCTGGTTATAGGGTCAGTGGTATCTGCATCTGTATAATAACACCCAGCACTAAATAATGACACAGTGGTGACACTGGCACATGGGTATAGCCAGAGGAAGGCTGGTTATAGGATCAGTGGTATCTGCATCAGTATAACATCCAGCACTATATAATGACACAGTAGTGACACTTGCTCATGGGTATAGCCAGAGGAGGGCTGGTTATAGGATCAGTGGTATCTGCATCAGTATAATAACACCAAATACTATACAAAGACACAGTAGTGGCACTGGCTCATGGGTATAGCCAGAGGAAGGCTGGTTATAAGATCAATGGTATCTGCATCAATATAATAACACCAAGCACTATAAAATAATGTTTTTCATTTAAAATGTACCTTGGTGTCCTTTACTAAGGTCTGTACTTTGAAAAATGTCCGCCACAGCCTTTGTCTGGCCTATCCCTGCCCAAAATACTTCCCTTTTATTCAGATAGGAGGAATTATTTTGATAATAGTCTTGCCATTGGACTTGTTAGTGGAAAAAACAAAACAAAGCTTGCCACTTTCACATTTCTATTGTTATACGGTTCCTTATCTGATCAATTCTGCTGAGGCCATATAGGGATAGACATATAACAGAGTTAAATTTGTGAAGCTTGCAACATACACTTCAAATTAAGTGACATGAAAGGGGGCAAAGATTTTTCACACCTTTTATTGTACATTTGAATTAGTCATGTGCAATACTATTAGTTGTTAATTCATGTTTTATTACAAGGTACCCAAAACTATGGCACACGACACGGGCAACATCTGTCCTTATTTTAGGGTGTTATTATTAACATAAGTGTATAACATAAAATGGCCCATGACCAGTTAGTGACTGGTCCACTATGGAAAAAATGTTTGGGTTCCCCTGTTTGATGGGGAATTAAACACTTTATAATAATACTATAAAATGTTTAATTATACTTTTATTTTCTTTTTTGCTTCCTTTTAATAATCGTATTCCACAGACCTTGTAAGAATTGGAAGTGCATATATCAGACTTGACAAGCGCAAGCGGTATACAATCTACACCATAACTGTTTGAGCAATGCTGTGTCTCATTTATATCTGTGCTTAATTGGTCTTAGGAGAAAAAAAAGAAAGGCTTTTTGTATCATTTGTTGAAAAGAATACCTAGAAAAGCTTGGGAGCAGCTGGTGGCTGCACACGTAAACCTCTGGTCATTGGCTCACCTAATGTGTTCAGCTAGCTCCCAGTAATGCATTTTTGCTCTGAAGCTGACTTTAATGATGTTTAACTCATTTGAATGGGTCGCACATAGTTATATGCAAGCAGTAGTGCAATAATAAAATGTTCTAACACAAAAGAGCCTATTATGTCCCTTTAATTGCTGAGATATACTCATCATATACAAAGAAAATGTGTTTATGTTCCTTTAATGTACGTGCTCTTTTAAAAACATTTCTTGGTCATTTTTGTATTGTTGTGTTTTGTAATTACATTATTTACAGCTATAATATTCACACCAAAGGGTTTTATTTAAAGTTTGTAGTTTTATCAATTTGATGACATTTTTTTTTTGTTTATTAGATATTAGGTTATTATTTCTTGTGATTAATTGATGCTTCTGTTTATTTGTAAGAACATTAGTGGCTTTGTACAATTGTTTAAAGCTGGTTATTCTGCAATAAAAGGAGGTTCTTTTGGCCAGTTAATATTTATTAAGTTTTTGTTAATTTTTTCTGGGTATCTTTTGTTAAAAGGAAGGTATGTAAGCTTAATAACATTCATGTGTCTGGAGCACTTTATGACAGTTGTTTTGCATAATGCTTTTCTTATTTGTTTTATTTTAAATGGCTGGTTATTGCTACCGTAAGCGTGCGGTAGCAATTAAAGATCAGATTTCTGGTTAATTTTATAAGTGTTCCCCAAATGCCCACAAAATACAGTGGTGTGTATGTTATTAAAAAACAAAAATTGTAGCATTTTTATTTTTTAAATAAAATAACTGCACCAGGCAGTTTTTGGGGGCTAAAGTTGACATGCATAGGGTGTTAGAAAAAAAAAAAGGCACCGAAAAGTGATTTTACATTATGGTTTATGGGAACTGTGTAAATATACACGTATTAATACATTAATATAAATGTATATAGTCATATACATATATATTTACATTCGCTGCCCATCGCTGCGCGACTTACCCCATTTGCTGCACTTTAGTTTTGTGCCGTGTATGGCGGCATCAGAACGAGGCTCCCATTGGAGCCTATGGAAGCGCGCTGTACAAGCTGGTTACCCTGGATGTAACCAGCTTGTACACTGTCATCCCGCATGAGGAAGGGATGGCTGCGGTCAAATCTACTCTCCTGCATACACCATATGTAGGTCCACCTGTCGATGTGGTACTTCAGCTGCTTGAATACTGCCTTAAGATGAACTATTTTAAATTCAAATTTAAATTCTACCTCCAAATATCCGGCACAGCGATGGGGTCCAATGTGGCCCCATCCTATGCCAATCTATTTATGGCTCGATTCGAGACCTTGGGCACTACTCTCTTTCAGGATCACAGGATCCGGATGTTTCGCAGGTACATAGATGACCTGTTCCTGATTTGGAGGGGCAATCAGCAAGAATTGGAATCTTGGTTTACTGATTTGAATAAAGCTGATGTTAACTTGAAATTTAAAATCAATTTTGATTATCAGACAATTGATTTTCTCGACTTAAGAATATACAAATCTGGTACAGGTCTAAATACAACGCTGTACCAGAAACTGACTGATCGGAACTCCATTCTACAGGGTTCAAGTTGTCAGCCTCCATTCTTAAAAAAGGCCTTGCCCAGGTCACAGTTCATGCGAGTGACCAGAAACAACAGTGAACAGGTCAAAAAACAGACACAGCTTGATGAGATGAGAAATAGGTTTGAACAACGCGGATACAAGAACCAGCATTTGACGTCAGCTTACACTGAGGCTACCAGGACAACGCAGATGGAGGCATTAAAGAAACCGGTACCTGAAACACCACAGAATGAACGGATGATATAAACTACTACATTTACTCCAGATAAAGTTGTCCTGCCGAAGATATTGCGTGATCATTGGGACATTGTCTCTACCGATAAGGGACTATCCTGTGACTCCATGGACTTACCGATTGTTGGCTATAGGAGGGCGGCCTCCTTGAGAGATCATTTGATGCGACCTGATAACAGATCAAGTTACAGGTCCAAAACATGGTTAGACACCACCAAAAATGGGTGCTTCAGATGCAGTGGATGCACCACATGCAGTGGGATGACCCAGAGTAAATTTTTCACACATCCTTGGACAAATAAAAGATTTGCTATTAGACATAGGGTCACATGCACTACAAACTATATTGTGTACATGATACATTGCCCTTGTGGCAAATTCTATGTCGGTAAGACACAGGATGATGCCCGCACTAGAATGGCCAATCACAGGTCAGCTATCAGGGCAGCCCTTAGCAGCGGCAAATCAGATCAGCCGGTTGCCAAACACTTCCTTCAGGCAAAACACAAAAACACTGACTTAAGATTCATCATTATAGATCACATTCCACCCCTCTCCAGAGGAGGTGATAGGGGTAGGCTGCTACTGCAGAGAGAAAGTAGGTGGAACTTTACATTGGACACCTTGGTCCCTAAGGGATTGAATGTCAATTTGGATATGCAATGTTTCTTGTAATGGTTGGTCAATTGATTAGGTATGTTAACTATCTGGCTTTTGGATGTACTAAGTACATACATGAGGATTATCTATTTGTGGCATACAGGACATAGCATTACCAGAGTATGGTTTACACTAGAATGTATATCAGGGTCCATGGCACTTTTAAGTGAGGTTGAGGTCGGCTTGTTCTTGTGAGTCACGGGCTTTCAAGCCAGTTGTTTATATTTATCGTTGGCATTAAATTAGACTCCAGTCGTAGCAATTTGACTATTTGGGGTCATGGATCGTTGTTTTATACATTTACATTTATATTTTTTATACATTTGTATATATTGGTATAGGTTGGTTTAATGTGAGGATTAGATTTCTCACTAGCATCAAAGGACAGGCTGAAGTATGATGCGGATCTCTGTTGATCAGGGTGCCCCATTACGAGGGGATTACTATGGCATGCATAATATCTTATGTTGTTGTCCCTGGCTACTTAGCAACCCTATACGGGTAGTTGTAATACCAAGTGAGTAGGAGCAGGAATTTTAATGCTATTAGACACTTATGGATCGTTTGTGTATATATTTGTATATATTTGTATATATTGGTATAGGTTGGTTGAATATGAGGAGAAGATTTCTCACTAGCATCTAAAGACAGGCTGAATTATGTTGTTGATCTTTGTGGTCCAGAGAGCCCCAGTGCGTGGGGTTTGCAATGGTATGCATAATATTTTATGTTGTTGTCCCTGGTTGCTTAGCAACCCTATACGGGTAATTGTAATACCAAGTGAACAGGAACAGGGAAGTTACCGATATTGAATATTTAAGCTTTATGGATGCATTATCTACTAGTCTGTTGGTTTACTGATATGTCCTTTATCTGTTTTCAATATTGAACATTTTGGTTGCTATGCAACCATGCGTAAACTATTCATCCGATATAGTGGGACCTCACTAGAGCGCTATGTGATATATATATGTGTTACTCAAAGCTATAGATTAGGACTGGTGGGAATGGTTAAGTGACCAAATTTGTGGAGTCTATGTTTAGCACTGATCTCTGCTGTAGCAGCGGTAGACACATAGTCACAAAGATGCGCACCACATAAATATAATGTAAATATAATGTAAATATAATGCAGATAACATTGAATATCATATTCCAATATACACCATATTTCATGTATATGTAGTACATATTTAATACTTGGTCATTTTAATATGATATTGTATGCTGGGGAAGGTTATGTTATTATACGGTTTTAAATTTTTTCACTTGGTAACTTTTTGACCCTCTAGGGCCTCTGTAAAGTCTCTTCCGCATGCGCAGTTGCGCAGAGGGGACGCCACACGCACTAGCAGGATCAGTACCAGGTAATGCACATAAATTGTTTATTCACTTGTTGTTTTGTAAGGACGGTGGCAACACCGAAAACGTTCACCTAAGTAAAAGTTTTGGTGATGAACACGGAGAGTGCCTTTCTTGCTTTATTTCTACATTACATATTTAAAGTGCACCCCGGAGGTTGCATGTTAATAGTGAGTGTGGGATCCTCTCCGAGTATTATATATATATATATATATATATATGATTTTTTTTGGTACAATATGTATCTATACTTTTATTTATATATATATATATATATATATATATACACAGAGCAAAACAAACTCACAGGAACGAACAACTGGCTCAATACTATTGTTAGCCTGTTCTTTGGCGATTTACCACCTGGGTGCAGCTTCTTTTAGCCCAGTAATGCTTTTCACAGAGAAGAACTTTCCTGTAGTATATCAGTCTGATCCCGCCTATTACAGTCAGTCCAGCGCCGAAATACCAGGCAATTCCTCTCTGAACAAGGAGCACAGCAACCCCAGACGATCGCTTCGGCCTTCATTGGGCCTCGTCAGTGAGGTGTAGCCATATTCCTCTATATACAGTCATGGCCAAAAATATTGGCACCCCTGCATTTCTATCAGATAATGCCCCACTTCGCCCAGAAAATTGTTGCAATTATAAATGTTTAGGAATTCTCATATTTGTTTCTTTTGTTCGTATTGTTATGGCACAAAAAAAAGTGGAGAAAAAAAAAAGCCAATTCTGACAGATTTCACGCAAATTTCCAAAAATGGACTGGACAGAATTATTGGCACCTTCTCAAAATTGTAAGAAATAATTGGCTCGTTAGTTGCTAAAGATGGCAGACACTGGCAGGGAAGAAGATTACAGTCATCACACACAGGAGGAACTCCATCTAGTCTCATCTCAACAGGAACAGTCCAGGTTCAACACTTTGATGATACCCAAAAACAACATTGAACCAAACGTTTAGTCTGCTTCTCTCTGTGCCTGCATGGTGTCAGATAGACAGTTGTGGCTTGCCCGCAGCTATTTGCCCGTCTTCTACAGAATCACAGAACTAACTTTTTTATTACAAAACTGTGAACAAAATATTAAAAAGCAGTGTTGTTACTACTTTCCTGCCAATTTTGTAAAAACATTATGGCCTAGATTTGGAGTTTGGCGGTAGCCATGAAAACCAGCGTTAGAGGCTCCTAACGCTGGTTTTAGGCTACCGCCGGTATTTGGAGTCAGTCAGGAAAGGGTCTAACGCTCACTTTTCAGCCGCGACTTTTCCATACCGCAGATCCCCTTACGTAAATTGCGTATCCTATCTTTTCAATGGGATCTTTCTAACTCCGGTATTTAGAGTCGTGTCTGAAGTGAGCGTTAGAAATCTAACGACAAAACTCCAGCCGCAGAAAAAAGTCAGTAGTTAAGAGCTTTCTGGGCTAACGCCGGTTCATAAAGCTCTTAACTACTGTGCTCTAAAGTACACTAACACCCATAAACTACCTATGTACCCCTAAACCGAGTTCCCCCCAAATCGCCCCCACTCGATTACATTTTTTTAACCCCTAATCTGCCGACTGCCACCTACGTTATACTTATGTACCCCTAATCTGCTGCCCCTAACACCGCCGACCCCTATGTTATATTTATTAACCCCTAACCTGCCCCCCACAACGTCGCCGCCAGCTACCTAAAATAATTAACCTCTAATCTGCTGACTGCCACCTACGTTATACTTATGTACCCCTAATCTGCTGCCCTTAACACCGCCGACCCCTATATTATATATATTAACCCCTAATCTGCCCCCCTCAACGTCGCCTCCACCTGCCTACACTTATTAACCCCTAATCTGCCGAGCGGACCACACCGCTACTATAATAAAGTTATTAACCCCTAATCCGCCTCACTAACCCTATAATAAATAGTATTAACCCCTAATCTGCCCTCCCTAACATCGCCGACACCTAACTTCAAACATTAACCCCCTGCCGACTGGAGCTCACCGCTATTCTAATAAATGTATTAACCCCTAAAGCTAAGTCTAACCCTAACACTAACACCCCCCTAAATTAAATATAATTTAAATCTAATGAAATTAATTAATTCTTATTAAATAAATTATTCCTATTTAAAGCTAAATACTTACCTGTAAAATAAATCCTAATATAGCTACAATATAAATTATAATTATATTATAGCTATTTTAGGATTTATATTTATTTTACAGGTAACTTTGTATTTATTTTAACCAGGTACAATAGCTATTAAATAGTTAAGAACTATTTAATAGCTAAAATAGTTAAAATAATTTCAAAATTACCTGTAAAATAAATCCTAACCTAAGTTACAATTAAACCTAACACTACACTATCAATAAATTAATTAAATAAAATACCTACAATTATCTACAATTAAACCTAACACTACACTATCAATAAATTAATTAAATAAAATACCTACAATTATCTACAATTAAACCTAACACTACACTATCAATAAATTAATTAAATACAATGGGGTCGATCCGATATAAATCGTCGCCCGCAAAAGCCGGCGACGCCAATATTTGCGCGGGTTTGGTATCACATATATGGCGTAACCTAGAAGTTACGCCCGTATATTTCTGCCGTCGCCCGCAGTTTTTTGGGCCATAGGCAGGTATACCAAACCCGCGCAGTTTGGTATCCAATATGCAGCGTAAGGACTTACGTGGCGAAAATGGAGAAAACTTACTCCTAACGCATGCGCAATGTCTATCTCCCTGTCAACCGCGATCTTCTAAAATAAACCTAACACCTAACGCATGCGCAATGTCTATCTACCTGTCAACCGCGATCCCCCCCCCGAAATCCCTAATAAAGTTATTAACCCCTAAAACCGCCGCCATCTACCTTATCTATCCCCTAATCTGACCCCTTACACCGCCGCCACCTATATAAAAATTATTAACCCCTAATCTAATCCCCCTATACCGCCGCCAGCTATATTAATATTATTAACCCCTAATGTAAGCCACTTACACCGCCGCCATCTCTATTAAAATGATTAATCCCTTATTTAATCTACCTACCCCGCCGCCAGCTATATTATCTATATTAACCCTAAGTATATTATAGTTAATATAGGTATTACATTATATATATTAACTATATTAACCCTAATTATATTAGGGTTAATATAGTTACTATAGTATTTATATTAACTATATTAACTCTATCTAACCCTAACTAAATTTATATTAAATTAATCTAATTCATTTATAAACTAAAATATTCCTATTTAAATCTAAATACTTACCTATAAAATAAACCCTAAGATAGCTACAATATAATTAATAATTACATTGTAGCTATGTTAGGGTTAATATTTATTTTACAGGTAAATTGTTAATTATTTTAACTAGGTATAATAGATATTAAATAGTTATTAACTATTTAATATCTACCTAGTTAAAATAATTACCCAATTACCTGTAAAATAAATCCTAACCTAAGTTACAAATACACCTACACTATCAATAAATTTAATAAACTACAAACATCTATCTAAAAATACAATTAAATTAACTAAACTAAATTACAAAAAAAAACAAACACTAAATTACAAAAAATAAAAAAAAGATTACAAGATCTTTAAGCTAATTACACCTATTCTAAGCCCCCTAATAAAATAATAAACCCCCAAAATAAAAAAAATTCCCTGCCCTATTCTAAATTAAACAAATTTCAAAGCTCTTTACCTTACCAGCCCTTAAAAGGGCCTTTTGTGGGGCATGCCCCAAAGAATTCAGCTCTTTTGCATACAACAAATACAATCCCCCCCCCCCATTACAACCCACCACCCACATACCCCTATTCTAAAACCACCCAAACCCCCCTTAAAAAAGCCGAACACTACCCCCCTGAAGATCTCCCTACCTTGTCTTCACCACACCGGGCCGAACTCCTGATCCGATCCGGGCGATGTCTTCCTCCAAGCGGCAAAGAAGAATTCTTCCTCCGGCAATGTCTTCCTCCAAGCGGCAAAGAAGAATTCTTCCTCCGGCGACGTCTTCCTCCAAGCGGCAAAGAAGAATTCTTCCTCCGGCGACGTCTTCCTCCAAGCGGCAGCAAAGTCTTCATTCTTCCGGCGGCATCTTCAATCTTCTTTCTTCGCTCCGCCGCCGCGGAGCATCCATCCAGGCCGACGACTGAACGACGAATGAGGTACCTTTAAATGACGTCATCCAAGATGGCGTCCGCCAAATTCCGATTGGCTGATAGGATTCTATCAGCCAATCGGAATTAAGTTAAAAAAATCTGATTGGCTGATTGAATCAGCCAATCAGATTTAAGTTCAATCCGATTGGCTGATCCAATCAGCCAATCAGATTGAGCTCGCATTCTATTGGCTGATCGGAACAGCCAATAGAATGCAAGCTCAATCTGATTGGCTGATTGGATCAGCCAATCGGATTGAACTTGAATCTGATTGGCTGATTGAATCAGCCAATCAGATTTTTTTAACTTAATTCCGATTGGCTGATAGAATCCTATCAGCCAATCGGAATTCGGCGGACGCCATCTTGGATGACGTCATTTAAAGGTACCTCATTCGTCGTTCAGTCGTCGGCCTGGATGGATTCTCCGCGGCGGCGGAGCGAAGAAAGAAGATTGAAGATGCCGCCGGAAGAATGAAGACTTTGCTGCCGCTTGGAGGAAGACGTCGCCGGAGGAAGAATTCTTCTTTGCCGCTTGGAGGAAGACATCGCTGGAGGAAGAATTCTTCTTTGCCGCTTGGAGGAAGACATCGCCCGGATCGGATCAGGAGTTCGGCCCGGTGTGGTGAAGACAAGGTAGGGAGATCTTCAGGGGGGTAGTGTTAGGCTTTTTTAAGGGGGGTTTGGGTGGTTTTAGAATAGGGGTATGTGGGTGGTGGGTTGTAATGGGGGGGGGGGATTGTATTTGTTGTATGCAAAAGAGCTGAATTCTTTGGGGCATGCCCCACAAAAGGCCCTTTTAAGGGCTGGTAAGGTAAAGAGCTTTGAAATTTGTTTAATTTAGAATAGGGCAGGGAATTTTTTTTTATTTTGGGGGTTTATTATTTTATTAGGGGGCTTAGAATAGGTGTAATTAGCTTAAAGATCTTGTAATATTTTTTTTATTTTTTGTAATTTAGTGTTTTTTTTTTTTTGTAATTTAGTTTAGTTAATTTAATTGTATTTTTAGATAGATGTTTGTAGTTTATTAAATTTATTGATAGTGTAGGTGTATTTGTAACTTAGGTTAGGATTTATTTTACAGGTAATTGGGTAATTATTTTAACTAGGTAGATATTAAATAGTTAATAATATAATATTTAATATCTATTATACCTAGTTAAAATAATTAACAATTTACCTGTAAAATAAATATTAACCCTAACATAGCTACAATGTAATTATTAATTATATTGTAGCTATCTTAGGGTTTATTTTATAGGTAAGTATTTAGATTTAAATAGGAATATTTTAGTTTATAAATGAATTAGATTAATTTAATATAAATTTAGTTAGGGGTGTTAGGGTTAGATAGAGTTAATATAGTTAATATAAATACTATAGTAACTATATTAACTATATTAACCCTAATATAATTAGGGTTAATATAGTTAATATATATAATGTAATACCTATATTAACTATAATATACTTAGGGTTAATATAGATAATATAGCTGGCGGCGGGGTAGGTAGATTAAATTAGGGGTTAATCATTTTAATAGAGATGGCGGCGGTGTAAGTGGCTTACATTAGGGGTTAATAATTTTAATATAGATGGCGGCGGTGTTAGGGGCTCACTTTAGGGGGTTATAGATATAATATAGCTGGCGGCGGGGTACGGGAGCGGCGGTTTAGGGGTTAATAACTTTATTAGGTTGCGGCGGGGTACGGGAGCGGCGGTTTAGGGGTTAATAGCTTTTTTATTGTTAGGCTAGTGAGGGGGGATAGCGGATAGAGGGTTAGACGTGTCGGGCTATGTTAGGGAGGCGTGTTAGACGTGTCGGGCTATGTTAGGGAGGCGTGTTAGACAGTGCGGGTGTTTTAGACTTTAGTCAGGTTTTATAGGCGCCGGCAGTTTCTAACGTGCCGCAAGTCACTGGCGACGCCAGAAATTTGTACTTGCGCAGATTTCTGGACATCGCTGGTTTGTGAGACTTACGGCACGTTAGCATCTGACGGCGACTTATATGGGATAGCTCGAGTTGCGAGCTGAAACTGCGGGCGACGCCGGTTCCCTTGCTTGCGCCGCAAACTGCGATCTATATCGGATCGCGCCCCATATCTACAAATAAATACAATGAAATAAACTAACTAAAGTACAAAAAATAAAAAAGAACTAAGTTACAAAAAATTAAAAAATATTTACAAACATTAGAAAAATATTACAACAATTTTAAACTAATTACACCTACTCTAAGCCCCCTAATAAAATAACAAAGCCCCCCAAAATAAAAAAATGCCCTACCCTATTCTAAATTAAAAAAGTTCAAAGCTCTTTTACCTTACCAGCCCTGAACAGGGCCCTTTGCGGGGCATGCCCCAAAGAATTCAGCTCTTTTGCCTGTAAAAAAAACACATACAATACCCCCCCCAACATTACAACCCACCACCCACATACCCCTAATCTAACCCAAACCCCCCTTAAATAAACCTAACACTAAGCCCCTGAAGATCTTCCTACCTTATTTTCACCATGCCAGGTTCACCGATCCGTCCTCGGAAGTCTTGATCCAAGCCTCGGAAGTGTTGATCCAAGCCCAAGCGGGGGGCTGAAGAGTGACGTCCATCCTCGGGCTGAAGTCTGGATCCAAGCGGCGGCTGAAGAAATCCATCATCGGGCTGAAGTCGGAAGTCCATCATCGGGATGAAGTCTTCTATCAAGCAGCATCTTCAATCTTCTTTCTTCCGGAGCGGAGCCATCTTCTTCCCAGCCGACGCGGAGCAATCCTCTTCTAACGACGCCTACTAGCCGAATGACGGTTCCTTTAAATGACGTCATCCAAGATGGCGTCCGTCGAGTTCCGATTGGCTGATAGGATCAGCCAATCGGAATTAAGGTAGGAAAATTATGATTGGCTGATCGGATCAGCCAATCAGATTGAGCTTGCATTCTATTGGCTGATCGGAACAGCCAATAGAATGCGAGCTCAATCTGATTGGCTGATCGGATCAGCCAATCGGATTGAACTTGAATCTGATTGGCTGATTCCATCAGCCAATCAGAATTTTCCTACCTTAATTCCGATTGGCTGATAGAATCCTATCAGCCAATCGGAATTCGATGGACGCCATCTTGGATGACGTCATTTAAAGGAACCGTCATTCGGTTAGTAGGCGTTGTTAGAAGAGGATGGATCCGCGTTGGCTGGGAAGAAGATGGCTCCGCTCCGCTCCGGAAGAAAGAAGATTGAAGATGCTGCTTGATAGAAGACTTCATCCCGATGATGGACTTCCGACTTCAGCCCGATGATGGATTTCTTCAGCCGCCGCTTGGATCCAGACTTCAGCCCGAGGATGGATGTCACTCTTCAGCCCCCCGCTTGGGCTTGGATCAACACTTCCGAGGCTTGGATCAAGACTTCCGAGGACGGATCGGTGAACCTGGCATGGTGAAGATAAGGTAGGAAGATCTTCAGGGGCTTAGTGTTAGGTTTATTTAAGGGGGGTTTGGGTTAGATTAGGGGTATGTGGGTTGTAATGTTGGGGGGGGGGTATTGTATGTGTTTTTTTTACAGGCAAAAGAACTGAATTCTTTGGGGCATGCCCCGCAAAGGGCCCTGTTCAGGGCTGGTAAGGTAAAAGAGCTTTGAACTTTTTAAATTTAGAATAGGGTAGGGCATTTTTTTATTTTGGGGGGCTTTGTTATTTTATTAGGGGGCTTAGAGTAGGTGTAATTAGTTTAAAATTGTTGTAATATTTTTCTAATGTTTGTAAATATTTTTTTATTTTTTGTAACTTAGTTCTTTTTTATTTTTTGTACTTTAGTTAGTTTATTTAATTGTAGTTATTTGTAGGTATTTTATTTAATTTATTTATTGATAGTGTAGTGTTAGGTTTAATTGTAGATAATTGTAGTTAATTTATTTAATTAATTTATTGATAGTGTAGTGTTAGGTTTAATTGTAACTTAGGTTAGGATTTATTTTACAGGTAATTTTGTAATTATTTTAACTAGGTAACTATTAAATAGTTCTTAACTATTTAATAGCTATTGTACCTGGTTAAAATAAATACAAAGTTGCCTGTAAAATAAATATTAATCCTAAAATAGCTACAATATAATTATTATTTATATTGTAGCTATATTAGGGTTTATTTTACAGGTAAGTATTTAGATTTAAATAGGAATAATTTATTTAATAAGAGTTAATTTATTTAGTTAGAATAAAATTATATTTAACTTAGGGGGGTGTTAGGGTTAGGGTTAGAATTAGCTTTAGGGGTTAAAAAATTTATTAGAGTAGCGGTGAGCTCCGATCGGCAGATTAGGGGTTAATATTTGAAGTTAAGTGTCGGCGATGTTAGGTAGGGCAGATTAGGGGTTAATACTATTTATTCTAGGGTTATTGAGGCGGGAGTGAGGCGGATTAGGGGTTAATAACTTTATTATAGTAGCGGTGCGGTCCGCTCGGCAGATTAGGGGTTAATAAGTGTAGGCAGGTGGAGGGGGGCAGATTAGGGGTTAATAAATATAATATAGGGGTCGGCGGTGTTAGGCGCAGCAGATTAGGGGTACATAGCTATAATGTAGGTGGCAGCGGTGTACGGAGCAGCAGATTAGGGGTTAATAATAATATGCAGGGGTCAGCGATAGCGGGGGCGGCAGATTAGGGGTTAATAAATATAATATATGGGTCGGCGGTGTTAGGGGCAGCAGATTAGGGGTTCATAGGGATAATGTAGGTGGCAGCGGTGTGCGGTCGGCAGATTAGGGGTTAAAAATTTTTAATAGAGTGGCGGCGATGTGGGGGGACCTCGGTTTAGGGGTACATAGGTAGTTTATTGGTGTTAGTGTACTTTAGAGCACAGTAGTTAAGAGCTTTATAAACCGGCGTTAGCCCAGAAAGCTCTTAACTACTGTTTTTTTTTCTGCGGCTGGAGTTTTGTCGTTAGATTTCTAACGCTCACTTCAACCACGACTCTAAATACCGGCGTTAGAAAGATCCCATTGAAAAGATAGGATACGCAATTGACGTAAGGGGATCTGCGGTATGGAAAAGTCGCGGCTGGAAAGTGAGCGTTAGACCCTTTAATGACTGTCTCCAAATACCAGAGGGCGGTAAAAACCAGCGTTAGGAGCCTCTAACGCTGGTTTTGACGGCTACCGCCCAACTCTAAATCTAGGCCTCTGTTTCTATACATATATAGCGCCATCATTCTTTTAACTTTACTTCTGTAAACGGTCCACGACCACTTTTTATCACCTGAGGGACTCATTACAACATATAGGTATGTTTGATTGATGTTAAAAATTAGGTTTATGAAGTTTGCAGTTGCATTAAGCGTTTAAAAATGACTACAGTACCTGATGTTCTTGACCTAATACTTATGTATGCAATTATAGCGCAACTATATTATTTGCACTGTTGATCTTCAATATTAGATATTGATGTGCAACTATATATAGCACGGTGCACATATGTGCAAGATTGTAAGCATTTGTCTTTTATTTTCTTCTGTACCTTTTTTTTTTTTTTTTATTTTTTTTTTTTAAATTTTTAATATTTTTATTGAGGTTATTAACAAGTACAAGTATATAATCATGTACATCAGATATTGGAGGTAACATAATAAAACTTGGTTACAGAAGCATAGGGTAATCACAATTCGGTATACATCATAAATATAACAATATACCCATAGTTAAGCATCCAATTATACAAATCTACAACAACCTCAGGTTTTCTATTTAGGAGGAGTCCCCTTGAAATATGATATAAAGTCATAAACAATGGCTTCCCTCTGTGAACAACGGAGGCCTCTCTTGGACCCCATGAAAAGGATTTGAAACATAACAGGGAATTTTAGGGGAAACGAGAAAAAGAAAATAACAAAATGGGCCACTTTTTGACCCGAAATATACACAACTGATTTGAGATAATAAAATCATAGTAGAAAACGTAGCAAAGGACTGTGAACAATGACCATAGTAATTATTGATGCTACATCAATTTATAGTATATTATTGGGAACCATCTTATGAACCTTAATGAAAAGTCTAGTTGTGATGTGTTACACAGTATAGATGTAATACTAGGATCATTAGAGTTTTGCTAAATAGGGCAGGAGAAAAGTCTACCTAGGGAGTAGGGATATATATGCAGATTATGAGATATGTGCCTGTCACTGCTCTGGATCACTATATCATGGAAGTATTATGCTAGTACAAAAATCTGCATACTTATTATTCTATAGGTATGATTCTACAGACCACTTCCTATGGTGACTTAATTTAAGGTCTGAGGGCCTGCCACCTCGGCCGCAGGTAGCTTATTGCCCCCTAGCCATAGTTATTAAGATAAACCATTGTGGTCTGATTTACCAAAGGATAGTGGGTCTTGTGGTGTACTCCAGTGACCAGTAAGAGCATATATTCAGTGTGAATTGAACAGTACCCGATGCAAATTGTATGTAACATACAATACCCTCTATTAGTGCAACTATGTTCTATAGTCCCATATTAACTTTGTTATGGATCAACTCTATATCACATTCACATAACTCAAACACTGCACTTCTGATCTAAAGTGAAATAACACATCATACATGAGTCACATGGAACTGCATAGGCACTCTAAAAACCCCACGCTCCCCTGGGATCTATTTAAAACATATTTATAGGGAAAGCATACATATACCCCCTAAAAACCACAAATCTAATGACATCAACATTTTATCCCTATAGATAGCCCCAGACATAATATAGGTAGGAACTAAATTATCTATGTAACCTAAACAGTAAGTCCCGTGTGCATAACATTGTATGTAAATAAAATATGAGCTAGTTCATGAGGCCCCGCTAGATTAAACCGGTTCAATTTGCCAAGTGACTGCGACAATAATCATATTGCTCCCGGCCCCTCATAAGCAAAGATCAAAAGTACAAATAAGTTTGTCATATCTAAAAGTACATCAATCAGTTAGTGAACGTAGCATGGGTCGTTACAAGACCTCTTATCCGATACCTGTGTCCCTCGTTACTACTGCATGCTTAAAAGTTGAGAGGAACCCACCGGGGTCCCAATTTGCCAGTTGTGGGACCGTGTAGTGAAAGTTGGAAACGGGCAGTATTTGTAAAGAGGCGCTCATTATTTGTCCCAGTAGATCTCCGTGCCAATGACTGCAGTCCCCAACCAAAGCCTTCACATGCTCAGGTTTTCCGTCTTCTTGAGGCGCTACATATGTGGATCGACTCGAGCCCACTACGTGTATGCAATCACCCGGGAAAACAGCTCGGCCTGTCCCAGTTTTTAGCCAGGTGTCTGCCCTGTCTGTGGCTGTTGGTCCGGTATCTTCCAGGGGGGCTCTCCTCACACCGAGTGTACCCCTAGTCACTGAACTCCTCCCGGTCCTCTGTAGAACCCGGGTATTTCTGAGATCCGGCTCACTTGTCTCGTCCCAGGGCTCTGCAAACTGAAGACCCCAGTGCTCAGAAACCTGCCGAGAGTTCTCATATATAGAGCTAGAGGTCTCTGTATACTCGATAGAGTAACGGACTGTACTGCTGATCGCTTCTGCCACAAAAGGAATTTTAAGCATCTTGGTTTCGCCTGAGGGCTTTGCTGCGGGCTGTGGAGTAGAAAATATTTTGTGTAGGTCTGCCATTAAACCTCGGTAGGAGTCCTCAAGTACCCGAACAATCTGAGTTTCCCATTTGTCTATAATCTCCATCTTAACTATCATTTACAGATATAGCCACATCAAAAAGCTTTAGAAATAAAGTTGATTTATCGAGTTAGACAGTTCCCTTCTGTAGAGTAAGCAGCCTGCTCGCGGCTGTAATACCCAGCGGTTAAGCTGGGGGGGGTGCTGAGAACCATGTTCTGTCCGCCGCCAAGGGCCTCAGCGGTCCAGTTCAAGAGCCTGAAATCATATAAACACCAATGTAAATATTATTTGAGTCTCCCAGTCTCATAGTATGTATAGGTAATAGTGTAGTATCCAGATGACTTGGTGTTGCAAAGGTAATCGGCGGATTATCTTCATCAAGTCAGGAGCTCCTGAAATTGCGACCTTCCATGGCCGCCGCCTAGACACGCCCCTCCTTCTGTACCTTTTTTCAAACCTCAATAATAATAATAATAAAACACACTTATCTCATGCCAGCTTTGCACACAATCTTAGTGAAACCAATGCAATTGTAATAAGGCAGGAGAGACAGCGAGAGAAGTCTATCACAACGCCATTGTCAAATTCCTCAGCCATATATACAATGAAAGTACCAGCTACGACTGGGCTGCATGATCCAGGGCTGAAAATCCATTTTGACAAAGAAGATCCCCACCTCAGCTGCTAACATTAAAGATTTCAAACTCAATAATGCTGTTTACAGCTAACACATTGCAGCACAGTGACGTGCAGTCACAGGAGGCAGGTGAGGCAGTGCCTCCCCTGGCCAATGTATGTAATAACAGCCTTTATTTAAAATAAAAAAATTATTATATATATTTTTTTTTCATATATTTTTTTTTTTTATAAAAAAAGGTGACCCCCCCTACCCCCCCACCCCTCCACAAAAATCAGGATTGTGTTTGTGCACTGTAAATTTTATTAATTATTAACTTATAAATAAACCGTAATATACTTATACATCAATACATTCATATTGCGCAAGACAAGGACAGCCGGCTGTCCTTGCATTGTGCAATATGAATGTATTGACTACTGTGGAAGTGTATGGGACGCTGAGAGACTGCCACCAAGAGGAGAAAAGGTGCTAATGCAGTGCTCTCCAATGCGCCCCATACGCTTCCACAGGAGGCTTGACTGTGAAAGCCTCCGTCCTGGCCGCCTCTCAGTCTCACTCGTCTCAGCCAATCAGATTCAGAATTCAGAACTCGTCTGAATCTGACTGGGGCTGGCTGTCTCTGAGTGCCGGGCGGGAAGGAAATAGATCCTTCCGCGTGTCTCGTGCGGTCACGTGTCAGAGCAGCTCAACGCAGACTAGAGTCAGACGTGGTGGGTATCAGTCGATCGATCGAAGTGCTGTGTTACTTGAGTCTGCTCTTACTACTGAACGTTCAACGTTGTCGTTAACAATCAGCGACCGGAGCGTAGAAGACTAACTTGTTATCTATATTTGGCGCATCTTTTTAGGTAGGTGTCCGTGGCGGGCCTGGCGGCAGTGTGAGACAGTCAGTGTACTTGTAACTAAGTTCAGTTGTTGTGTTGATGACTTGACTTAAAAAAGTCACTTCCCTTGACTATAGAGACAGCGAGGCTGCAAGTTCGTTGTAATAAATGTATATCAAGTTCAACTCAAGTTATCTAACTTCAACTTAGTGCCGCCTAAAATAAAAGAAAAGATTGGCCCAGGGCCCCAGCAGGCTCAGTCACTATTAAAGCTGTAGCCTGTTTTTGGTTATTTACTAATATAATTATTATTAAATCAAGTCACCCATTTTATGTAACCTCTCACCTATTGAGTCAGCTCAAGAGGGATCTTGGGGCTGCTAAGAACCCCAATAATTACTGAAATACCCCCAATTATCAATGGTATCCATATCCAAAAATTTGCAAGTCAATTTTTTGTTCTACCTAGGGAAGGCAAGATGTAAATGAGGAGAGGTGTATTTAAATAATAGGCAATATGTAGTGGAAATTATTGATACTAGTTATTTATTTGTCCAGTTTTTTAAAGTCCATAGGTTTAATTAATGTAAAATATCTCATATGCATCACTGCATTACAAATATGGAGCAGAAGTAAATAAGTGGCAGTCAAGGGGGTCAAATCACTGCTGTTCATTTGTGGTGCAGACTGCAGAGAGACAAAATGTTGATTTTTATGTTACTAGCAGCCATGGGGTAAAATGACTGTCACTGCTCAATTGTGAAAAATATACCTGGTTAAATCAAGAGTGGGGGCTATTGGGAGGAAGCTTTGTGTGACTCTGAGTCTGATTTATAGTGAGTAACTGAGGCTGCCAATCTATTGAATCACATTCTTTTTTTAGGTAGGTGGCGGCTGGCGGCACTTGATGAAGTTAGTTAGTTGATATTATTTATAACACACACACTTGTGTTCTTGTAGATTGTGGGGTGTCCAAACTTCTGTCTCAAAGGGCCACAAAGTTTTCTCTTTTTTCTTTTTCTTCTTTTTGCTAAGATGGAGGTGAGATTTATTTCTAGATAGAAATAATACAACGTACAATAGATAGACATGTTACATTATTTTGGTTTGTATGTGTTGAACTTGCAACTAGATATTATGATAACTAATGTACTTGTGTTGTTGTAAAGGCAAAAACACACACACATGTATACACACATATACATACACATGCAGATATACACTAAACACACATGTATACACACATATACATACACATGCAGATATACACTAAACACACATGTATACACACATATACATACACAAGCAGATATACACTAAACACACAAACACACACACATATGTACACACATATACATACACATGCAGATATACACTAAACACACACACATGTATACACACATATACAATTACATACACATGCAGATATACACTAAACACACAAACACACACACATATGTACACACATATACATACACATGCAGATATACACTAAACACACACACATGTATACACACATATACATACACATGCAGATATACACTAAACACACACATGTATACACACATATACATACACATGCAGATATACACTAAACACACACATGTATACACACATATACATACACATGCAGATATACACTAAACACACATGTATACACACATATACATACACAAGCAGATATACACTAAACACACACATGTATACACACATATACATACACATGCAGATATACACTAAACACACACATGTATACACACATATACATACACATGCAGATATACACTAAACACACATGTATACACACATATACATACACAAGCAGATATACACTAAACACACAAACACACACATATGTACACACATATACATACACATGCAGATATACACTAAACACACACACATGTATACACACATATACAATTACATACACATGCAGATATACACTAAACACACAAACACACACACATATGTACACACATATACATACACATGCAGATATACACTAAACACACACATGTATACACACATATACATACACATGCAGATATACACTAAACACACACATGTATACACACATATACATACAAAAGAATGAAGAAAACCACATATCCTTTGTTGAAATTCATATCTAAATATGCTCAGTAGCTAATGAGCATATTTATATATGCTTTTCAACAAAGGATATCAAAAGAATGAAGAAAATCAGATATCCTTTGTTGAAATTCATATCTAAATATGCTCAGTAACTACTGAGCATATTTAGATATGCTTTTCAACAAAGGATATCAAAAGAATGAAGAAAATCAGATATCCTTTGTTGAAATTCATATCTAAATATGCTCAGTAGCTAATGAGCATATTTAGATATGCTTTTCAACAAAGGATATCAAAAGAATGAAGAAAATCAGATATCTTTTGTTGAAAATCATATCTAAATATGCTCATTAGCTACTGAGCATATTTAGATATGCTTTTCAACAAAGGATAACAAAAGAATTAAGGAAATCAGATTTCCTTTGTTGAAATTCATATCTAAATATGCTCAGTAGCTTCTAAGCATATTTAGATATGCTTTTCAACAAAGGATATCAAAAGAATGAAGAAAATCAGATGTCCTTTGTTGAAAATCATATCTAAATATGCTCAGTAGATACTGATTGGTGGCTGCATATAGATATTGGCTCGCCCATGTGCAATTGCTATTTCTTCAACAAAGGATATCTAAAGAATGAAGGCGTATCCGATTCCTAGCCACTGCCTCACCAGCCTCTGAAGTCACCACACATCACTGTTGCAGCAGGTGTCAACACAGATGTCTGTTTGTTGGGTGAAATAGTGCTTTTCACATAAAGTGCATTCTCCATCAAGCTGCAATATACGGATGGATACTGATACCATTTCACACACTTTAGAGGGGATCAACATGACTGCCTCTTCTGTCAATATGGGAGGCTCCATCCCCACCTTTAAGTCACTGGTTTGGAGCTGCATACCACTCTGTCCCAAGTTAGAGCAAGAGACCCATCCATCTGGAAATTGCTACACACTCCTGTATCGCTGACAACAGTCCAGGGCCGGATTGGTCTACCAGGACACCAGGAGATTTCCCGGTGGGCTCCAGCAGCTGGGGCTGGAAAGCTACAATTTAAAGGGGTGATTAATGGATGCAATTGGGTCGTAGGGTGCATATATAACAACAATCTGGCACTTTTATTTAATACAAAGTTATATAATTTAATAATGAAAAAAAATATTGGGGAAGGAGTATCCCAGTAATCCCTTTGAGAAAAACTAGGCATGTGTATTCTACCAACTCAATGGAAAATAGGGATGGTCTTCATATTTTTCCAGGGCTGCTTTTTATTCCCAGTCCAGCCCTGCAACAGTCCCACCATCATTCATCTCACAGGCTTAGCAGGTGCATGAGTGATCCACCTGAAGTAGTCAACTACTAAAGGGAAATCAGACTGACTCCCTACTTCAGGGGATGTGAGTGGATTGGTGACATGGATTCTCCACTTATAGCATCTAAGGGCCTGATATTCAAAACCTTGCTGTTCAGGTGAGATATTATAAGAAGTCTCGTCGGTACGGTGAGGACTTAAAAAAAAATTAGAAACACAAATTTTAACTTGAGACATGTTTATGTTGCTATGTAGTTTTCTTTATGGGAAACAGAGCCTCCTACATTACAATACATGGTCTTAAAAAAATCCCAAAGATTTTGTGTGATTTCTCTCCATGCCGGCGAGGTTTTGAACATCAGGCCATAAATGAGAACTCAAGAGATACTTAACGGTTGCAATGAAATCCCCAGGATTGACCATATTCCTGTTACTAGAGAAAGATCACTTTCCAGAACAGTGTAAAGGATGGGTACGGATGGGAGATAAAAGTAAAATGCCCTTTGGATCAAAGAAATAGCCATTAGACATGTGCATGGTGAAAAAATTTGGTTCGGTTCGGTTCGGATCGATTCGGATTTTTTCTAATTTCGGCTCGGAGCGATTCTAATTCGGAAAAATTTGAATCAATTCGGTTCGGATTTGTTTCGGATTCATTCGGATTCGAATAAATTCGGTTCGGATTTGTTTCGGATTCGGTTGGATTCGGTTGGATTCGGTTCGGAAATTCGGAATTTTGGTAAGTGTTAGGTGGGATATTAGACTAGTATTATCATATTATGTACTAAATTCGGCTGAATTCGGTTCGATTTGGTTCGGTTCGGTTTGGAATTTCGGTAAGTGTTAGGTGGGATTAGACTTATACTGTACAATACTAGTGTAATCCATGGCCATCCGAATTTACCGAATAAATCCGAAGTAATTCGGATTTATTCGGTAAATTCTTCAGTATTTTAATTCGGAAATTCGGTTCGATCCGAATTTTTCGAATTTTTCGAATTTTCCGAATTTCCGAATCGATCTGAAACGAATCGCACATATCTAATAGCCATTAAACTATCCACTTGCTTGTTATAATTGTAGTATAACCCATATTTCAGTAATGTAAATGAAGCTGCAGTATCACACGGTAAAGCAGTGCAACAAAGTCATGTGGATGCTTTACTGGGGGAAGGTAGGTGGCCTAATCCTCAATAAGTGTTTCAAAATAATGAGGCTGCCCAGAGTAACAATAAAGGGATATGAAACCCAATGTTTTTCTTTCATGATTTAGATAGAGCATGCAATTTTAAACAACGTTCTAATTTACTTCTATTCTTCTTCCTTTTCTTGGTATCTTTTGTTGAAAAGCAGAGACATAAGCTCAGGTTGCCTGTCCATGTCTGGAGCACTATGTGGTTGTAGTTTTCCATTTGCAAGAGCACTAGATGGCAGAACTATTTACTGCCATTTAGTGCTCCAGACACCTGCCTAGGCATCTCTTCAAAAAGAAAAGCATATTTGATAAAAGAAGTAGGTTAGAAATGTTTTTAAAATTGTATGGTTTGTCTGAATCGCAAAAGAAAATGTTTGGGTTTCACATCCCTTTAAGTGGATCAGTCTGATCAGGAGAATGCAGCTAGCATATCTTATGGCAGGATGGTCCATAACTCAAAAATATTTTGGAGATTAAGTTCCAGAACAGCATAAAATATTGCAGCAATTATACCTAAGCTGTGGATTCTCCGAGACCACCATAAAATAGGACAGGGAAAGGTGTTTGGGGTAGTTTTGTGTCCTGAGAAATGGATAAACAAGGAAGAAGATTTTATTGACTGAAAAATCCCAATAATGGGATAATCACAATAATGGTTCTTTGGAAAATGAGATATGTTGCAGAGTTCAGAGTATACAATACAGCTTTGTCTAGGATAAATACAGCAGGAACTAACAGTATACAGCTGGGTGCTTGTGATCCGAAGAGCACAGGCAGAGGTCACCAGGCAGGACAGGAGTGACTTGAAATACACAAGGAAAAGGCACCATAGGACAGACAGAGAGGCCTATTTATCATAGGTCTTGTGGACCTGATCCGACAGTGCGGATCAGGTCCGCAAGACCTCGCTGAATGTGAAGAGCAATACGCTCTCCGTATTCAGCATTGCACCAGCAGCTCACAAGAGCTGCTGGTGCAACGCCGCCCCCCTGCAGACTCATTGGCCGCCAGCAGGGGTTGTCAATCAACCCGATCGTACTCGATCGGGTTGAATTCCGGCGATTCCTGTCCGTCTCATCAGAGCAGGCGGACAGGGTTATGGAGCAACGGTCTTTAGGCTCGCCAGAAACACATGCCCTCAAACTCCGTACGGAGCTTGATAGATAGGCCCTAGAGAGTGAACAGTAAACTAAAGCTTGTGCATTGGACCTAGGCCTGAGGATTTCCTAATTCGAATTTGAATGAGGGATTAGGTGGAGGAATATTAATCAAGCAGGTACGTTCCAGCAGTAGGAAGGATGAAGGCTATGCCCCAAACAGCCTGACTCACAGGTGCAGATGAGCCTTAAAGTGGCTGTATGTCAGGCATGTTATGGGTGCAGTGGCTATGGGTGTCTATTGGTGGAGCAAAAGGTCTTAACAAAACTTAAAGCTAAAAACATTTTTATCTGCAACAAAAGTAATAGCCATAAATGGAGATAACAAATATTTAGGGCTAGATTACAAGTGGATCGCAAATTTATCACACATCTGTAAATGGGCAAATTCGACAAATTTACAGGCATGCGATAAATAACCAGCCATATCTGGTTAATCTTCTAAATGTCCCCCAATTGCCCCCAAAATACAGTGGTGTGTTTTTTAAAACATTTTTTTTAAATGAGCATATATATATATGTTTAAAATGTAAATGCAAGAAGCAGTTATAAGGGGTTAAAATTGGCAGGTGAAAAATAAGGAAATGAAAAGAGCCTTTATATTGCGGTCTTTGTATATATTCATATATATTTTAATTTGCTGCCCATCGCTGCGCTAGGTGTCTGACGGCATAAGAACAAGGATCCCATTGGAGCCTATGGAAGCACGCACTTGTCAGCACAAAGCTTCCATGCAGGTTGCATTTGCTTTGCGCCTTACTTATAATACCAGCACACAAATGCGTACACTGGTATTATGAGTGAAGCGCAAATATCATTTATCAATATTTTTTTATAACTATTTAATCATTGGAAAAATAAATTATACTATCTAATGTGAGTGGGAAAAAAGGATCTCACACCTATCAATCGGTTGTGTTGTCAAAGTGACATAACAATCACTCAAAATGTACAGGCAGTTCCTATTAAACCAACTTTAAAACCTCTTGGTACCTCCTGTTATCGTCCTTATTAGAGTGTACTCAGAGTAAGAGGGATAAGTAAGCTGCACTGTACTTAAAACTCCCAGTCCGTACCACCAACATACAATCCTCAATATCCCATATGTAAGATTGTAGGATCCTTTGTTGTAACAACAATAGCAATAGCAACAGTGTGTATGATCAATGCATGTGATCAAAAGCAGCCAATTTTATAGCAAACAGTAAATGTGTTACTCACTAGTCGGGTCATCAGGCTGTCATATGGCGGTACGTATGTCCAATGCGGAAAACACTGCTAAACGCTTCAATGGCAAATTTCCAAGATTTGTCTTTCCACTTCCTCCTGTGTTTCTGGGTCCATAGGGACCCTCCTGTAGTGTACAGACACGGCAACCGTTCCCCTGCAGGATCCCTGTACTCAGCCCGTGCTCACAAAGGCCAATAGTAAATATTGTGAAAGAGCAAAAAAGGAGCACCGAGCAAGTCAGGGATAAAAAATATATACTTTATTTAATCACGTTAAAAAATTAAAGGGTTCATCACAACCCAGGGTAAAAATGATACTTAGGCTGACATGTTTCGGCGTTTAGGCTTGGAGTACGGCTAAATGCCGAAACATGTCAACCTAAGTATAATTTATCCTGTAACCTTTTTCTACGTTTTACCCTGGGTTGTGATGAACCCTTTCGTTTTTTAACGTAATTAAATAAAGTATATATTTTTATCCCTGACTTGCTCGGTGCTCCTTTTTTGCTCTTTCACAATATCTAATGTGAGCATCTGTCTTCCCGCTGTTTGTCTCAATTCTGACATCTAAATGCTACGGAGGGTTCTCAGAAAGGAAACAGACTCTATGGCATCTACTTATCAAGCCGTCAACTTACTTGCATTCGCCGGCACCAATACACTCGCCTGACATCGCCTAACATCGCTGCTGCGGACCTGAATACGTTCTCCAAAGTTACCAAAAAAGCTGTCAAAAAGCCGCGCACCAAGTACGGGGCGAAGAGCAGTGAACTGTTGTTAACTGACAGTCATCGATCTTGCTGCTCTTCGGCTTTTTCCCAGCTTTATTGGTATACTGTCACTAAACACCCACACCGCCACTCTAATAAACTTATTAACCCCTATCCTGCCGCTCCCGGAGCCCACCGCCACTCTAATAAACTTATTAACCCCTATCCTGCCGCTCCCGGAGCCCACCGCCACCTACATTATGTTATTAACCCTTAATCTGCAGCCCCCTACACTGCCGCCACCTACATTATACTTATTAACCCCTAATCTGTCGTCGCCAACATCGCCACCACTATATTAAATGTATTAACCCCTAAACCTAAGTCTAACCCTAACACCCCCTAACTTAAATATAATTACAATAAATCTAAATAAAGCCTACTATTAATAACTAAATAATTCCCATTTAAAACTAAATACTTACCTATAAAATAAACCCTAAGCTAGCTACAATATAACTAATAGTTACATTGTAGCTAGCTTAGGGTTTCATTTTATTTCACAGGCAAGTTTGTATTTATTTTAACTAGGTAGAATAGTTACTAAATAGTTATTAACTATTTACTAACTACCTAGCTAAAATAAATACAAATTTACATGTAAAATAAAACCTAACCTAAGTTACACTAACACCTAACACTACAGTATAATTAACTAAATGACCTAAATTAAATACAATTAAATAAATTATATACAATTATCTAAAGTACACAAACAAAAAAAACTAAATTACAGAAAATAAAAAACAAATTACAAGATATTTAAACTAATTACACCTAATTTAATAGCCCTATCAAAATAAAAAAGCACCCCCAAAATAAAAAAAAAACCCTAGCCTAAACTAAACTACCAATAGCCCTTAAAAGGGCCTTTTGCGGGGCATTGCCCCAAAGTAATCAGTTCTTTTACCTGTAAAAGAAAAATACAAACAACCCCCCAACAGAAAAACCCACCACCCACACAACCAAACCCCCCAAATAAAACCCTAACTAAAAAAACCTAAGCTCCCCATTGCCCTGAAAAGGGCATTTGGATGGGCATTGCCCTTAAAATGGCAGTTAGCTCTTTTGCAGCCCAAAGCCCTAACCTAAAAATAAAACCCACCCAATACACCCTTAAAAAAACCTAACACTAACCCCTTGAAGGTCGACTTACAGTCCTGAAGACCGGACATCCATCCTCAAGGAAGCGGCAGAAGTCTTCATCCAACCGGGCCGAAGTCCTCAACGAAGCCGGGAGAAGTCTTCATCCAAGCCGGGGTGAAGTGGTCCTCCAGACAGGCAGTCTTCACCCAGACGGCATCTTCTATCTTCATCCATCCGACGCGGAGCGGCTCCATCTTCAAGACATCCGACGTGGAGCATCTTCTTCATCCGTCTAAACCCCACCAAAACCCCCTTAAAAAAACCTAAGACTAACCCCTTGAAGAACACCTTACCGGGAGAAGTCTTCATCCAACCGGGCCAAAGTCCTCAACGAAGCCGGGAGAATTTTATCAGCCAATTGGAATTAAGGTAGAAAAAATCCTATTGGCTGATGCAATCAGCCAATAGGATTGAAGTTCAATCCTATTGGCTGATCCAATCAGCCAATAGGATTGAGCTGGCATTCTATTGGCTGTTCCAATCAGCCAATAGAATGCCAGCTCAATCCTATTGGCTGATTGCATCAGCCAATAGGATTTTTTCTACCTTAATCCCGATTGGCTGATAGAATTCTATCAGCCAATCGGAATTGAAGGGACGCCATCTTGGATGACGCCATTTAAAGGAACCTTCATTCAGTGTTAGCCGTCGGATGAAGAGGATGCTCAGCGTCGGATGAAGATGGACCCGCTCCGCGTAGGATCGATGAAGATAGAAGATGCCGTCTGGTTGAAGACTTCTGCCCGTCTGGAGGACCACTTCTGCCGGCTTGGATGAAGACTTCTCTCGGCTTCATTGAGGACTTCGGCCCAGTTGGATGAAGACTTCTCCTGGTAATGTGATCTTCAAGGGGTTAGTGTTAGGTTTTTTAAGAGGGTATTGGGTGGGTTTTAGAGTAGAGTTGGTTGTGTGGGTGGTGGGTTTTAATGTTGGGGGGATTTGTAATTTTTTTTACAGGTAAAAGAGCTGATTATTTTTGGGGCAATGCCCTGCAAAAGGCCCTTCTAAGGGCTATTTGTAATTTAGTGTAGGGTAGGGCTTTTTTTATTTTGGGGGGGCTTTTTTTATTTTGTTAGGGGGATTAGATTAGGTGTAATTAGTTTAAAAATCTTGTAATTTGTTTATTATTTTCTGTAATTTAGTGGGGGGTTTTTGTACTTTAGCTAATTTTATTTAATTGTATTTAATTGTATTTAATTTAGGGAATTAATTTAATTATAGTGTAGTGTTAGGTCTAATTGTAACTTAGGTTTTATTTTACAGGTACTTTTGTATTTATTTTAGCTAGGTAGCTAGTAAATAGGTAATAACTATTTACTAACTATTCTACCTAGTTAAAATAAATACAAAGTTGCCTGTAAAATAAAAAATAAACCCTAAGCTAGCTACAATGTAACTATTAGTTATATTGTAGCTAGCTTAGGGTTTATTTTATAGGTAAGTATTTAGTTTTAAATAGGAATAATTTAGTTAATGATAGGAATATTTATTTTGATTTCTTTTAATTATATTTAAGTTGGGGGTGTTAGGTTTAGGGTTAGACTTAGGTTTAGGGGTTAATAACTTTAATATAGTGGTGGCGGCAGATTAGGGTCTAATAAATGTAGGTAAGTGGCGGTGATGTTAGGGCCGGCAGATTAGGGGTTAATAATATTTAACTGTTTGCGAGGCAGGAGTGCGGCGGTTTAGGGGTTAATATGTTTATTATAGTGGCGGCGACGTTGGGGGCGGCAGATTAGGGGTTAATAAGTGTAGGTAGGTGGCGGCGACATTGGGGGCGGCAGTGTAGGGGTTAATAAATATAATGTAGGTGTCGGCAATGTTGGGGGCAGCAGATTAGGGGTTCATAAGTATAATGTAGGTGGCGGCAGTGTCCGGAGCAGAAGATTAGGGGTTAATAATTATAATGTAGGTGTCAGCGATGTCTGGGGCGGCAGATTTGGGGTTAATAAGTGTAAAATTAGGGGTGTTTAGACTCAGGGTTCAAGTTAGGGTGTTAGGTGTAGACATTAAATGTATTTCCCTATAGGAATCAATGGGGCTGCGTTAAAGGGCCATTATACACTCATTTTTTCTTTGCATAAATGTTTTGTAGATGATCTATTTCTAAAGCCCATAAAGTTAGTTTTTTTTAAAAAATGTATAGTTTTGCTTATTTTTAAATAACATTGCTCTGATTTTCAGACTCCTAACCAAGCCCCAAAGTTTTATTTGAATACCGTCAGCTACCTACTCCAGCTTGCTCCTGTTTGTGTAAAGGGTCTTTTCATATGCAAAAGAAGGGGGAGGAGGGGAGTGTCTTATTTCCCACTTGCAATGGGCTTTCCAACTGCCTTTTCAACAGAGCTAAACTGAATGCTTCTAAGTAAGTTTTTAAACCATTTTATACTGGATTTTTATATCAGTATCTGTGCATCTTATTCTTTATAGTAATGTCTATTACATGCAGTTATATGAAAATGAGTGTATACTGTCCCTTTAAGGAGTTTTACGCTGCTTTTTTGCAGGTGTTAGACTTTTCTTCAGCCGGCTCTCCCCATTGATTCCTATGGGGAAATCATGCACTAGCATGTTACACCAGCTCACCGCTAACGTAAGCAGCACTGGTATTGGAGTGTGGTAATGAGCAAAATTTTGCTCAACGCTCACTTCTTGTCTGGTTTGTAAAAACTTGTAATACCGGTGCTGTCTGTAAGTGAGCGGTGAGCATAAACTGCTTGTTAGCACCGCACAGCCTCTAACGCAAAACTCGTAATCTAGGTGTTAGTTTTTTGTAACTTTGTAATTTTTTAGTGTAGAATTAAATTATTTGAGTAGGGTTAGGTGTTTAAATATATAATATAGTTATTTTAATTTGTAATTTTATGTAATTTTTGTATAAAAGTTAGGTTAGATTAGTTATTAATTTAATATAGTTTAATGTAATTTTATTATAATAGTTAGAATAGGTTAATTAGTAGTTTTATATAGTTTAATGAAATTTAATGTAATTTTAGTATAATAGTTAGGGTAGATTAATTAATAGTTTAATATAGTTTAATTTAAATCTAAAGGTAAGTTTTAATTTATTATAAGATAGGGATGAGTTAATGTTTAATGTACAGTTAGCGGGTGGTTAGGTTTAGGGATTAATAGGATAATTTAGTTTATGGCAATGTGAGAGGATGGCGGTTTAGGGGTTAATACATTTATTTAGTTGCGGTGGGCTCCGGAAGCGGCGGGATAGGGGTTAATACTTTTATGTAAGTGGCGGCGGTGGCGGTGCGGCAGATTAGGGGTTAATAAGTATAATGTAGGTGGCGGCGGTGTAGGGGGGGCAGATTAGGGGTTAAAAAGTATAATGTAGGTGGCGGCAGTGTAGGGGGGTCAGATTAGGGGTTAATAAGTATAATGTAGGTGGCGGCGGTGTAGGGGGGCAGATTAGGGGTTAATAAGTATAATGTCAGGGCGGCAGATTAGGGGTGTTTAGACTCGGGGTACATGTTAGGGTAAACGTAAATTTTATTCTCCCATAGGAATCAATGGGATATCGGGCAGCAGCGAACTCCCATTGATTCCTATGGCATGGATTGAAAAGCAGGTATGCTGGGCCAGAATAGTGCCGAACGTACCTGTTAGACCTTTGTTAACTAGCAAAAGTAGTCAGATAGTGCCGAATTTGCATTCGGAACATCTGTAGTGACGTAAGCATCGATCTGTGTCAGACTGAGACCGGCGGATCGTATGTTACCTCACAAAATTCTACTTTTTCCGGTCTATAGGGTTTGATAACTAAGGGGAATCAAGCTCGCCACAATTACGCTGCGGAATTCCAGCGTATTTGCGGTTGACGGCTTGTTAAGTAGATGCCTCTGTGTCTCTCACTAGCAAAGTAGTTAACATTTAACCCACCGTCACTTAGTTTACCTCTGATAGTCTTCAATACCTCAGTTATTAATATAACATTAAAACACAAAAAGCCAAACAATCGGCTAGATTACAAGTTTTTCGTTTTGAGCTGTGCGCTGCTAACGAGCAGTTTTGTCTCACCGCTCACTTACCTGCAGCGCTGGTATTACAGGTTTTTACAAACCCGTCGTTAAAAGGCAAGTAGTGAGCGTTGAGCAAAATTTTGCTCATTTCCACACTCCAATACCATACTTAAGTCAGCGGTGAGCTGGTCGTACGTGCTCGTGCACGATTTTCCCATAGGAATCAACGGGGAGAGCCGGCTGAAAAAAAGTCTAACACCTGCAAAAAGCAGCGTAAAACTCACTAACGCAGCCCCATTGATTCCTATTGGGAAATAAAATTTATGTCTACACCTAACACCCTAACATGAACCCCGAGTCTAAACACCCCTAATCTTACACTTATTAAACCCTAATCTGCCGCCCCCGACATCGCCGACACCTGCATTATATTTATTAACCCCTAATCTGCCGCTCCGGACACCCCCGCCACCTACATTATACTTATGAACCCCTAATCTGCTGCCCCCAACGTTGCCGCCACTATACTAAATTTATTAACCCCTAAACCTAAGTCTAACCCTAACACCCCCTAACAAATATAATTACAATAAATCTAAATAAAAATTACTATCATTACCTAAATTATTCCTATTTAAAACTAAATACTTACCAATAATATAAACCCTAAGCTAGCTACAATATAACTAACAGTAACATTGTATCTAGCTTAGGGTTTATTTTCATTTTACAGGCAAGTTTGTATTTATTTTAACTAGGTACAATAGTTATTAAATAGTTATTAACTATTTAATAACTACCTAGCTAAAATAAATACAAAAGTACCTGTAAAATAAAACCTAACCTAAGTTACAATAACACCTAACACTACACTATAATTAAATAAATTAACTAAATTAAATACAATTACCTAAATTAAATTAAATTAGCTAAACAACAAAAAAAACAAAACACTAAATTACAGAAAATAATAAACAAATTACAGATATTTAAACTAATTACACTTAATCTAATAGCCCTATCAAAATAAAAAAAGCCCCCACAAAATAAAAACCCCTAGCCTAAACTAAACTACCAATAGCCCTTCAAATGGCCTTTTGCAGGGCATTGCCCCAAAGTAATCAGCTCTTTTACCTGTAAAAAAATACAAACAACCCCCCCAACAGTAAAACCCACCACCCACACAAACAACCCCCCAAATAAAATACTATCTAAAAAAACCTAAGCTCCCCATTGCCCTGAAAAGGGCATTTGGATGGGCATTGCCCTTAGAAGGGCAGTTAGCTCTTTTGCAGGCCCAAACCCTAACCTAAAAATAAAACCCACCCAATACACCCTTAAAAAAACCTAACACTAACCCCCTGAAGATCGACTTACAGTTCTGAAGACCGGACATCCATCCTCAAGGAAGCGGCAGAAGTTTCATCCAAACAGGCCGAAGTCCTCAACAAAGCTGGGAGAAGACATCATCCAAGCCGGGGTGAAGTGGTCCTCCAGACGGGCAGAAGTCTTCATCCAGACATCATCTTCTATCTTCATCCATCCGATGCGGAGCGGGTCCATCTTCAAGACATCTGACATGGAGCATCCTCTTCATCCGACGACTACCCGACGAATGAAGGTTCCTTTAAGTGACGTCATCCAAGATGGCGTCCCTTAGATTCCGATTGGCTGATAGAATTCTATCAGCCAATCGGAATTAAGGTAGGAAAAATCCTATTGGCTGATGCAATTTCACTAGAGTCAGTGTGTTCTGTATTTGAGTGAAAGTCTTAATCTTCCCTCCATCCAAGAAGTCTGCCACCCTGTATAGCCCCTTGTTTGCCCACTTATCTACTATCTTTTGAACATCTTTAGCTATTATATATCTAAGAGGGATGGTCAGTGGATGTGTTGGTAGTAGGTTCTTTGATTTGGACACCCAGGCCCACACGCGCTCTGTATCATCTGACGTTGGGGGTTTATATTTACCCGTCTTATTTCCTCTATGTGTCTTACTCCATAAGATCTCGTCCGGGTGAGTAGACCCTTGTAAATTAGCTTCCAACTGGGTCCAGAGGATATCCTTGTATTCTCCCCCTAATAGTGTGGTTTGTGCTAACCTTGATGCTTTATAGTATTCAAAAAGGTTTGGAGCTCCCACCCCTCCTAAGCTTCTGTGTTTGGTTAAAGTTGAGGTTGGGATTCTTGCCATTTTTTTCCCCTTATAAATGCCACCACTTCCGACTGTAAGTTTGCCAAATCTGTTTTTGGGATCTTTATGGGTAGAGTCCTAAACAGGTATAGTAACCGAGGCAGAATGTTCATTTTAACCGCCGACAGTCTACCCAGCCAAGAGAAAGTGTATGTACGCCATTTATTGATGTTTCTCCTAATTTCTCTATACATAGGTAAATAATTGTATTTGTATAATTGATCAAATTGTGGTGTGAGGTGAATCCCCAAATATTTAAGAGAGTGTGTGGTCCACTTCTGGTTGAAGTTAATTTCTATAACTTTCTTGGTTTTGACTTGGGAGGCCTAATGGCTTCAGATTTATCAAGATTGACTTTATAGCCCGAAATTTGTGAAAATCGGTCCAAAAATTTATATAAGTTTGGTAATGATATAAGGGGTCTGGTCAAAGTGAGTAGAATATCATCTGCAAAAAGTGTTAAATTATATTCATGATCCATTATCCTTATCCCTGTAATATCTGGTGAGATTCTAATTTGGGCCGATAGGGCTCAATGCATAGGGCAAAAATAAGGGGGGACAAGGGACAACCCTGTCTCGTCCCATTTAGTATAGGGAATTTTTTGGATTTGTATCCTGATCCCGAGACCTGAGCTGATGGTGATGAATAAATCATTTGTAAAGCCTTTATAAAGGCTCCCTCAAACCCCATATGGGCCAAGACTGCTCTCATGTAACCCCAATCTATCCTATTGAATGCCTTCTCCGCATCCAGCGAGAGAAGCAGAGAAGGCATCCGAGACTCCACCAAATAATCTATAATATTTTTCCCAAGCTTCGGAATAACCACTATCTTGGCCTGTAACAATTCGGGAGGAATAGCTTGACCCTCTAAAACATGATTGCAGAAGTCTGTTAAGTGTGGGACTAATATTTCTTTACAGGTTTTCTAATATTCGCTAACAAAGCCATCTGGTCCTGCTGCTTTTCCTACTTTAAGATCTTTTAGAACTTCTACCCTTGTGATTGGGGCACATACAATTTCTCCTGTGCTCTTTAGATAGAGTCTTTAAGTCTGCATCCTCCAGAAAAGTCTGGGTACGAACACCCAGGTCCGGGGAAGGTGTAACCTTTTTACCATCATAAAGCGTCCCATACAACTCTGCAAACGTGTCAACAATTTGTTGTGGGTGAGGGGTCAAACTGCCATTGGAAAGTGTAATAGAGGGGATACTAGATGCTTTGCTACGTTCTCTGATTTTATGTGCTCGGAACTTATCCGGTTTATTCGCAAAAATAAAATATTGAGTTTTTAATTTTTGGATGGCTCTCACGGATTGTGTATTTAATATTGTTGCTAATGACTGTTGATTAGTCTCCAAAGAGGCCAATATACTGGTCCTTCGGGTAAGTTTATGTTGAGCTTCCAATTGTTTGATCTCTTTATGTAACTTTGATAAGTACATTTTGTATTGTTTTATTTTTAACCTTTGATAAGCAATCCTCTTAGATAAGCCCTATGTGCCGCCCATGGCAAAATCGGGTTATCTGTAGACCCAGCATTTAAAGACCAAAATTTGATTAATGATTTAGCTACACTGTCTCTTTTTAGTGGGTCTTTCAAAGGAGAAGGGTCATAGGTCCACTATTTGGACCTCTGGTTATCTATTACTCCATCGAGACACACCTCTATTATAGAGTGGTCTGACCATACACAAGCATGGATTGATGAAGATCTAATTAATGGCTGTAGAATCTGGCTTACATAGATATAATCGAGTAATTCTTGTGAACTGACGAATAATAGGTTGTGTCTGTAGTGTTCCTATATAATGTGAACCATGTGTCTATAAGTATGTGTGGGGCCAGGTACTCCTGAATATTATTAACAACTCTGTTATGTCTTTGGTCTTTGTGACTAAGTTTACCTAGAGTATCTGATTTTCTTGTCATCGTGACTTTAAAGTCTCCCGCTAATATAATCTTATATTAATACTAGTTTGTGAGTAAGTTTGAAATATTGCGGAAAAAGACATGTTGATTATAATTTGGGGCATAGATGTTACAGAGTATAACATCTGATTCTGCAATTTGGCCTTTAACTAACAGATATCTCCCCTCCTCATCCGCTATTGTAGATTCATGTTCAAATGCCAACTCGGAATGGATTAGAATTGAAACCCCCCTCTTTTTTTTTATCCGTGGTCGCGTGATAGTGTTGGGTGTAAAACCTGGACCAATACTTAGGTATAACTGTTTTGGGGAAGTGTGTCTCTTGGAGGAAGATAATGTTGGCTCCAAGATTCTGGTACTGATTAATGGCCGTGCAACGTTTAACATCTGTGTTTAAACCTCTCACATTATGTGAGATAAGATGTACTTGAGGAGTCATAAGATCATTTTAGGAAACCAGGGTGTGGTGTTTTGGTGGGTTTTACTAACCTTTGTGGGGTCAGGGTGCCTTCCTTTAGCCCCTGGACATGTTGAACTCTCAGGGACATGGGTACTGTCTTGGTATCTTCAGAAAAAACATAAATAAAGAACCAAACAATTAATAACAAACAAAACCTTAATACATAACTAAATTCCCACGTTAAGGGGTAAACCTGTATACGTGCTGCTTTCATCCACTTCTTGGGAGCGCGAGCTGCACTTGTATATGATACTTAAACTGATTTTTTTTTTAATAAAAACCAGTAACAAAAGATTATATCTATTAACCAGTTAGATGACTTTTTGAGAACTACAATTTTGTCTAAGGACATAGTTCTTGTCACTTCCAAACAGTGTTTTGAAGTTTGGATTCGCTCATGAATCAACCCAGTGGGGGGGTGCCCCATGATCTAGGTTAGTCATATATCATGGTTGATCAGAGTGTCATCCCGTCTTCCAGGAGAAGTTAATCTGTTCCTCAATTTTGTCCTTTCTTGAGTCTCTTTCTGTTTACTTTCTCCCACTTGGATGGGTTTGAAGTGTTCAGTTTTGATATGGGTGAGCCTTCATTAGGCATAGGCAGGGTCTCCAGCCCTAGTATCTTGCATACTTCTGGGATTTCTTCCTTTTCTTTTAGCATAATGGTTCTGCCATCCTTCAGGATAAAAAGGGCAAAGGGAAACCCACACTTATATTTGATCTGTTGCTTTCGTAGGAGTGCAGTCAGGGGACACAGGGACCCTCTCCTTTGAAGCGTTCTGACACTAAGGTCCTGAAAAAAACTGTTTCACAGTTCCCTGAAATTTAAAGGTGGGATTGCTCCGTGAGGCTTGTAGAATTTTTTCCTTGTCTTGATAGAGGATAAATTTGATAATTACATCTCTAGGGGGAACCTCCCCCTTGGGTTTTGCCTTCAACGCTCTATGAGCCCTCTCCATCCCATATTCCCTGTCATCTTTGTCTCCCGTGACCTGCTTAAAAAGCTGTTGCAGGTACTGTATAAGGTTAGTGTTGGTGATGATTTCCGGCACTCCTTTGAGCCTGATATTATTTCGGCGACTCCTATTCTCCAGGTCATCAACCTTGTCCTGCATTTCCATCAGAGATTGTTGTTTGGCCGTCAGTGTGTGGGAGACTGAGGCTAACTCTTCTTTAACGGTCTCTCTGTGTTCTTCTAACACCTCCAGCCTGCGCCCAAGTCAGCTAAGTCTGACCTTATCTTTGTGATGTTCGTGGTAACAACTGAATGCATTGAGTCCATCTTTTTCCATAACCTCTCAAAGTTGGAGGCTATGGCCTCTATTTATCAAGCTGCAGCGTATTTGTGGCGAGCTTGATTCGCCTCAGTTATCAAACCGTACAGACCGGCAAAAGTAGAATTTAGTGACGTAACATACGATCCGCTGGACTCAGTCCGACACAGATCGATGCTTACGTCACTACAGATGTTCTGAATGCAAGTTCGGCACAATCTGACTACTTTTGGAAGTTATCAAATTTCTACCAGGTACGCTCGGCACTATTCCGGCCCAGCATACCTGGTTTTCAATCCGCCGCCCTGGAGGCGGCGGATGCCATAGGAATCAATGGGAGTCGGAAAGCAGCGAAAGCTCATGTTCGCTGCTGCCCGATATCCCATTGATTTCTATGGGAATGTCTACACCTAACACCCTAACATGTACCCCGAGTCTAAACACCCCTAATCTGCCCCCCCTACACCGCCGCCACCTACATTATACTTATTAACCCCTAATCTGCCCCCCTACACCGCCGCCACCTAAATAAAAGTTATTAACCCCTATCACGCCGCTCCCAGACCCCGCCGCAACTAAATAAAGTGTTTAACCCCTAAACCGCCGCTTCCGGACCCCGCCGCCACCTACATTATATTTATTAACCCCTAATCTGCTGCCCCCAACGTCGCCACCACTATATTAAATTTATTAACCCTTAAACCTAAGTCTAACCCTAACCCTAACACCCCCTACATTAAATATAATTTAAATTAATCTAAATAAATATTCCTAGCATTAAATAAATTATTCCTATTTAAAACTAAATACTTACCTATAAAATAAACCCTAAGATAGCTACAATATAACTAATAGTTACATTTGTATCTATCTTAGGGTTTATATTTTTTTTACAGGCAAGTTTGTATTTATTTTAACTAGGTACAATAGTTATTAAATAGTTATTAACTATTTAATAACTTCCTAGTTAAAATAAATAGAAATTTACCTGTAAAATAAAATAATTACTCCTAACACTACACTATAATTAAATAAATTAACTAAATTAACTACAATTAATTACAATTAAATAAAATTAACTAAAGTACAAAAACCCCCACTAAATTACACCTAATCTAATCCCCCTAAAAAAATAAAAAAGCCCCCCAAAATAATAAAAATCCCTACCCTATACTAAAATACAAATAGCCCTTAAAAGGGCCTTTTGCGGGGCATTGCCCCAAAGTAATCAGCTCTTTTACCTGTAAAAAAATGTACAATACCCCCCCAACATTAAAACCCACCACCCACACACCTAACCCTACTCTAAAACCCACCCAATCCCCCTTTAAAAAAAACTAACACTAACCCCTTGAAGATCACCCTACCTTGAGAAGTCTTCACCCAACCGGGCCGAAGTCCTCAACAAAGCCGGGCAGAAGTGGTCCTCCAGACGGTCCAAAGTCTTCATCCTATCCGGGCAGAAGAGGTCCTCCAGACGGGCAGAAGTCTTCATCCAGACGGCATCTTCTATCTTCATCCATCCGGAGTGGAGCGGTTCCATCTTCAAGACATCCGGCGCGGAGCATCCTTCCAGGCCTACGACTACCCGACGAATGAATGTTCCTTTAAATTACGCCATCCAAGATGGCGTCCCTTGAATTCCGATTGGCTGATAGATCAGCCAATCGGAATTAAGGTAGGAAAAATCCTATTGGCTGATGCAATCAGCCAATAGGATTGAAGTTCAATCCTATTGGCTGATCCAATCAGCCAATAGGATTGAGCTTGCATTCTATTGGCTGATTGGAACAGCCAATAGAATGCGAGCTCAATCCTATTGGCTGATTGCATCAGCCAATAGGATTTTTCCTACCTTAATTCCGATTGGCTGATAGAATTCTATCAGCCAATCAGAATTCAAGAGACGCCATCTTGGATGACGTCATTTAAAGGAATATTCATTCGTCGGGTAGTCGTCGGCCTGGAAGGATGCTCCGCGCCGGATGTCTTGAAGATGGAACCGCTCCGCTCCGGATGGATGAAGATAGAAGATGCCGTCTGGGTGAAGACTTCTGCCCGTCTGGAGGACCTCTTCTGCCCGGATAGGATGAAGACTTCGGACCGTCTGGAGGACCACTTCTGCCTGTCTTCATTGAGGACTTAGGCCCAGTTGGGTGAAGACTTCTCAAGGTAGGGTGATCTTCAAGGGGTTAGTGGTTTTTTTTAAGGGGGGATTGGGTGGGTTTTAGAGTAGGGTTGGTTGTGTGGGTGGTGGGTTTTAATGTTGGGGGGTATTATAATTTTTTTACAGGTAAAAGAGCTGATTACTTTGGGGCAATGCCCCGCAAAAGGTCCTTTTAAGGGCTATTTGTAATTTAGTGTAGGGTAGGGCTTTTTATTATTTTGGGGGGCTTTTTTATTTTATTAGGGGGATTAGATTAGGTGTAATTAGTTTAAAATTCTTGTAATTATTTTATTTTTTTCTGTAATTTAGTGTTTGTTTGTTTTTGTACTTTGGTTAATTTTATTTAATTGTAATTAATTGTAGTTAATTTAGGGAATTAATTTAATTATAGTGTAGTGTTAGGTGTAATTGTAACTTAGGTTAGGTTTTATTTTACAGGTACTTTTGTCTTTATTTTAACTAGGCAGCTATTAAATAGTTAATAACTATTTAATAACTATTGTACCTAGTTAAAATAAATACAAAGTTGCCTGTAAAATAAAACTAAACCCTAAACTAGATACAATGTAACTATTAGTTATATTGTAGCTAGTTTAGGGTTTATTTTATAGATAAGTATTTAGTTTTAAATAGGAATAATTTAGTTAATTATAGGAATATTTATTTAGATTTATTTAAATTATATTTAAGTTAGTGGGTGTTAGGTTTAGGGTTAGACTTAGGTTTAGGGGTTAATATGTTTATTATAGTGGCGGCGGTGTAGGGGGGCAGATTAGGGGTTAATAAATATAATGTAGGTGGCGGTGGGCTCCGGGAGCGGCGGTTTAGGGGTTAAACAATTTATTTAGTTGCGGCGGGGTCCGGGAGCGGCAGGATAGGGGTTAATAACTTTATGTAGGTGGCGGCGGTATAGGGGGCAGCAGATTAGGGGTTAATAAGTGTAATGCAGGTGGCGGTGGGCTCCGTGAGCGGCGGTCTAGGGGTTAATACATTTATTAGAGTTGCAGCGGGTCCATGACCGGCGGTTTAGGGGTTAATAACTTTATTTAGCTGCGGGGGGGGTCCGGGAGCGGTGGTTTAGGGGGTAAAACAGTTTAGTATAGTGTGGGTGTTTAGTGACAGGGTAGCAAGAAAGCTGTGAAAAAGCTGAAGACCAGCGAGGTCGATGACTGTTAGTTAACAACAGTCCGCTGCTCATCGCACCGTACTTGGTGCGCGGCTTTTTGGCAGCTTTTTTGATCATTTTGGAGAACGTATTCAGGTCCGCGGCGGCAATGTTAGGCGATCTTAGGTGAGCGTATTGGTGCCGTCGAATGCAAGCAAGTCGACGTCTTGATACATAGAGGCCTATGTCTTGTTTGGTGACTAGATCCCGCAAATCAGCTTTTGTTACCGGGGTGAGATCCTCCTCTTGTGTATGTATTGTAGACTCTGACCCAGACTCTCCCTCAGCCTCCATCTCTGTGAACTCTGGGGTCTTATTGTACTTAGCTGGCTTGAAAAATCTGCTGCAGCCTTACTGGATTTGTCCCCTTTGTTATTTCTTCTAGCTGACATAGTCGTGGCCAAAATCTGTATATATTTTTGAGCTGCCTCTGGGCAGGTAGAATGTTGGTTTTACTTGGGCAATTTATATCCAGGCTAAAAGGTAATCACTGTGTTATATGAGACCCACTGAGTTGTGGTCACTTCACCTTTTACTGTCTTCAAAGATCAGAGATCATTATTCTCTGGTGAGTTTATCTCAGGGTATTCTGTCACGATCCTGGTTATTTTTATTCTTTTATCTTACCCCACGACTGAATCCATGGAAATTTTACAGCCATATGTTAAAAACACTGTGGGGCCTTTCTCTTATTATGTGACTTCTGATCCCAAAAGCCTTTCTCAAAATGTATGGGCGTGTAGCTGTTTAAACTCCATGGAAAATAAACTCCTGCACTCAACTGTCTTTATAACTTTTGTGTAATGTCTCTCTCCCTGCTCCGCTCCTGTCTTATGAGCTGCAGGGTGTGTTGTTACATATTTTATGGAAAGTGTTGCGGCCTACCTTGTTTCATTTCAAGTTAGTCATTGTTCAGCTCCCTCTCCATGACTGCCGTTCTGGAGGTCTCCTGTTCTGTGGCTCTGCTATTGCGGTCTGTGTAACGGTCCCCTGCTGGGCTCTTAGAATTCTGCTGCCTTCTGTGGCTGACCGTAGCTTTGCTGCCGTCTTTTAGGTGGTTGCGTGTGGTCAGAGGGCTCATTCCATAATCTGTATAGGGAGCAACTTACTTCACATTCGTTTCCCCAATGCTCCGCTAGACCAGGCCACATCTATATTGATTGCTGCTAAAAAAAAAGCCTTGCTGCGTCCTGAGTTTAATGGCGCTTTACTTGGTGCCTTTTCCAGACATCTGTATGTTCAGGTTCTCCGTTCCTCAGTGTGTTCTTTTAGCTGTCTCCTGATAGCCCCCTTGTAGTGATGTTGCGAATAGTTCGCCGGCAAATAATTCCCAGCGAACATAGCTTGTTCGCGTTCGCCGCGGCGGGAGAACATATGCGATGTTCGATCTGCCCCCTATTCATCATCATTGAGTAATACTTTGACCCTGTACCTCACAGTCAGAAGACACATTCCAGCCAATCAGCAGCAGACCCTCCCTCCCTCCCTCCCTCCCTCCCAGACCCTCCTACCTCCTGGACAGCATCCATTTTAGATTCATTTGGAAGCTGCATTCTTAGTGAGAGGAGGGACAGTATAGCTGCTGCTGATTTTATAGGGAAATCGATAGCTAGGCTAGTGTATTCAGTGTCCACTACAGTCCTGAAGGACTCATCTGATCTCTGCTGTAAGGACAGCACCCCAAAAAGCCCTTTTTAGGGCAAGAACATCAGTCTGCTTTTTCTTTTTTTTTTCCCTGTGTAATCTAATTGCAGTTGCCTGCCTGCCAGCGTGTGTGTCAGGCTCACAGCGTATACTGTGCCCACTTGCCAAGTGCCACCACTCATATCTGGTGTAACAGTAGTGTAGATTTAAAAAAAACAACACTTTTTTGACTGTGTTAAATAATAGCAGTCAGTTTCCTTCACACATGTGCGTTTCAGTGCCTGCCTGCCAGGGCACAGTGTCACCCCAGTGCAACTCATATCTGGTGTAACAGTAGTGTAGATTTTAAAAAAAAACAACACTTTTTTGACTGTGTTAAATAATAGCAGTCAGTTTCCTTCACACTAATAATAATAAAGGGATTATCTATCTTTTAAAACAATAAAAATTCTGGTGTAGACTGTCCCTTTAAACGGGGAGTTTGGTCTGTCACTGTGAAGCGGGCATAACCCTTACACTACCTGATCGATACAACATAATACCTGATGTTTTAAAGCACGTTATTCCAAACAATTTAGGAATGTTAGGTGATTTATGCCCTTTATGGATTAAAACCAGACTCTGCATCAACTATGTAATTTTCCATGGGAGTTTTGCCATGGATCCCCCTCCGGCATGCCACAGTCCAGGTGTTAGTACCCTTGAAACAACTTTTCCATCACTATTGTGGCCAGAAAGAGTCCCTGTGGGTTTTAAAATTCGCCTGCCTATTGAAGTCTATGGCGGTTCGCCCGGTTCGCCCGTTCGTGAACAGTTGCAAAATTTTAGGTTTGCAACATCACTACCCCCTTGTATTTAGCTTTTGATCATCTGTATGTTAGCAAAGGACAAAAAGCCCTATGAATAGTAAAAAACTGGTTTATCTCAATTTGCAGCCAGGAGCTCAGAGATCAAGCTGCTGAGCTTGGTTAGGCTCCGCCCCCCCAAGAGAGTATTATTTAAATGGAAATAGTCAAACCTGTAAAGTTGATCAAAATAACGTTATATCTAAATGACTACTTGTGTGAACTGGTAACTGTATATTTTGTGGTTTTAGTGGTTGATTGGAATCCAGTTTAGCTACAAATATTTCTTAGACTTTTATGAATACTTATGTAGAAAACAAACAATATTAAAGGGGCATTAGATTTAAAATTTAACTCACCATATTGTTTTTTTATTATGAATAGATTAAAAAAAATTGCAGTTCATATTTATTATTTTTGTTTGCTTTTCCTGTAATTCAGATTTGTAGATTTTCCACATTCCCCAAAGAACCCGCACAGCATTCCCTGGTGGTCAGATCCCAGACCTTCCTTCTTGCTGGATAATGATTGGTTGAGTTGTGTATGAGCTTATTTATAATTATCACTAACTGGCCAACACAAAAGAAATTTGATAACCATTCTCAAAAGGCTTTTCAAATGGTTTGTTCCATGGCTTTAAAACAATACAATTTTTGCTAATAAAATTACAGTTTTACATGTTTTTGAAACATGTATTTTGCATGAAGATCTTTTGCAGTAATATTAATTAAATGCACAGGATTACCTGCTTTTTAAAAAAGAAAATAGTAATGAGCGGGTCTTCTACCTATGTTAGTAGTATACAGGCTTTTTTTTAAGAAGAAGATGATTCCTGATCAGTCAGTGGAGGATGTGATGGTATTTTGTAGGAAGCAGCTGCCTCAAGAATGTCTGTATAATCCACTGAACCCTGTATTCTGTGTTTACTAAATTGATTTCTCTTTTCTTTTGGGTCTACATTGACATAATCAGAGTTTTCATGAAGATTCACATAATCGCCACACTGTGATTTAACATTGAATTGAATTGTGGTATACGTAAGGCTGTTCTTACTGGGCTCCTGTAGAAAGAAAAAGATGATAATCATTAACCAATCTTAAAGCTACTTCTGCCATACAGTATCTTAAAGGATTACTTTCTGTTATAATTTTTAAGCCAAACAACTAACATATTAAAGTTAATAAACATTAATTAAAACCTACTGACCTATATTTTCTCCAAAACTAAGTTTCATAACATTATAAAAGTTATATCTTTTATTCGCTGATGATGTCATGTTATCCTGCCCACTATTTTCAGCACTGTGTGTTCAAAATACTTAAACCAATGAAATTGTGTTTAAAGCGCCATTTTGAAACCTAGGTATTGTAAACGGATTGGTACAGAGCAAAGGATACCCACGGAGTGGGTTTGGAAAACAATTAAATTTGCAGACAAGATTTCTGATATACGGTAGAGATATGTTAATGAAATGCTATTGATAAAAAGCGTATTTGGGGTAGTTAGTTAGTAACAGGCATAGAAAATATTTACTTACAGTGGCCCTTTAATTAAAGGGACATTATACACTCATTTTTTATTTGAATAAATGTTTTGTAGATAATCTATTTATAAAGCCCATAAAGTTTTTTTTCAAAAAATGTATAGTTTTGCTTATTTTTAAATAACATTGCTCTGATTTTCAGACTCCTAACCAAGCCCCAAAGTTTTATGAGAATACCATCAGCTACCTACTCCAGCTTGCTCCTGTTTGTGTAAAGGGTCATTTCATATGCAAAAGAAGGGGGAGGGGGAGTGTCTTATTTCCCACTTGCAGTGGGCTTTCCAGCTACCTTTTCAACAGAGCTAAACTGAGTGCTTCTAAGTAAGTTTTTAAACAGTTTTATACTGGATTTTTATACCAGTATCTGCATCTTATTCTTTATAGTAGTGTCTATTACATGGAGTTATATGAAAATAAGTGTATACTGTCCCTTTAAAGGGATAGTAAATACTAAATACATTTCAAGCACCTCCCTCTTATTATGGGTGAAACCATTTTGGAACCAAAGTTACACTGCAGGTATCTGAAGGAGAGTTGCTGCCCATGGGCAATGAAATACTGGGAGATTTTCATACAAAAATAAAATGCTCTAATTTTATGTCCTTTTAATATGGTATCAGTGTTCTGGTGGATTCAGTTTATCTGGATCTGAGGTGTCTCCAGAAATTACATATAGGCGAAGCAATCCAAGGAGGCCCACTGGGTATTGGAGGGCAGGGCCATGAGAGGCAGATCTGGGGGACCTGGGCAGAGTGGTGGTTACAAAATAAGGGATGATCACTGTTGGGGGGGGAAGCAGCCATTTTAATGGTAAGTCTAGAGTCTTCTTCCTAGGCAATGTCAGTAATCTTGATATTCATCAAATCTGTCTCTTGATTAGTTCATATTCCATTTGCTTTGAAATGTCCTTGATCCCAATATAGGGCTAGATTACGAATTGAGCATGTTAACTTCTCCCCATAGAAGTCAATGGAGAGCACAGAAGAACACCTATCACTCGTGCACTTACCCAACAGCAGTTATGAATATTTCACATTCCAATGTTCTTCACATACAGAATAATGTACTTTTTAATGTAAATACATATTTCTATATAAATATATATATACCTAGACCTATATATCTATTCCTATAGATATTTTATGTTAACATTATTAGATATACATAGAAATGTATATTTATTTAATAATAAAAAGTACATTATTTTCTATGACCTAGATTTGGAGTTTGGCGTTAGCCGTGAAAACCAGCGTTAGAGGCTCCTAACGCTGGTTTTAGGCTACTGCCGGTATTTGGAGTCACTCAAAATAGGGTCTAACGCTCACTTTTCATCCGCGACTTTTCCATACCGCAGATCCCCTTACGTAAATTGCGTATCCTATCTTTTCAATGGGATCTTTCTAACTCCGGTATTTAGAGTCGTTTCTGAAGTGAGCGTTAGACATCTAACGACAAAACTCCAGCCGCAGGAAAAAAGTCAGTAGTTAAGAGCTTTCTGGGCTAACGCCGGTTTATAAAGCTCTTAACTACTGTACTCTAAAGTACACTAACACCCATAAACTACCTATGTACCCCTAAACCGAGGTCCCCCCACATCGCCGACACTCAAATAATTTTTTTTAACCCCTAATCTGCCGACCGCCACCTACGTTATCCTTATGTACCCCTAATCTGCTGCCCCTAACACCGCCGACCCCTGTATTATATTTATTAACCCCTAATCTGCCCCCCACAACGTTGCCTCCACCTACCTACACTTATTAACCCCTAATCTGCTGACCGCAAAGCGCCGCCACCTACGGTATCCTTATGTACCCCTAATCTGCTGCCCCTAACACCGCCGACCCCTATATTATATTTATTAACCCCTAATCTGCCCCCCACAACATCGCAGCCAGCTACCTACAATAATTAACCCCTAATCTGCCGACCGCAAAGCGCCGCCACCTACGTTATCCTTATGTACCCCTAATCTGCTGCCCCTAACACCGCCGACCCCTGTATTATATTTATTAACCCCTAATCTGCCGACCGGAGCTCACCGCTATTCTAATAAATGTATTAACCCCTAAAGCTAAGTCTAACCCTAACACTAACACCCCCCTAAGTTAAATATAATTTACATCTAACAAAATTAATTAACTCTTATTAAATAAATTATTCCTATTTAAAGATAAATACTTACCTGTAAAATAAATCCTAATATAGCTACAATATAAATTATAATTATATTATAGCTATTTTAGGATTTATATTTATTTTACAGGTAACTTTGTATTTATTTTAACCAGGTACAATAGCTATTAAATAGTTAAGAACTATTTAATAGCTAAAATAGTTAAAATAATTACAAATTTACCTGTAAAATAAATCCTAACCTAAGTTACAATTAAACCTAACACTACACTATCAATAAATTAATTAAATAAACTACTTACAATTACCTACAATTAACCTAACACTACACTATCAATAAATTAATTAAATACAATTCCTACAAATAAATACAATTAAATAAACTAGCTAAAGTACAAAAAATAAAAAAGAACTAAGTTACAAAAAATAAAAAAATATTTACAAACATAAGAAAAATATTACAACAATTTTAAACTAATTACACCTACTCTAAGCCCCCTAATAAAATAACAAAGACCCCCAAAATAACAAAATGCCCTACCCTATTCTAAATTACTAAAGTTCAAAGCTCTTTTACCTTACCAGCCCTGAACAGGGCCCTTTGTGGGGCATGCCCCAAGAAGTTCAGCTCTTTTGCCTGTAAAAAAAACATACAATACCCCCCCCCCAACATTACAACCCACCACCCACATACCCCTAATCTAACCCAAACCCCCCTTAAATAAACCTAACACTAAGCCCCTGAAGATCATCCTACCTTGTCTTCACCTCACCAGGTATCACCGATCCGTCCTGGCTCCAAAATCTTCATCCAACCCAAGCGGGGGCTGGCGATCCATCATCCGGTGGCTGAAGAGGTCCAGAAGAGGCTCCAAAGTCTTCATCCTATCCGGGAAGAAGAGTAGATCCGGACCGGCAACCATCATCTTCCAAGCGGCATCTTCTATCTTCATCCGATGAGGACCGGCTCCATCCTGAAGACCTCCGACGCGGACCCATCTTCATCCGGCGACGTCCAACTGAAGAATGAAGGTTCCTTTAAGGGACGTCATCCAAGATGGCGTCCCTCGAATTCCGATTGGCTGATAGGATTCTATCAGCCAATCGGAATTAAGGTAGGAATATTCTGATTGGCTGATGGAATCAGCCAATCAGAATCAAGTTCAATCCGATTGGCTGATCCAATCAGCCAATCAGATTGAGCTCGCATTCTATTGGCTGATCGGAACAGCCAATAGAATGCGAGCTCAATCTGATTGGCTGATTGGATCAGCCAATCGGATTGAACTTGATTCTGATTGGCTGATTCCATCAGCCAATCAGAATATTCCTACCTTAATTCCGATTGGCTAATAGAATCCTATCAGCCAATCGGAATTCGAGGGACGCCATCTTGGATGACATCCCTTAAAGGAACCGTCATTCGGCTAGTAGGCGTCGGGAGAAGAGGATGTTCCGCGTCGGAGGTCTGCAAGATGGATCCGGAAGAAAGAAGATTGAAGATGCCGTTGATAGAAGACTTCATCTGGATCATGGACCTCTTCAGCTCCCGCTTGGATGAAGACTTCAGCAGGATCATGGACCTCTTCAGCTCCCGCTTGGATGAAGACTTCAGCCGGATCATGGACCTCTTCAGCCCCCCGCTTGGGCTTGGATCAGGACATCGGAGGAGCAATTCAGGACGGATCAGTGAACCTGGCAGGGTGAAGATAAGGTAGGAAGATCTTCAGGGGCTTAGTGTTAGGTTTATTTAAGGGGGGTTTGGGTTAGATTAGGGGTATGTGGGTGGTGGGTTGTAATGTTGGGGGGGGGTATTGTATGTTTTTTTTTACAAGCAAAAGAGCTGAATTCTTTGGGGCATGCCCCGCAAAGGGCCCTGTTCAGGGCTGGTAAGGTAAAAGAGCTTTGAACTTTTGTAATTCAGAATAGGGTAGGGCATTTTTTTATTTTGGGGGGCTTTGTTATTTTATTAGGGGGCTTAGAGTAGGTGTAATTAGTTTAAAATTGTTGTAATATTTTTCTTATGTTTGTAAATATTTTTTTATTTTTTGTAACTTAGTTCTTTTTTATTTTTTGTACTTTAGCTAGTTTATTTAATTGTATTTATTTGTAGGAATTGTATTTAATTAATTTATTGATAGTGTAGTGTTAGGTTAATTGTAGGTAATTGTAGGTAGTTTATTTAATTAATTTATTGATAGTGTAGTGTTAGGTTTAATTGTAACTTAGGTTAGGATTTATTTTACAGGTAAATTTGTAATTATTTTAACTATTTTAGCTATTAAATAGTTCTTAACTATTTAATAGCTATTGTACCTGGTTAAAATAAATACAAAGTTACCTGTAAAATAAATATAAATCCTAAAATAGCTATAATATAATTATAATTTATATTGTAGCTATATTAGGATTTATTTTACAGGTAAGTATTTATCTTTAAATAGGAATAATTTATTTAATAAGAGTTAATTCATTTCATTAGATGTAAATTATATTTAACTTAGGGGGGTGTTAGTGTTAGGGTTAGACTTAGCTTTAGGGGTTAATACATTTATTAGAATAGCGGTGAGCTCCAGTCGGCAGATTAGGGGTTAATGTTTGAAGTTAGGTGTCGGCGATGTTAGGGAGGGCAGATTAGGGGTTAATACTATTTATTATAGGGTTAGTGAGGCGGATTAGGGGTTAATAACTTTATTATAGTAGCGCTCAGGTCCGCTCGGCAGATTAGGGGTTAATAAGTGTAGGCAGGTGGAGGCGACGTTGTGGGGGGCAGATTAGGGGTTAATAAATATAATATAGGGGTCGGCGATGTTAGGGAAGCAGATTAGGGGTACATAGGGATAATGTAAGTAGCGGCGGTTTACGGAGCGGCAGATTAGGGGTTAATAATAATATGCAGGGGTCAGCGATAGCGGGGGCGGCAGATTAGGGCTTAATAAGTGTAAGGTTAGGGGTGTTTAGACTCGGGGTACATGTTAGAGTGTTAAGTGCAGACGTAGGAAGGGTTACCGCATAGCAAACAATGGGGCTGCGTTAGGAGCTGAACGCGGCTTTTTTGCAGGTGTTTGGTTTTTTTTCAGCTCAAACAGCTCCATTGTTTCCTATGGGGGAATCGTGCACGAGCACGTTTTTGAGGCTGGCCGCTTGCGTAAGCAACTCTGGTATCGAGAGTTGAAGCTGCGTTAAAAATGCTCTACGCTCCTTTTTTGGAGCCTAACGCAGCCATTCTGTGGACTCTCAATACCAGAGTTATTTTTATGGTGCGGCCAGAAAAAAGCCGGCGTTAGTTTTTCGGGTCGTTACCGACAAAACTCCAAATCTAGCCGTATGTGAAGATCATTGGAATGAAAAATATGCTTAACGTGTATCGGGGTTTGTGATTTAGGTGTAACGCGGTTGGGTTAGCGCACATGAAGAATTGCTAACTTCAATGTGTGTTATTGAAATATTAAATATAAAATATTAATAAAAATATTAAACACTATTATACATACTTTAAAAAATGAAATTATCCATAGAATATATCAATATTTTTTACTGTATGTATAATAATTTCTAAAAAATGTTGCACGATACACATCAAAATTACATTTAAAAGTACAGTTACCCTCATAGTAACACAAAAAAAGTTATAATGGACTGCAAAGGGCTTTAACATAGAGATACATACATTTATGTATGTATATATATATATATATATATATATATATATATATATATACACATATATATATATACAGTATCTCACAAAAGTGAGTACACCCCTCACATTTTTGTAAATATTTTATTATATTTTTTCATGTGACAACACTGAAGAAATTACACTTTGCTACAATGTAAAGTAGTGAGTTTACAGCCTGTATAACAGTGTACATTTGCTGTCCCCTCAAAATAACTCAACACACAGCCATTAATGTCTAAACCATTGGCAACAAAAGTGAGTACACCCCTAAGTGGAAATGTCCAAATTGGGCCCAATTAACCATTTTCCCTCCCCGGTGTCATGTGACACGTTAGTGTTACAAGGTCCCAGGTTTGAATGGGAAGCAGGTGTGTTAAATTTGGTGTTATCGCTCTCACACTCTCTCATACTCGTCACTGGAAGTTCAACATGGCACCTAATGACAAAGAACTCTCTGAGGATCTGACAGAAAGAATTGTTGCTCTACATAAAGATGGCCTAGGCTATAAGAAGAATGCCAAGACCCTGAAACTGAGCTGCAGCACGGTGGGCAAGACCATACAGCAGTTTCACAGGACAGGTTCCACTCAGAACAGGCCTTGCCATAGTCGACCAAAGAAGTTGAGTGCATGTGCTCAGCATCATATCCAGAGATTGTCTTTGGGAAATAAACATATGAGTGCTGCCAGCATTGCTGCAGAGGTTGAAGGTGTGGGGGGTCAGCCTGTAAGTGCTCCGACCATACGCCGCACATTGCATCAAATTGGTCTGCATGGCTGTCGTCCCAGAAGGAAGCCTCTTCTAAAGATGATGCACAAGAAAGCCGCAAACAGTTTGCTAAAGACAAGCAAACTAGGGCAGGAATTACTGGATAATGTGTCATGGTCTGGGCCTGCATGAGTGCCGCCGGCACTGGGGAGCAACAGTTCATTTAGGGAACAATGAATGCCAACATGTACTGTGACATACTGAAGCAGAGCATTATCCCCTCCCTTCAGAAACTGATCTGCAGGGCAGTATTGCAACATGATAACAACCCCAAACACACCTCCAAGACGACCACTGCCTTGCTAAAGAAGCTGAGGGTAAAGGTGATGGACTGGCCAACCATGTCTCCAGACCTAAATCCTATTGAGCATCTGTGGGGCATCCTCAAATGGAAGGTAGGGGAGCGCAAAATCTCTAACATCCACCAGCTCCGTGATGTCCTCATGGAGGAGTGGAAGAGGACTCCAGTGGAAACCTGTGAAGCTCTGGTGAACTCCATGCCCAAGAGGCAGTGCTGGAAAATAATGGTGGCCACACAAAATATTGCCTCTTTGGGCCCAATTTGGACATTTCCACTTAGTGTACTCACTTTTGTACTTGTAGTGTACTCACTTTTGTTTTGCCAACGGTTTAGACATGAATGGCTGTGTGTTGAGTTATTTTGAGGGGACAGCAAATTTACACTGTTATACAAGCGGTACACTCACAACTTTACATTGTAGCAAAGTGTCATTTCTACAGTGTTGTCACATGAAAAGATATAATAAAATATTTACAAAAATGTGAGGGGTGTACTCACTGATGTGAGATACTGCATATGTGTATGTGCATGCGTGTAAACATATTTATTATTTATTTATGAGTGTAAATATCTATTTACAAACACATACATACATATGTATACATAAATAGACATATATTTACTGTATATACTAGTACTAAAGCCTGTGTGCACTGTCCATTTCTTGCAGTACAGCGATTCCACCCCTTGCTCTCTCTCTATCCCTCCTCTCTTTTGCTCTCCCCTCTCACGCCCTCTCTATTTTGCTCTCTCTCTTGCCCCTCTCTTTTGCTCTCTCTCCCCCCTCTCTTTTGCTCTCTCTCCCCCTCTCTTGTTTGCTCTATCTCTCCCCCTCTCTTTTGTTCTCTCTTTCTCCCCCTCTCTTTTGCTCTCTCTTCCCCTCTCTTTTGCGCTCTCCCCCTCTCTTTTGCGCTCTCCCCCTCTCTTTTGCTGTCTCTCTCCCTCTCTTTTGCTGTCTCTCTCCCTCTCTTTTGCTCTCTATATCCCCCTCTTTTGCTCTCTCTCTCCCCTTTCTTTTGCTCTCTCTCCCCCTCTCTTTTGCTGTCTTTATCCCTCTCCTTTGCTCTCTCTATCCCCCCTCTTTTGCTCTCTCTCTCCCCTTTCTTTTGCTCTCTTTCCCTTCTCTCTTTTGCTCTCTCTCCCCCTCTCTTTTGTTCTCTCACTCCCCCTCTTTTTTTGCTCTCTCTCCCCCTCTCTTTTGCTCTCTCTCCTTCCTCTCTTTTGCGTTCTCTCTCCCCCTCGCTTTTGCGCTCTCCCCCCCTCTTTTGCTCTCTCTCTCTCCCTCTCTTTTGTTCTCTCTCCCCCTCTCTTTTGCTGTCGTTCTCCCTCTCTTTTGCTTTCTCTCCCCCTCTCTTTTGCTCTCTCTCTCCCCCCTCTCTTATGCTCTCTCTCTCCCCCTCTCTTTTTCTCTCTCTTCCCCTCTCTTTTGTGATCTCTCTCTCCCTTCTCTTTTGCACTCTCCCCCTCTCTTTTGCTCTCTTTCTCCCCCCTCTCTTTTGCTGTCTCTCTTCCTCCCTCTCTTTTGCTCTCTCTCCCCCCTTTCTTTTGCTCTCTCTCCCTCTCTCTTTTGCTGTCTCTCTCCCTCTCTTTTGTTGTCTCTCTCCCTCTCTTTTGCTCTCTCTATCCCACTTCTTTTGCTCTCTCTCCTCTTTCTTTTTCTCTCTCTCCCCCTCTCTTTTTCTGTCTGTCTCCCTCTCTTTTGCTCTCTCTCTCCCCCATATTTTGCTCTCTCTCCCCCTCTCTTTTACTGTCTCTCTCCCTCTTTTGCTGTCTCCCTCCCCGTCTTTTGCTCTTTCTCTCCCCCTCTCTTTTGCTCTCTCTCTCTCCCCCATCTCTTATGCTCTCTCTCCCCCCTCTCTTTTGCTCGCTCTCTCCCCCCTCTCTTTTGTGCTCTCTCTCTCCTCTCTCTTTTGCGCTCTCCCCCTTTCTTTTAGTCTCTCTCCCCCTCTCTTTTGCACTCTCTCTCCCCTCTCTTTTGCTCTCTCTCCCCCTCTCTTTTGCTCTCTCTCTCCCCTCTCTTTTGCTCTCTCTCCCCTCTCTTTTGCTGTCTCTCTCCCCTCTCTTTTGCTCTCTCTCTCAGCTTTCTCCCACCTCTCTTTTGCTGTCTCTCTCCCTCTCTTTTCCTCTCTCTATCCCCCCTCTTTTGCTCTCCCTCCCCCTCTTTCTCCCTCTCTTTTTGCCTTCTTTATCCCCCCTCTTTTGCTCTCTCTAGCCCCCCTCTTTTGTTCTCTCTCTCTATGCCCCCTTTTTTGAGCTCTCTCACGTCCATGGTGCCCGGACCCCGTTGTGGCCCCGCCCGCTTGACGCCTGACCGGCCCCGCCCCAACCCCGTCACATCTACTATTCTCGGAGGATCAGATGCCAGTTCATTCTGTTGAAGGCCAGGTGTGTTTGACCTTGCGCAGTCTCTACTGCGCATGACAGCTTCGGACAAACACACTTGGCCTTTATATTATAGGATATATATAATTGCATTAGAGCCCTTTTCAGTCAAGTAGCTGAAAACATGAAAAATCATATTTATGTAATATTCATATTTCATAAAGGCTTTAACTATGTATTCACTGTAAATATTTCACATTCCAATGTTCTTTACTCCGGGGAATATGTTCTATTTATTTATATATAGATATTCCAATATATACAGTGCATATATATTTATATATCTATATATAATCATATATCTATATATAGTTATAGAAATATATATTTTTTAAAATCATCAGATATACGTAGAAATATGTATTTATGAATAAATGGAACATAATTTTCTATGTTGGGTTAGCACAATCAGGTTTGTGAGACTTGTTGGGTATTTTTTCCCACTTTATTTATTTATTTATAAAATATTTTACCAGGAAGGATACAGAGATTTCTCTCGTTTTCAAGTATGTCCTGGGTCCACAAAACATTGCATTGATACAGTAGGGTACAATAAAATTCAAAAACAATAACAATACACAAAAATTTAACATAGAACAGGTAGGAAATATATAATCAACCATGACAAGTGCATTCTGTTTTGAGATATGTAGAGAGGGATCTCTTCCAGCGTCAACCAGTTAAGTTCTTTTAGCATGTCACAATGGTGGGTCCTGTAGTTACATTGTAGCACAAAGCGGCAGAACGAGTTATACAATGTATTAAAATTATTAAGGTGAGTTTGCGGTGCAGGTGCGTATACTACGTTCCCGTAATCCATGATAGGCTTTAGCATTTGCTGTACAATCTTTTCCTTTACTGTAGGGCTGAGGTAAGATTTGTTTTTGTACAGGGCACCTAGTTTTGGATAAAGTTTAGATGCAAGTTTTTCTATGTGGAGGCAAAAATATAGATTAGGGTCTAACAACATATCCAAGTATTTGAAAGAGTGGACTGCGGTCAGTGTGCAATTGGATTTTGTTTTGATGCGTAGATGGGAATTTTGTAATTTGTGTAATTTAGGTCCTGTTCTAAAGATCATTGTGACAGTTTTGTCAGTGTTTAGGAAGAGTTTGTTTTTTGAGATCCACTTTTCTACCTCCGTGAACTGGTCTTGGAGCAATGCTTCAAGCTGCGGCAGATCTGAATTGTTTGCATAGATTACCGTGTCATCTGCGTACATGTGTACAGTTGAGATTTGCAGACATTAGGCAGATCATTTATAAATAATGTGAATAGTAGGGGGCCGAGAATGGAACTTTGGGGAACACCAAACATGACTTGGGAGTCACTGTCAGAAATGGAGACATATTGTGATCGATCCGATACATATGATCAAAACCAGGTTAATGGATGATCAGCAATACCAGAGTTTTTTAGTTTGAGCAGTAGTACAGGTATGTCATGGTCTACTGTGTTAAAGGCCTTTGCAAAATCAAGGAAAATAGCTCCAGTTAGGTCTCCTTGTTCCATGCCAGTTTGGATGTCGTTGCAAACTTTTAGGAGGGCAGTTGTAGTGGAGTGAGTCGGGCGAACACCTGGGGCCCGATCCGATATGCAGCGTCGCCCGCAAAAGCCGCGACGCCAAATATTGCGCTGGTTTGGTATCCTATATACGGCGTAACCTAGAAGTTACACTAGTATATTTCTGCCTTCGGCCGTAGTTTTTTGGACCATAGACAGGTATACCAAACCAGCGCAGTTTGGTATACAATATACAGCGTAAGGACTTACGTGGCGAAAATGGAGAAATCTTACTCCATTTTCACCTCGCCACAAAATGCAGGTGTAGTAAGCCTTACGCTGTGTATTTGAGCCCCGTAACTCCCTAAACTGGCTGCAAAATAAAACCTAACACCTAACGCATGCACAATGTCTATCTACCTGTCAACCGTGATCCCCCGCCGCATCCCTAATAAAGTGTTTAACCCCTAAACCGCTGGTCCCGGACCCCGCCGCCACCTACATTAAATGTTTAACCCCCTAATGTGATCCCCCTACACGGCCGCCATCTATATTAAAATTATTACCCCTAATGTGAGCCCCCTACACCGCCGCCACCTATTTTAACTATATTACCCCATAATATGATCCCCCTACACCGCCGCCACCTATTTAAACTATATTACCCCCTAATATGATCCCCCTACACCGCCGCCACCTATTTAAGCTATATTACCCCCTAATATGATCCCCCTACAACGCCGCCACCTATTTAAACTATATTACCCCCTAATATGATCCCCCTACACCACCGCCACCTATTTAAACTATATTACACCCTAATATGATCCCCCTACACCGCCGCCACCTATTTAAACTATATTAATCCCTAATGTGAGCCCCCTACACCTCCGCCACCTATATTAAAATTATTAACCCCTAATCTAATCCCCCTATACCGCCGCCACCTATATTAAATTTATTAACCCCTAAAATACTAACATTTCCCTACCACTAAACCTAAGTCTAACCCTACAAATAGCCCTGAAAAGGGCCTTTTGCGTGGCATTGCCTCAAAGTAACCAGCTCTATTACCAGCCCTTAAAAGGGCCTTTTGCGGGGCATTGCCCCAAAGTAATCAGCTCTTTTACCAGCCCTTAAAAGGGTCTTTTGTGGGGCATTGTCACAAAGTAATCAGCTCTTTTACTTGTAATCTAATCCCCCTACACCGCCTCCACCTATAATAAATGTATTACCCCCTAATCTAATCCCCCTACACCGCCGCCACCTATATTAAATATATTAACCCCTAATCTGACCCCCCTACACCGCCGCTACCTATATTAACTATATTAACCCTAATTATATTAGGGTTAATATAGTTAATATAGTTATTAAATTATATATATTATTAATATAGTTAATAATTAATATAGTTATTATATTATATATTAACTATATTAACCCTATCTAACTCTTAACACCCCTAACTTAATTATTATTAAATTAAATCTAAATAATATTAATAATATTAACTAAATTATTCCTATTTAAATCTAAATACTTACCTATAAAATAAACCCTAAGATAGCTACAATATAATTAATAATTACATTGTAGCTATTTTAGGGTTTATATTTATTTTACAGGTAACTTGGTATTTATTTTAACTAGGTACAATAACTATTAAATAGTTAATAACTATTTAATAGCTACCTAGTTAAAATAATTACCAAATTACCTGTAAATAAATCCTAACCTAAGTTATAAATACACCTACACTATCAATAAATTAATTAAATAAACTACAAATATCTAAACTAAAATACAATTAAATACACTAAACTAAATTACAAAAACAAACAAACACTAAATTACAAAAAATAAAAAAAAAATTACAAGAATTTTAGATAATTACACCTAATCTAAGCCCCCTAATAAAATAACAAAGCCCCCCAAAATAAAAAAAATTCCCTACCCTAATCTAAATTACAAAAAGTAATCAGCTCTATTACCAGCCCTTAAAAGGGCCTTTTGTGGGGCATTGCCCCAAAGTAATCAGCTCTTTTACCTGTAAAAAAAAAGAACAACCCCCCCATTACAACCCACCACCCACATACCCCTACTCTAACCCACCCAATCCCCCCTTAAAAAAACCTAAGTCTAACCCCCAAGTGCTCCTTACCTGTCCTGAAGACCGGCAGAGAAGGTCCTGTTCCAGGCGGAGAAGTCTTCTTCCAGGCGGCGACCTCTTCTTCTTCCAGGATCCAGCCGGCGCGGAGCAGAGGAGTTGAAGACCGATGACCGCGGAGCTGAAGACCGTCCATTTGGAACTGAAGACCGGCGATGCTGGAACTGAAGATCGGCAATGCTGGAACTGAAGACCGGAGCCGGAGCGTGGAGGATCCTCTTCATACGATCGCCGCCGTACACTGAATAGGAATTCAAGGTACGCGATTAAAAATGGCGTCCCTTGAATTCCTATTGGCTGATTTGAGCCTTCAAATTCAAATCAGCCAATCGGATGCAAGCTACTTTAATTCTATTGGCTGATTTGAATAGCCAATAGAATAAGAGCTACTGTAATTCTATTGGCTATTCTAATCAGCCAATTGAATTACAGTAGCTCTTATTCTATTGGCTATTCAAATCAGCCAATAGAATTAAAGTAGCTTGCATCCGACTGGCTGATTTGAATTTGAAGGCTCAAATCAGCCAATAGGAATTCAAGGGACGCCATTTTTAATCGCGTACCTTGAATTCCTATTCAGTGTATGGCGGCGATCGTATGAAGAGGATCCTCCACGCTCCGTCTCCGGTCTTCAGTTCCAGCGTCGCCGATCTTCAGTTCCAGCATCGCCAGTCTTCAGTTCCAGATGGACGGTCTTCAGCTCCGCGGTCATCGGTCTTCCACTCCTCCACTCCGCGCCGGCTGGATCCTGGAAGAAGAGGTCGCCGCCTGGAAGAAGACTTCTCCGCCTGGAACAGGACCTTCTCCGCCGGTCTTCAGGACAGGTAAGGAACACTTGGGGGTTAGACTTAGGTTTTTTTAAGGGGGGATTGGGTGGGTTAGAGTAGGGGTATGTGGGTGGTGGGTTGTAATGGGGGGGTTGTTCTTTTTTTTTTACAGGTAAAAGAGCTGATTACTTTGGGGCAATGCCCCACAAAAGGCCATTTTAAGGGCTGGTAATAGAGCTGATTACTTTTTGTAATTTAGATTAGGGTAGGGAATTGTTTTATTTTGGGGGGCTTTGTTATTTTATTAGGGGGCTTAGATTAGGTGTAATTAGCTTAAAATTCTTGTAATCTTTTTTATTTTTTGTAATTTAGTGGGGTTTTTTTGTAATTAATTTAGTGTATTTAATTGTATTTTAGTTTAGATATTTTAATTTAATTAATTTATTGATAGTGTAGGTGTATTTATAACTTAGGTTAGGATTTATTTACAGGTAATTTGGTAATTATTTTAACTAGGTAGCTATTAAATAGTTATTAACTATTTAATAGCTATTGCACCTAGTTAAAATAAATACCAAGTTACCTGTAAAATAAATATAAACCCTAAAATAGCTACAATGTAATTATTAATTATATTGTAGCTATCTTAGTTTTTTTTTATAGGTAAGTATTTAGATTTAAATAGGAATAATTTAGTTAATATTATTAATATTATTTAGATTTATTTTAATAATAATTAAGTTAGGGATGTTAGAGTTAGATAGGGTTAAAGGGACATGAAACCCACATTTTTTCTTTCATGATTTAGAAAGAGAATGCAGTTTTAAACATCTTTCTAATTTACTTATATTATCTAATTTGTTTTATTATCTTGATATTCTTTGCTGAAAAGCATATCTAGATATGCTCAGTAGCTGCTGATTGGTAGCTGCACATAGAAGCCTCATGTGATTGGCTCACCCATGTGCATTGCTTTTTCTTCAACTAAGGATATCTAAAAAAATTAAGCAAAATAAATAATAGAAGTAAATTGTAATGTTATTTAAATTTAAATTCTCTATCTGAATCATGAAAGAAAGATTTTGGGTTTACTGGCCCTTTAATATAGTTAATATATTATATAATAACTATATTAATTATTAACTATATTAATAATATATTTAATATAATAACTATATTAAGTATATTAACCCTAATATAATTAGGGTTAATATAGTTAATATAGGTGGTGGGGGTGTAGGGGGATTAGATTAGGGGGTAATACATTTATTATAGGTGGAGGCGGTGTAGGGGGATTAGATTACAGGTAAAAGAGCTGATTACTTTGTGACAATGCCTGCTGGTAAAAGAGCTGATTACTTTGGGGCAATGCCCCGCAAAAAGGCCCTTTTAAGGGCTGGTAATAGAGCTGGTTACTTTGGGGCAATGCCACGCAAAAGGCCCTTTTCAGAGGTATTTGTAGGGTTAGACTTAGGTTTAGTGGTAGGGAAATGTTAGTATTTTAGGGGTTAATAAATTTAATATAGGTGGCGGCGGTGTAGGGGGGTCAGATTAGGGGGTAGTATATATAATATAGGTGGCGGCGGTGTAGGAGGCTTACATAAGGGGTTATTATAGTTTAAATAGGTGGCCCGCGGTGTAGGGGGATCATATTAGGGGGAAATATAGTTTAAATAGGTGGCGGCGGTGTAGGGGGATCATATTAGGGGGTAATATAGTTTAAATAGGTGGCGGCGGTGTAGGGGGGTCATATTAGGGGTAATATAGTTAATGTAGCTGGCGGCGGGGTCTGGGAGCGGCGGTTTAGGAGTTAATACATTTATTGTTAGGAGTGAGAGGGGGATTGCGGATAGAGGGGTATGTTTGGGAGGCGTGTTAGACAGTTACGGGTGATTTTATAATTTAGTCAGTTTTTGTAGGTGGCGGCAGTTTCTAAAGTGCCGTAAGTCACTGGCAACTCCAGAAATTTGTACTTACGCAGATTTCTGGACATCGCTAGTTTGTCAGACTTACGGCACTTTAGCATCTGACGGCGCCGTATATGTGATAGCTCGAGTTGCGAGCTGAAACTACGGGCGGTGCAGGTTTCCATGCTTGGGCCGAAACCTGCGCCGTATATCGGATCGCGCCCCTGATCGATCAGGGGTCAGACAGTTAGAATGTTGGTAATACTCGAATAATTGCATATGGACACATTTTTCTAAGATTTTTGGCAATACTGGGAGCAATGATAAAGGGCGATAGTTAGAAATCAAGGTTAACTCCCCACTTTTATGAATAGCCACTACTCTTGCAGTTTTCCAAAGTTTGGGTATGTATCCAGACATCAAGGATTTGTAAATTAGGGTTGTGACAGGTTTAGCAATTGCCGGCGCACTGAGCTTCAACAGCATTGCTGGGATTTGATCAGGTCCAGACTGGTTTTTCAATTTTAGATTATTAAGGTATTTCTTAATGACATTGATGGGTACAGGTCTAAAATTGAACTTCTCTATATTGGATCTTTGCTGTTTTAGTGGGGCCTGATCCACATTTGTAGTTTCAGGATGCGTGCCATTTATTAGTTTGTCAATCAGGGTGGTGGAGCATCAGACAAAATAATTGTTAAAGGCATTTGCTACTTCTAAAGGGAGTTGCAGGGTTTGGTTATTCACATTGACAGCGGAGGGTTGGGAGTGGATTGGTGGATTTTGTAAGTTATTTATGAGTTTCCAAAACTTTCTAGGGTTAGATATGGTATTGTTCAGATTTTCACAGAAATATTGGGCATTGGCCAATTTTGTTTGTTTAGTGCATATATTTCGCCATTGTCTATATACACAGTGATCATTCATAGAGCCAGTATGCTTGAACTTTGACCACAATGAATCCCGAAACTGGTACATTTGAATGAGGTCAGCTGTGATCCAATTCAAGTGTGCTCCTTTTACTCTCACCTCACGCAGCAGGGCATGCAAATTCCAAACTTGTAGGAGTTCAGACTGAAAGAATTCAACTGCAGAGTCTAGATCTGGGATTAGGTTTAATCTGTGCCAGGGGAGGTTCTTGATGTCATTTAGAAATGGTTTGAAGATTAAATTTTTTGAAGGACCTGGTGATTTTAACCTTGGGAGAGGATTGAGTTGCCTTTATTTTGCGCACACAGTACACTAAGCAGGGGTTACTGAAATTGTTAGGGAGAACACCTGCCTCCTGGATTCGATCGGTAGAAGTGGAGAGAATCCAGTCGAGCAGGGTATGATTATGGCTTTTGATGTTTATGCGAGTTGGAGAGGAGATTAATTGCGTTAGCTGCAAAGATTTAAACAGCGAGCGACAACTGTTATTTTTTGGATTCAGCCAATCAATATTAAAATCTCACTTTTTGGGTTTTGAGCTATGGTTTCACTAAGGAGATGTGCTATGTTAGAAAAGGAATGCACAGGGGAGCTAGGTGGGCGGTAGAGTCCTGCAAAAATGATTGATTTACTGCATTGGATCTCAATTGTGCCAGAAAGGAAATCAAAGGTGGCAGGAGAGCTAGATTTTTGTAAGGGCATGTACTTTATGGAATTGTCAACATAAATTACGAAGCCGCCTCCTCTCTTTGCTCTATCATTTCTATGGCATGAATACCCATGTATTGCAATGGCAGAGTCAGGTATTTTTGCGGTTAGCCACAATTCAGAGATCACAATGATTTTGGGCTTGTAATGTAAACACCAAGCTTGCAGTGCATCGATTTTTGTTAGTAAGCTGCGGATATTACAGTGCACAAAGAAGAGGCCTTTTTTAGCTGGAAGGCTAGGAATGGAATTTGTTGGGGGACTAGGGTTAGACTCTACATCATTTGCAAGGGTAAGTAACATAAGGAATAGGAATTTGGACATAGTTTTTGTTTGGCCATATAGTGAATGGGATACTTTATAATTTGGTGAGGTAGGGGTAGGAGGGTTATTTTTTATAACTCTCCACCAGCACTCAGCAGATAAGTTACAGCAACAGAGCAGGCCATGGTGTATGATAATTTGTTTTCCAGTTTGAGGTGTGTGCTTATGGCGGTAATGATGTGAACAAAATTGGAGTGAGAAAAGGGTTGTCACGAATATCAGTATGGTCATATTTGGATTCATGTTAGTGCTATGAGGTGTGTAGATGAAAATAAAACAGAAATAGTACAATATAAAAATAATATATATATATATATATATACTCTATCGATGTGGGATATATAGCTATTTGTAGGGAGAGAGGGTATGTATTCTAAAGGGTTAAGTGAATGGAAGGATGTGCTGATCAGTGTTTGCAGCTGTCAGTTTAGGAGAATGAAAGTTGTGTGGGAGACTATCTATAAATGAGGGAATGAGCTTGGGGTGGGTGGGGTGAGGGGTGGGGTGGCAGGGAAACTATCTTCCAGAGGCTACCTGGTTGCAGAGGTCTGTGGGGCAGCTGAAGTATGTTGGTCTGTGAATTTTCTTTAAAGACGGTGGCAAATATACTTTAAATTCAGCTGAGGGAGAGAGAGATATTAGTGTCAGATTGGCCTGCAAAAAAAAAGTTAAGGGAGGGGGTATCGCAGTTGTGATATTTCAAATTCAGCTTTTTTCTAGTGTCAGGTTAGCACGTTGAAACTTATTACTTTCAACTTTTAATACACACGCTACCCGACATGCTCAAAAAGCTTACTTTATTGGTAATCTAGACCATAATATGCAAGACATTGGTCTTAATAAAGCATCTGTTTCCATTTGTATTACCAATAAAATTAACAATAATAATAATGCTAATAAAATAAATAAGCAATTTAATTGTCTAGTCATTTGAAGTGAAGGCTATATATATATATATATATATATATATATATATATATATATACAGTATATATATATATATATATGTATATGCTTTGTACTTATTTACAATGACATATATTCTTAAAAAATTAAACTTTAATGATTTCATTAAAAAAACTGTACGGTCTACTTTTCAATAAGTGTTTGTGAATTGACATTAATTACCTTTTGCGGAATGGACATCACCTCAAAATTATCAGACTCATCTGAGGAACTGTCGCTGTCATCTGGGAAAGGAACAGCAGAGAGTGTCAGTATGATCTGAAGCTACATGCTATGACATGAGAGTAGGTTAACCTATAGAGCACAATTACTTTTTACTGCTCATGAATTTTGACATGAAGTAGAAGGAAAGTATGGTATTGGGTGTTTTTTGCCTTTATATCTGCCATGTGATCATTATAGTAATATTGATCACCTGGGAGCAGGACCAGACATTATGCTGACTGTGTCCAGGAATGAAATGATGTCGCTCCCCAAATATTATATATATGTATTTAACGCCCACTACAATCAAAAGCCAGTCAGTTGTATCAAAGATTAAAGTTCTACGGATTGAACTTTCACATGAGAACATGCTAAAGGGCCCCATATGAGACTAATTTTGACACTATAAACCAGACTACACCCTCCCTATATGTATCTAACGCTGGCTTTTTTCTGGCCGCACCTTTAAAATAACTCTGGTATTGAGAGTCCACAGAATGGCTGCGTTAGGCTCCAAAAAAGGAGCGTAGAGCATATTTAACGCAACTGCAACTCTCGATACCAGAGTTGCTTACGGACGCGGCCAGCCTCAAAAACGTGCTCGTGCACGATTCCCCCATAGGAAACAATGGGGCTGCTTGAGCTGAAAAAAACCTAACACCTGCAAAAAAGCCGCGTTCAGCTCCTAACGCAGCCCCATTGTTGTCTATGGGGGAACACTTCCTACGTCTGCACCTAACACTCTAACATGTACCCCGCGTCTAAACACCCCTAACCTTACACTTATTAACCCCTATTATGCCGCCCCCGCTATTGCTGACCCCTGTATATTATTTTTAACCCCTAATCTGCCGCTCTGTAAACCGCCGCTACTTACATTATCCCTATGTACCCCTAATCTGCTGCCCCTAACACCGCCGACCCCTATATTATATTTATTAACCCCTAATCTGCCCCCCACAACGTCGCCTCCACCTGCCTACACTTATTAACCCCTAATCTGCCGAGCGGACCGCACCGCTATTATTATAAAGTTATTAACCCCTAATCCGCCTCACTAACCCTATAATAAATAGTATTAACCCCTAATCTGCCCTCCCTAACATTGCCGACACCTAACTTCAATTATTAACCCCTAATCTGCCGACTGGAGCTCACCGCTATTCTAATAAATGGATTAACCCCTAAAGCTAAGTCTAACCCTAACACTAACACCCCCCTAAATTAAATATAATTTTAATCTAACGAAATTAATTAACTCTTATTAAATAAATTATTCCTATTTAAAGCTAAATACTTACCTGTAAAATAAATCCTAATATAGCTACAATATAAATTATAATGATATTATAGCTATTTTAGGATTAATATTTATTTTACAGGTAACTTTGTATTTATTTTAACCAGGTACAATAGCTATTAAATAGTTAAGAACTATTTAATAGCTAAAATAGTTAAAATAATTACAAAATTACCTGTAAAATAAATCGTAACCTAAGTTACAATTAAACCTAACACTACACTATCAATAAATAAATTAAATAAAATACCTATAATTATCTACAATTAAACCTAACACTACACTATCAATAAATAAATTAAATACAATTCCTACAAATAAATACAATGAAAAAAACTAACTAAAGTACAAAAAATAAAAAAGAACTAAGTTACAAAAAATAAAAAAATATTTACAAACATTAGAAATATATTACAACAATTTTAAACTAATTACACCTACTCTAAGCCCCCTAATAAAATAACAAAGCCCCCCAAAATAAAAAAATGCCCTACCCTATTCTAAATTACTAAAGTTCAAAGCTCTTTTACCTTACCAGCCCTGAACAGGGCCCTTTGCGGGGCATGCCCCAAGAAGTTCAGCTCTTTTGCCTGTAAAAAAAAACATACAATACCCCCCCCAACATTACAACCCACCACCCACATACCCCTAATCTAACCCAAACCCCCCTTAAATAAACCTAACACTAAGCCCCTGAAGATCTCCCTACCTTGAGTCGTCTTCACCCAGCCGAGCCAAATTCTTCATCCAAGCGGAGCAAGAAGAGGTCCTCCATCCGGTAGAAGTCTTCATCCAAGCGGGGCAGAAGAGGTCTTCCATCCGATTGAAGTCTTCATCCAAGCGGAATCTTCTATCATCATCCATCCGGAGCGGAGCGGCAGCATCCGAAAGACCTCCGACGCGGAACATCCATCCTGGCCGACGACTGAACGACGAATGACGGTTCCTTTAAATGACGTCATCCAAGATGGCGTCCCTCGAATTCCGATTGGCTGATAGGATTCTATCAGCCAATCGGAATTAAGGTAGGAATATTCTGATTGGCTGATGGAGTCAGCCAATCAGAATCAAGTTCAATCCGATTGGCTGATCCAATCAGCCAATCAGATTGAGCTCGCATTCTATTGGCTGATCGGAACAGCCAATAGAATGCGAGTTCAATCCGATTGGCTGATTTGCAAGATGGAGCCGGTCCTCATCGGATGAAGATAGAAGATGCCGCTTGGAAGATGATGGTTGCCGGTCCGGATCTACTCTTCTTCCCGGATAGGATGAAGACTTTGGAGCCTCTTCTGGACTTCTTCAGCCGTCGGATGATGGATGTCTAGCCCCCGCTTGGGCTTAGATGAAGATTTTGGAGCCAGGACCGATCAGTGATACCCGGTGAGGTGAAGATAAGGTAGGAAGATCTTCAGGGGCTTAGTGTTAGGTTTATTTAAGGGGGGTTTGGGTTAGATTAGGGGTATGTGGGTGGTGGGTTGTAATGTTGGGGGGGGGTATTGTATGGGTTTTTTTACAGGCAAAAGAGCTGAATTCTTTGGGGCATGCCCCGCAAAGGGCCCTGTTCAGGGCTGGTAAGGTAAAAGAGGTTTGAACTTTTGTAATTTAGAATAGGGTAGGGCATTTTTTATTTTGGGGGGCTTTGTTATTTTATTAGGGGGCTTAGAGTAGGTGTAATTAGTTTAAAATTGTTGTAATATTTTTCTTATGTTTGTAAATATTTTTTTATTTTTTGTAACTTAGTTCTTTTTTATTTTTTGTACTTTAGTTAGTTTATTTCATTGTAGTTATTTGTAGGTATTGTATTTAATTAATTTATTGATAGTGTAGTGTTAGGTTTAATTGTAACTTAGGTTAGGATTTATTTTACAGGTAAATTTGTAATTATTTTAACTATTTTAGCTATTAAATAGTTCTTAACTATTTAATAGCTATTGTACCTGGTTAAAATAAATACAAAGTTACCTGTAAAATAAATATAAATCCTAAAATAGCTATAATATAATTATAATTTATATTGTAGCTATATTAGGATTTATTTTACAGGTAAGTATTTAGCTTTAAATAGGAATAATTTATTTAATAAGAGTTAATTAATTTCGTTAGATTTAAATTATATTTAACTTAGGGGGTGTTAGTGTTAGGGTTAGACTTAGCTTTAGGGGTTAATACATTTATTAGAATAGCGGCAAGATTCGGTCGGCAGATTAGGGGTTAATAATTGAAGTTAGGTGTCGGCGATGTTAGGGAGGGCAGATTAGGGGTTAATAAATATAATATAGGGGTCGGCGGTGTTAGGGGCAGCAGATTAGGGGTACATAGCTATAATGTAGGTGGCGGCTCTTTGCGGTCGGCAGATTAGGGGTTAATTATTGTAGGTAGGTGGCGGCGACGTTGTGGGGGGCAGGTTAGGGGTTAATAAATATAATATAGGGGTCGGCGGTGTTAGGGGCAGCAGATTAGGGGTACATAAGTATAATGTAGGTGGCGGTCGGCAGATTAGGGGTTAAAAAAAATTAATCGAGTGTCGGCGATGTGGGGGGACCTCGGTTTAGGGGTACATAGGTAGTTTATGGGTGTTAGTGTACTTTAGAGTACAGTAGTTAAGAGCTTTATGAACCGGAAAGCTCATAACTACTGACTTTTTTCTGCGGCTGGAGTTTTGTCGTTAGATTTCTAACGCTCACTTCAGACACGACTCTAAATACCGGAGTTAGAAAAATCCCATTGAAAAGATAGGATACGCAATTTACGTAAGGGGATCTGCGGTATGGAAAAGTCGCGGCTGAAAAGTGAGCGTTAGACCCTTTTTTGACTGACTCCAAATACCGGCGGTAGCCTAAAACCAGCGTTAGGAGCCTCTAACGCTGGTTTTCACGGCTACCGCCAAACTCCAAATCTAGGCCTAAGTTTACACAAGGTACTGTGGACCGTTTCTGTGAATTGCAATATTGTTAATGTAATGGTGTTCCAGCTCATAGATCTTTGTTTTTCTGAGCAAATTTAAATCTAATCATCAGCTACTAATTTTTTTGGAAAATATTTTTTTTGGTAAGGCAAACTATTTGAGATTTACAGAAGATTATAACTTTATATTGTAAAGTGGATTACAATATTAGGCTGAGGCTGTGCAGCCCTGGCCTACTGTTGTCTTATGTGTCCCTTTAACAACATTTAAAGGGACATAAAACCATACATTTTCTTTCATGATTCAGATAGAACATACATTTTTAAACAACTTTCCAATTTACTTCTAATATCATTTTTGATCAATGTACTTCTGGGAGCTAAATGAACACAATTGTTAAGCTAATGATAAGAGGCTTATATGTTCAACTAGCAATCAACAGCTAGCTCCCAGCTCCTGAGCCTACCTAGGCATATTTTCCAACATAGGATACCAAGAGAACTAAGCAAGTTAAGTAACAGAAGTATATTGGGAAATTGCTTAATGTGTGCTCTATATGAATTATGAACAAGATTTTTTGACTTATTAGACCAGTCCCGTTCTCCCAGTATTAAAGTGGAAAAAAGAAATTAAGGTACACGGATTACGTTTTTTCTAATAAAAAACAACATATAATACAAATGACATTGTTCTGTATAGTGTGTCATCATTTCCAGTGCAGACTGCAGAGTAGAATGGATGAAATATCGTGTTGGTTTCTGAGCTAGAACTCACCCTTTGTCAACGTGACTGGAGTCCTGGTTGGATGGTTCTCTCTGTTTGAGTCACATGGCTCTTGGAGAGGGGTGGGCTCCTTTAAACATGACTTACAAGTGTGATGATCTATGAAGGGTAGGACAAACAATACACTTTTATTGACAATGAATGATGTTCATCCATCAAATACAATAGCCTAGATTCAATAAACCTGTTTGTAAAACTATCTCACAGAAAAACTTGAAGCAACATTTCAATACAAAAATTACACGATTGAAAGAGATTTTTTCAAAAATCTTTATTGTTTTAAAATATAAATAACAATAAATCTTCATTATAAACCATTATATGGTATTTACATTGGATTTTAAAAGTAAAAACATTTTCTAATTTGTACCTAAATAGATTATTATATTATCAATCATTCTATACAAAGTTTACTCTAAACTGATCTATTCTAGGGCATCCCACTAAAAAGTTAACAATTACTGCCTCAAATGACCATATGCGTTTCTATTACATAAAAATAATATAACAAAGCCTTATTATTTTCTAATAGATCAATCATAGAATTGTAAATAAAAGATTTTATATAATGCTATTCTTCTAACATTAACATACTTCATTCTTTTTCCAAAATTGTACTATACAATTCAGAGATTTTACCCACTCTGCATCCATTAAGGGAACGTGAAACCCTAATTGTTTCTTTCATGATTCAGATTAAGGGGTTAATTTATCCCTTCAGGCTCGTCAGAAACAGAAGTTATGAAGCAGCGGTCTAAAGACCGCTGCTCCATAACCTGTCTGCCTGCTCTGAGGCGGCGGACAGAAATCAACCCGATCAAATACGATCGGGTTGATTGACACCCCCTGCTAGCGGCTGATTGGCCGCGAATCTGCAGGGGGCGGTATTGCACCAGCAGTTCACAAGAACTGCTGGTGCAATGATCTATGCAGAGAGCGTATGCTGTCGGCATTTATGGATGTGCAGCGGACATGATACGCTACATTGTATTATGTCCGCTCGCACTTTAGTAAATTGACCCCAGTGCATGCAATTTTAAACAACTTTTTAAATTTACTTCTATTATGACATTTTCTTTGTTTTTTGGTATCTTTTGTTGAAAAGCAGGAAAGTAAGCTCAGGAATGTGTACGTATCTGGATCAGTATTAGGGAAGGGTGAATGTGGCTAAATCGAAATTTGAATCTTACAACGAATATTCCTATTTATATTTGTTTTACACAATCGAAAATCGATAAGAAAGAAATTTCTTTAAAATTAAAATATCTAATGCTATTTTGGATTTTCGAATGTTGCTTTTTCATTTCACATTTTTAATTCAAAAGCAACATTCGATTCAAAAGCAAAATTGCTTTCAAATTCAAATGTTTATAATAGTTCAAATAGACACATTCAAATTTTGAATGTGTATATTCGATATATTATGAGCATTCAAAATCAAATGTTGACATTTCGAATCACATACATTAATTCAAATCGAAATCGAATGTCAAAATTTTGAATTGCATAAATTAATTAAAAATCGAATGTTAAAGCTAACAGAAAGCATACGTAAAATTCAAATATTCTAAAGAATATTACTTTATTTTTATTAAAATTTAAAAAACAATATTCGAAATCAGGATGTTAGCATGTTTGATGTTGATGTTTCGAACAGACAAATGTATAAAAATGGATTTTACATTTCGAATGTTTCGAAATATACGCACATCCCATATCACTATATGGCAGCAGTTTTGCAAGAATGTTATCCATTTGCTTGAGCACTAGATGGAAGCACTATTTCCGGTCATGTAGCTCACCAGATACCTACCTAGGTATCTCTTCAACAAAGAATACCATAAGAACAAGAAGTAAATTGGAAACTTTTGTTTTTAACTGTATGTTTTATCTAAATTTAGTGAATACATTTTTGGGTTTCACATCCCTTTAAGCCCCATTATAATCAAGGGAGATACGTATATCATTCGCTTCTTGGCGTATAAAACAATTTCTACTGTGAAGGATACTGGCATTACAACAAAACATTACAGAACAAACTCATAAAACTCTTTCCAAAAAACACTTAACTTTTTCATTTGTGCAAAAGAAAACTTGAAAACAGTTATTGAAAAACAAAATAAAAATACTTAAACCTTGTTCGCTGCATAATAGCGAGACAAGATCGTGAGATACTTCCCAGGGCAATAGTGTATTTATGAATTTTGCAAGCTGTGCTGAGGTGTAGATGAAATATTTCAGTCTTACCTCTAGAAACCCCTGGATAAACCATATCCAGCTCCTCGAGACCCCAATCTTTTTTACCAGCGAGAATACTTTATCCTAACACAACATACATGTGAATATTTTATAAACAAAATCTATTTTGCAAGCGTGTTTCTTAAAAGGACATGAAACTCAACATTTTTCTTCCTTGATTCAGACATAGGGGTATATTTATTATAGTGCAAGCGGACATGATACGATGTAGCGTATCATGTCCGCTGCACATAGATAAATGCAGACAGCATACACTGTCGGCATTTATCATTGCAATGCCGCCCCCTGTAAATTCACGGCAAATCGGCCGCTAGCAGGGGGGTCAATCAACCCGATCGTACGGGCCCCATAAACTGGTGATTATGAGGTATTACAACCAGTAGGAGCTATTAGGGTGTAGCACTCCTTAGTGTGCAGTTGTGTGACTATATTGCACTAGCCTAAGATTCTTTATCAGCAATACTGCATTGTACAGAGAGGAGATCAATTCAATAATAGTCCAATTTTTAATGAATTCTTACAAAAATATCAGATTCCATTACTACTCTGACTAAAGTGGGTTCTTGTGTATATTTCCTATTTTGTATGATCATGGGGAACAATTGGCGTGCAATGATCTCCTAAACACAAAACATAAATATACATGTAATTGTCATGAAAATAATTATTATATGGTTGTAATTTAGAACTCTTTAAAATGTTATAATTTGTATTTTTATTTTTTTTCAAATTAAGACATAGGGGTATATTTATTATAGTGCGAGTGGACATGATACGATGTAGCGTATCATGTCCGCTGCGCATTGATAAATGCCGACAGCAGGATAAAAACCGCTAACAGGGGTGTCAATCAAACCGATCGTATTAGATCAGGTTGATTTCTGTCCGCGGCCTCAGAGCAGGCGGACAAGTTATGGAGCTGCGGTCTTTAGAACGCTGCTTCATAACTTCTGTTTCCGGCGAGTCTGAAGGCTCGCTGTAGTCAATAAATCGGCCCCATAGAATACAATTTTAAACATCTTTCTAAATTGCTTCTATTATCAATTTTGCTTCATTCTCTTGGTATTCTTTATTGAAGTAGCAGCAATGCACTTCTGGGAGGTAGCTAAATACACCGCAAGCTAAAGACAAGCGATAAATACTGTATGTGCACCCACCAATCAGCAGATACCTCCCAGCTCCTGAGCCTACCTAGGTATGCTTTTCAACAAAGGATAGCAAGATGACTAAGCATATTTGATAATAGAAGTCAATTAGAAATTTGTTTAAAATGGCATGCTCTATCTGAATCTTGAATCTTGGGTTCATGTCTGTTTAAGTGTTGTAAGTGTTTTTCTGTAGTGCTAGTGAAAAATCATGTATTAGGCATCTCACGCAACTATAGATATTAATGGCAGGAATGCTGTAAAAGATAGTTTAAGCAATGCTCATTGAATTTAGAATATGATTTTGCCTTTACAGTGAGGCTCATTAGCAGCCTCATAAACATCTATGAATCAAGCTCATTGTATTAGCTAAAGTAAAATAAAAATGTTACAATTATGTTTTATTAAACAAAAAATAGTTTGTTTAGAAAATGATATATATTAAAACAAGTATTTAAAATGATCTTTGTCATTGTCAAATCGATTGAGTCCAATAATTAATAAAGATAACTAATTCAGGATTATGTCCAGAAAATGTCCAGAAAATGATTTTGCATTCAGGTATTTAAAAGGACATTAAACACCTGTAATTGCAATATATTTATGCAGTCTTGGTACAGAATAACATATCATCTTGTTTGCTGCAATTGTTTTTTAGTAGCCATATTCCACCCACCAGTTGCATTATTTGGAAGCCAATCCGGGCTTTAGTTGGCAGACAAGTCTTACCACTGTTATATTATTAGTATAAAGTGGATTGTTTTGCAGTTGTTATCTGTTAAATCCAACTAGGGAAAGCTTTGTAGCAGGGTTAGTCTTGGGAAGCCAGTTGTGAGCATACCCAGGTCTGAGAATTAAAAAATCCATAATTTTCTGAACTAAATTACATGAATAAATAATGAAATTATACTGCAAAGTTTTTTTTACTATGCATAACTGAATATTTTGATTAAAATCTCAGAGCGTTTACTTTTCCCTAAACAAATTCTAACTGGCAGAGCTATAGATATCTGACAAAACCCAGTGAACAAATATTAACATTCCTAATGAACAAGAAACCAAAATGTGTTACCTATTTTCCGATTCAGCCACACAAACATGATGATCAGACATGTTATATTCAGGAGAAAGACGCCTAAGCCAATAACAAGGGACGTGGTGGTGTTGATGTTCCATGTAATCCTGTAATCATATTGTTTGTTAGCGTTTAATGCAGTGGTGTATATATATGTATATACAGTATATATATATATATATATATATATATGTACTCTCCTTTCCCAACAAGGTTCCCCTTTTCTCTCTAGTAATACCTTTCCCCTTCACTATTCCATTTCCGCAACCTCATTTTATTTTTCATTAAATTATTTTTTTCTTTGCAGCCGTTGACATTTTCGGATGTATTTAAATGTATTGTTTTTTTGATTAACAGATGTTCCTAATCTAAAAAAAAAGTTCTTTGTTTTTCTGTGTTTTGGTTTATCAAAAACTATGGGGGAGATTCTTTTATCCATGTAAAAGTGGTATAGTTTTTCCACAACAATATATTTGGGTTGTTGTAAACAATCACTGATTATTTAAAGGAGGTCTAAAGTCAAAATTAAACTTTCATGATTCAGATAGAACATGCAAAATGTGCACAATCTTTTTATATGCACACTTTCTGAGGTACTGGTTCCTACTGAGCATGTGCAAGAATTTACAGTGCATACGTACAGTATATGTATTTTGTGATTGCCTGATGGCTATTACATCATCAGAAAAAAAACACTACCACTAATTTCTTATGTATATGATTAATCCATGTAAAGGGGTTAATTACACAGGAAAAGTTGTGCACCTGTGCCACTCCAGCTGAGGATCGCGATGGTGAGCAAACACAAAACATGCATACCTGTGTACACTCTATTCACTGGTTGTATGATCATCTGGAGCACAATGGGGCTCTTCCATGAGTACAAAGATAATTTATTTTTAAACCATCCATGCAAGCAAAAAAAAGTTAAAGGGAAATAACATCCCATTCTAGAGCTGATTCTTTATGGAAGCAAGCTGTGTCCTCAAAATCAAAATGGAGGCTTTTTGACAGCTAAGTGGTTTTGTTCCTTATCACTCACCTGTTTATATTCTAGTGACAGTTTTTACTAGAAGAAATTATAAATGTGTATAGAAGAAATGCTTCTGAAAAACTGCAATGCTCTGGAAGGGCATTTAAATTTTGACTAGAATGTCCTTAAAACTCAATAAAATCAGTATTGCTTCAGATGTGTAGAAGAAAGATCCACACATACTACAATATCCTTTACTATTATGCATTTGATCTACATGACTAACACAGTTATGCCTATCTATACACATTATGTACAAATACACACTCTGACACATGTATTTTGCATGATCATGCAAAACAGCACTTACAGCTATAAAATAAAATAATAATAGATTGGGAAAATTGGAGTTAAATGGACAGTAAACACCTTGTGATTTCTATATAAACTGTTTAGTTATATGTGATTAAATCATTTTGCAATACATTATTAGAATTTATTTTTTCCCCTTTTCATGTATTTCTAATTCCCAGAACTTAATCTGCCAGCTAACCTTGCTACATATCTGTCTCTCTAATTTGCTTTCTAAAATAACAACTGCAAAACAATGCACTTTATATTGACTTTATGACTGTAGCTAGCCTTGTTGTATGTGGACCAAAGTTCTTTTTGGCTCCTTCAAATATGGCAAACAGTGGGTGGAGTTTGACTATTGATAAATAATTGCAGTAAAAGAGTTGTTAATTTGGTTTAAAAATGTTGAGACTTGGTTAATAAATTATTCTATAAAAATACAACAAATATGTCTAGTAATTGTTGTCTGTCCCTTTAACTTGTGGGCTAAACACTGGAGACATATTATTTTCTTTTCTTCATTATTATTTAGAGTTTATTACAACAAAAGCATATAGACGTCTTACCAGCCTGTTACAGTATCATCACTCCAGCCGTTATGCATGTTCACTACAGAAGAGATGCTCAGTCAAATGCTGCATAAGAGAAAAACAAATAACTATTTTGTAGCAAGGGCATAAAACTAATAGTAATCTTGCCTTATCTACATCCATCTATCTTTTGTTACCATTCATTAGTACAACGTCATCTGCCATCTTCATGTAATGAGGTTTGAACTGTAGAGCTCCCAAATATCGTTGCCACATTCCACCCAATTACCGATTAAAATTCTGCTTCTGGGTCACCCTGAATCTGCCCTCAGCCCCCCAGTCAGATTTCCATATTAGCATATGAGAAAGTAACGAAATTTAGTGATACTGGAAGTTATTAACATATATATATATTTATATGAGTGCTGTCTATGTGGAATTGATGTCTATATTCATTTTTCAGGTCCTATAACAACTTGTTTGTGAGAGCATACCCAACTTTGGACTTTATACATGTATATATATATATATATATATATATATATATATATATATATATATATATAGATAGATACACAGTATATATATATATATATATATATATATATATATATATATATATATATATATATATATATATAACAGGCTTAACATATTATGGTGAACAACAATTGAGATAATCAGAAATCTACAACTCATGAACATATGAAGGACTAATTTCCATAGAAACAGAATATAACTTCATATAAACCATGATAATTAATAAATGGAACATTGTAATGTCATATTTTGAGAATCAATTTCTCTCTTATAACGTTTTTTAAGAACAATATAGCAGACCTCTACTGGGGGATTTGTGGGTTGTGGGAGGCAAACTGAACACAATGGCCCATAGTTATCAAGGTCTGGCGGACCTGATCCGACACTGCGGATCAGGTCCGCCAGACCTCGCTGAATACGGCGAGCAATACGCTTGCCGTATTCAGCATTGCACCAGCAGCTCACAAGAGCTGCTGGTGCAACGCCGCCCCCTGCAGACTCGCGGCCAATCGGCCGCCAGCAGGGGGTGTCAATCAACCCGATCGTACTCGATCGGGTTGATTTCCGGCGATGTCTGTCCGCCTGCTCAGAGCAGGCGGACAGGTTATGGAGCAGCGGTCTTTGTGACCGCTGCTTCATAACTGCTGTTTCTGGCGAGTCTGATGTCTCACCAGAAACACGGGGCATCAAGCTCCATTCGGAGCTTGATACACAGTGGCGTCACTAGGGGGGGGCGGGGGGGGCGGGCCGCACCCGGGTGACACCCTCCAGGGGGTGACACCAAAAAAAAAAAAAAAAAAAATTTTTTTTTTTTTTTTTTTTTTTTAAATTTTATTGAAATTCAAAGAAATACAATGTTGAGATGCATAGATTTTTTTTTATGAGAGGGGCTGGCATTTGGGAACATTGGTGGGACTGGGGAAGTTGTAGACACACAATTGTTTGCCCCTTGAGCCAGTGCTGCAATTTCAACAAATAGTTTTCCCGGCTGCTTTTGCTTGTTTGTACTTTGCTTCTCCCCTGCCCAATTTCGCTATGAATGTTGTGGGCATGCCGTGGGGCTTGCAAAGCTGCGCTGCTAGCCTAAACCTGCCTGCCTCTCTGTGCTCACTGCTCAGTGACATGTGGAGCAGTGGAGTCACTCACTGCTGCTCTAAACGGGAACTGGCAAATCATGAGGGGATGCCTGGCACCTGACCGCATGACTGTTTGACACTGTCTTTAAAGTGAAGGAGCCACGTATGATGCCCACCAGACCATTACGGTTACGGTACACTAAGTGCACACTGAACAGGTAGGAGGGCGGGCGGGGGTCTGGGGGTGGGCAGAGTGCAGAGGTGATTGGCCATAAGAAGCGGTAGGCACGCGGCCCGGGGTTGTGCACTGACAGGCTTAGAACAGAGTCAGAGAGCAGAATTTTCATAGTTTGCGCCTAAACCTTTTCTTTAGTGATTTATTTTTAGAGTGCTCTGTTTATTTTTCATTTGATGCTCTGCTGAGCCAGGGAGCAGCTCTAGGCATGAGCTTCATAATTAATGCAGTGCAGTTTACATATTTTGTAAGTGTGTGTCTGAGTTTTTGTGTGTGTGTGTGTCTCAGTGTTTTTGTGTGTGTGTCTGAGTGTGTTTCCGAGTGTTTGTGTGTGCATCTGAGTATGTTTTTAAGTGTGTCTGAGTGTTTGTATGTGTGTTTGCCTGTGTTTTTGTGTGTGTCTGCTTTCCGGGGGGGGGGTGACACCATAATTTACCGCACCGGGTGACACCAACCCTAGTGACGCCACTGTTGATACATATGCCCCAATGGGTAAATTATATTCATTCTATTTCTCCAGATTGTAAAATCCCTCCCTGGAGCCAAACTGTTCCCCTCCTCCCCAATTTGGGATATGAATGTCACAGTCTCGGGACTAGATAAGACAGGGAGAAGATTGGGAATTGGCCACGTTATTTATGATTTTTCTCTCTTTTACTTCGTTCTCCTTTTTTTTTTACTTAGTTTTTTTTGTGTCTAGCAAAAAGGCTCATATTTAGAAATGTATATGTATGTATCTATATGTTAAATCCCTTTGCCTGCCTTTTTTTTCTAACACCTGAGACCTTATATCTTTTAGTTGCGATTGCACTCTTTTTTAGTCTTTTAGTCTCTTTAAACCCCTTTTTGCTCGTGTGTAACTGCTAGTGTGCTACTCGTACTCTGGCTATTAGTTTTGGACTCTAATTGTATGTGATCTGTTTATTGTTGACCTGGTGTTTTACTGATGTTTATGTCATTGATTTTATAAAGCTGATAAAAAAATATATAAAAAGTGACAAAAAGACTTGTTGGAGGTAACTTGAAAATGTATCTGGTCGATTATTTGTGCTATTATAAATCAATTGAAGTTATGTTATCGTGTTATACTAGTTGATCCTAATTAACTTTACCAAAACAATTATTATCTGCATTTTATTTTTGAAAATTGTTGCCAATGTTGTTCATTTTAGTAAAGTGATTTCTCTTTGTTACAGTGTGGACTTATTAAGAGCTTCTTAATAACATCTTTTAATAATGAAAAAAACATGTAGGTAGTAGATACGATTTAAAAATGTCAATCTTATTTTCCCCATAAAGATTTTCTAGAATTCATGTCTTACATATCCTTATCTAAAATCATTTAAGAACAGACCCTATTAAAACATTTGCCAGATAATTTTATAGTGGTGAAACAAAAATGTCACTTTGATATTTATCTTTATCCCTGGTTTCCTAAGATTTCCATGTGAGTAAACTACAGATGTCACTTCTGCTAAAATGTATTGTTTTCTAACTTCTATCACTAATTCCATGAGGATTTTGATGTTGATATTATATTCTAATTTGTTCTAGAATTAAGGGCAATTTCTAGTCATTTCTTTTAGCAGTGATGTATTTATTTGAAGGCGAAAAAAGTCTAAGCACGATGTGACAAATTTGAAAGGGCAGTAATCATATAGGAATGAGTATTTTACCATAAGTTATACAAATATCTCATGACTATGAAGGACACCTTTGAAAGGGCAGCAGATAATAATATAGGAGTGAGTAACTTACTCAAAGTTCTAAAAATATCAGGTCATGGATGTTTTTTCTTAAATTTATGGAGTGCAGATGACTAAAATGTCAGTTAAATAGAATAAGGAAGTACTTGCAATTGCTAATTTTCTAATGAAAATATATTTAATTACTTGAAATTGTAAATAATAGATTAATAACTGCATTTTGTTGGTCTGAATTCCGTATTTGCGGTTAGCTAACAAGAGCTTCAACATTTCTCGTGCATGTTCCTTTATGCAAAATTTAAAAAAAAACATTTTTTACATTTTGTCCAGATTAAAACACCACATTATTATTAAATACAAATGATAGGTTAACCTTGTATACATTTTAATAGATTAGCTAGTAAAAAAATAAACCTTGCACCAAGTAAAAAACCTCTTATTTAATGGAACATTAAAGGGGCAGTAAAGACCTTGAGATTTTTATAGAAAGGGTTTACTTATGTATAATGAAATAGCTTTGCAATATATATTTATTTTGACCCCTTTTTGTGTAATTTAGCACTAAAAATTGAGTAATTTCTAATTCTCAAACCTTGAACTGCACCCTACTGATTTTTCAAAGCTAATCCAGCTACATATCTTTCCCTTATTGGCTTTATCAGATGACAATTGCAAAGCTATTCACTTTACACTAACTTTATGACAATCACTAACCATGTTGTCTGTGGACTAAAGCCCAGATTGGCTCCTTCAAATAAGACAAAGGGTGGCTGGAGTTTGGCTACTGAAATCTAATTGCAGTAAACAATTATGTTAATTTGTATTAAAACTGCTAACATTTTTAACTATGCATATTAAAAATGTAGTGTTATGCCATTCTATGCAGAGATTGCATGATCAGTGCAGGAGCTCATTTCTATTGTCCTAATTGGCTACAGTGATGGAGATGCAATTCCAAAATTTAAAGATGAACCACAAGCTCAACAGTTATAATTATTCACCCACCAACCCACCTGTCCATCCATTGATTCATCCATCTTATGTAGAATTCATACAGAAAAAGTTTTTTAAGTTAGTAAAGTCTATCTAGATTATTGTTATACTTTAGATTGTATACATTATCTATGGCTATACATTAAAGGGACCGTAAATAAAAGCATAATGGCAGAATCTTGAAAATAATAGTACTTTCTACCTTGCAAATATATATTTTAATAAATACTGTTAGTCATTTTGTATTTTCTTACTGGTTATCTAACAGGTGTAATGTTTTTTGAAAAAATAACACTGTATGCAAAATAATAATAATAATAATAATAATAATAAAATATAAAATAATTACGTTAAAAAAGCAAATCTTTAACCCATAAATTACTTTCAGTTTCTAAATTCAATTCTGGGTTTATTTAGCATGTAAATACAAGGCATATTTCTGTTTTATTTTTTATTGCAATTACATTTTAAAAATCGCATTAATGAATGCCCAATACTCATCTGTATATATTGCATATTTACGCATTTCTTCTCTTTCTCTTTGTATACCTTTGGTTTATGAAATTGATTTGCGTATGATGCAGTGGTCTTTAGAACCCATTAATTTGATATCATTAACACTTTTGCATATATTGCTCAATAGTTTTACAAAGCCTGAAAACTTACCTGATGTCACCAGTCTGCACCTCTCACCCAAGCTTTGTAACACCTGCAGCCCTTTTTCTGATATAATTGTACGGTATGTGTATTCCTTTTGGCATACCCTCAGTATTTTACTGATTGACACAGCAACAACGTAACAACGCTGATAATAAACTGTAAAGAAGATGCAATCAGTAGCAAAGGAAATGTCATTAAGATGTGAACCACATCTATTAATAACGTAAGCTTTTAGGCATCAGACAGTATAGGTTCACAGGAGTAACAAAAAGCAAAATTAATGGTTAGGGAGAAATTATAGGAAACTTTATGATAAGGGATAAATCAAAGAAACCTTTATGATTAGGAATAAATCATAGGAACCTTTATGATTAGGGAAAAATCATAAGAACCTATATGATTAGGGAAAAATCATAGGAACCTTTATGATTAGGAATAAATCATAAAAACCTTTATGATAAGGGATAAATCAAAGGAACCTTTATGATAAGGGATAATCATAGGAACCTTTATGATTAAGGGATAAATCATAGGAAACTTTATGATTGGGGATAATTCATAGGAGCCTTTATGATTAGGGATAAATCATAAGAACCTTTATGATTAGGGATAAATCATAGGAACCTTTATGATTGGGGATAATTCATAGGAACCTTTATGATTAGGGATAAATCATTGGAACCTTTACGATTAGGGATAAATCATAGGAACCTTTACGATTGGGGATTCATCAAAGGAACCTTTATGATTAGGGATAAATCATAGGAACCTTTATGATTAGGGATAAATTATAGGAACCTTTTTGTTTAGGGATAAATCATAGGAGCCTTTATGGCTAGGGATAAATCATAGGAACCTTTATAATTAGGGATAAATTATAGGAAACTTTATGTTTAGGGATAAATCATAGGAACCTTTATGATTAGGGATAAATCATAGGAACCTTTATGATTAGGGATAAATCATAGGAACCTTTATAATTAGGCATAAATCATAGGAGCCTTGAAAAAAGAGCACAATGTGATGTATGATTTAGTTATAATTAAAAGGATATTAAATAATTTGTTTTCTTTTTTTTAATTGAAAAAGTGTTAAATGTACTACTTTTCTTTATCATGATTATTCCTGGATATTTTTGTGTGTCATATGACACATGTCTTTATCAGTCAGTAAACAGTCTTTGTCTTGGGATGGGTTATACACAAACATGCATATGCTGTTAGTTTGAGAGTTGAAAAGCTTTAGTTGTAACCTTCTTCATGCAGTAAATAATAATAATAATAATAATTTGTATTATTATTATAATTATTATTATTAATAATATTAATAACAACAACAATAATATGTTTACTACTGCTTTTTATATGCATTACAGAATTATTAATATGCCATTAAAAGGTTATGAAAGTAACTTTAAAAAAAATCTTACAAGAAAATTCAAAGTAGATCCAAACATTTTTACAACACAACTATTGCCAGGATTTTTTTAATTTAAAAACAAAACAAAAAAAAACTACAGATTTCCAAGGTACATTATCGGGAAAAATAAATAATGAATAAATACCTATTTCTATTATACTTATATATAAGAATTAATTTTGCCATAAAAATACATTAAAGTAACAAATTGTATAAAAGTATTTGAAGTACATTCCAAAACGTATAATCATGGCCAATATTTTTTTTTTAGTTATCACTAAAGGTGGAAAAACAAGGTTTTCTAAGGTATATTAGTGGAAAAACAGACCAAATAAATAATGAGTGTGTATTCTTTAACATACTTAAAATATATATAAAAATTAATTTTGCATGTAATACTCCTTTAATAATTTACAATGATAGATAATATTTTAAGCAACAAATATAAAATTCCTCATATATGTGAATATTGAATACTTTTATTCTTAACTTTTTTAAAACTAGTTTAACAATAAAATAATCTGTTTTATAAGATCATTTTATATTCAAACAAATTCCCTTCTTTTACTATGGATTTAATTGATTCAAAAAGATTCAATGTTACCTTTCTGCATCACTATTATGATCTAGATGAGGATATAGGAATCTATTGGAGCATACGCACGTATGCTTGCGTTTCATTTGATCATCAGTTCTATCCTGATCTGGAGAGGCAAAGGTGCACAACTTTGACTTTGAATTTAATCTCTTTGAATGGTTAAATGCATAGTAAAAGTAAGAAAAAAAATTTTCATTTTGTTTTTAAATTAAAATATCCCTTTAATAATCTAATATATGCCTGTTTTTATAGAACGTTATTATTTAATAGGACTTGTTTATTAGAACTTATAGTGTTCTCAGTGAAGTGAGGGGTGTAGGAAAGTTCTCTGAATAATATCTGATAGTGGTTAATTGATATCAGTACTAGAAATCGAGGTATACTCTGCATTTCCTATTTTCATACTACAGTGATATTTAAGTCATATCTCTGCATCACTGTCAAAAGTATCAGCAAGTTCCCCTAAACTCTAATTTAATTAAGTGAAAACCCCCCTTAATAAATTCCTTATTGTATTAAGTTTTATTAAAGGGATAGTCTAGTCAAAATTAAACTTTCATGATTCAGACAGAGCATTTACTCCTATTATCAATATTTCTTTGTTCTCTTGGTATCTTTATTTAAATGTAAGCTTAGGAGACGGCCCATTTTTGTTTCAGCACCTAGCTCGCGCTTGCTGATTGGTGGTTACATTTAGACAGCAATCAGAAAGCACTGAACCAAAAATGGGCTGGCTCCTATGCTTACATTCCTGCTTTTTCAAGTAAAGATACCAAGTGAGCAAAAAAAACCCACATAATTTATGTAAGAACTGATAAATTAATTTCTTTCATATTGGCAAGAGTCCATGAGCTAGTGACATATGGGATATACAATCCTACAAGGAGGGGCAAAGTTTCCCAAACCTCAAAATGCCTATAAATACACCTCTCACCACACCCACAATTCAGTTTAATGAATAGCCAAGCAGTGGGGTGAAAAAGAAAGGAGTAAAAAGCATCAACAAAGGAATCTGGAAATAATTGTGCTTTATACAAAAAAATCATAATCACCATAAAAAAAGGATGGGCCTCATGGACTCTTGCCAATATGAAAGAAATTAATTTATCAGGTAAGTTCTTACATAAATTATGTTTTCTTTCATGTAATTGGCAAGAGTCCATGAGCTAGTGACGTATGGGATATCAAATACCCAAGATGTGGAACTCCACGCAAGAGTCACTAGAGAGGGAGGAATAAAAATAAACAACAGCCATATGCTGAAAAATTAATCCACAACCCAAAATATAAGTTATTCTCATGAAGAAAAGAAAAACTTAAAACATCAGCAGAAGAATCAAACTGAAACAGCTGCCTGAAGAACTTTTCAACCAAAAACTGCTTCTGAAGAAGCAAATACATCAAAACGGTAGAATTTAGTAAATGTATGCAAAGAAGACCAAGTTGCTGCTTTACAAATCTGATCAACTGAAGTTTCATTCTTAAAAGCCCACGAAGTGGAGACTGATCTAGTAGAATAAGCTGTAATTCTCTGAGGCAGGGCCTGACCCGACTCTAAATAAGCTTGAAGAATCAAAAGCTTTAACCAAGAAGCCAAGGAAATAGCAGAAGCCTTCTGACCTTTCCTAGAACCAGAGAATATAACAAATAGACTAGAAGTCTTTCTGAAATCTTTAGTAGCTTCAACATAATATTTCAAAGCTCTCACCACATCCAAAGAATGTAAGTATTTTTCCAAAGAATTCTTAGGATTAGCACACAAGGAAGGGACAACAATTTCTCTACTAATGTTGTTAGAATTCACAACCTTAGGTAAGAACTTAAATGAAGTCCGCAAAACCGCCTTATCCTGATGAAAAATCAGAAAAGGAGATTCACAAGAAAGAGCAGAAAGCTCAGAACCTCTTCTAGCAGAAGAGATGGCCAAAATGAACAACACTTTCCAAGAAAGTAGTTTAATGTCCAAAGAGTGCATAGGCTCAAATGGAGGAGCCTGTAACGCCCTCAAAACTAAATTAACTAAATTGATTTAATGACAGGCTTAATACGAACTAAAGCCTGTACAAAACAGTGAATATCAGGAAGAGTAGCAATCTTTCTGTGAAATAAAACAGAAAGAGCAGAGATTTGTCCCTTCAAAGTACTTGCAGACAAACCTTTATCCAAACCATCCTGAAGAAACTGTAAAATTCTAGGAATTCTAAAAGAATGCCAAGAGAATTTATGAGAAGAACACCATGAAATGTAAGTCTTCCAAACTCGATAATAAATCCTCATAAAGACAGATTTACGAGCTTGTAACATAGTATTAATTACTGAGTCAGAGAAACCTCTATGACTTAGCACTAAGCGTTCAATTTCCATACCTTCAAATTTAATGATGTGAGATCCTGATGGAAAAATGGACCTTGAGACAGTAGGTCCGGCCTTAACGGAAGTGGCCAAGGTTGGCAACTGGACATCCAAACAAGATCCGCATACCAAAACCTGTGGGGCCATGCTGGAGCCACCAGCAACACAAATGATTGTTCCCTGATGATTTTGGAGATCACTCTTGGAAGAAGAACTAGAGGCGGGAAGATATAAGCAGGTTGATAACACCAAGGAAGTGTCAGCACATCCACTGCTTCCGCCTGAGAATCCCTGGACCTGGACAGGTATCTGGGACGTTTCTTGTTTAGATGAGAAGCCATCAGATCTATTTCTGGAAGACCCCACATCTGAACAATCTGAGAAAACACATCCGGATGGAGAGACCACTCCCCTGGATGTAAAGTCTGACGGCTGAGATAATCCGCCTCCCAATTGTCTATGAACCGCAGAAATTAGACAGGAGTTGGATTTCACCCAAACAAGTATCCGAAATACTTCTTTCATAGCTTGGGGACTGTGAGTCTCACCCTGATGATTGACATATGCCACCGTTGTAATATTGTTTGTCTGAAAACAAATGAACGGTTTTCTCTTCAACAGAGGCCAAAACTGAAGAGCTCTGAGAATTGCACGGAGTTCTAAAATATTGATTGGTAATCTCGCCTCTTGAGATTTCCAAACCCCTTGTGCTGTCAGAGATCCCCAGACAGCTCCCCAACCTGAAAGACTCGCATCTGTTGTGATCACAGTCCAGGATGGCTGAACAAAAGAGGCCCCTTGAACTAAATGCTGGTGATTTAACCACCACGTCAGAGAGTGTACAGGGAGTGCAGAATTATTAGGCAAGTTGTATTTTTGAGGATTAATTTTATTATTGAACAACAACCATGTTCTCAATGAACCCAAAAAACTCATTAATATCAAAGCTGAATAGTTTTGGAAGTAGTTTTTAGTTTGTTTTTAGTTTTAGCTATTTTAGGGGGATATCTGTGTGTGCAGGTGACTATTACTGTGCATAATTATTAGGCAACTTAACAAAAAACAAATATATACCCATTTCAATTATTTATTTTTACCAGTGAAACCAATATAACATCTCAACATTCACAAATATACATTTCTGACATTCAAAAACAAATCAGTGACCAATATAGCCACCTTTCTTTGCAAGGACACTCAAAAGCCTGCCATCCATGGATTCTGTCAGTGTTTTGATCTGTTCACCATCAACATTGCGTGCAGCAGCAACCACAGCCTCCCAGACACTGTTCAGAGAGGTGTACTGTTTTCCCTCCTTGTAAATCTCACATTTGATGATGGACCACAGGTTATCAATGGGGTTCAGATCAGGTGAACAAGGAGGCCATGTCATTAGATTTTCTTCTTTTATACCCTTTCTTGCCAGCCACGCTGTGGAGTACTTGGACGCGTGTGATGGAGCATTGTCCTGCATGAAAATCATGTTTTTCTTGAAGGATGCAGACTTCTTCCTGTACCACTGCTTGAAGAAGGTGTCTTCCAGAAACTGGCAGTAGGGCTGGGAGTTGAGCTTGACTCCATCCTCAACCCGAAAAGGACCCACAAGCTCATCTTTGATGATACCAGCCCAAACCAGTACTCCACCTCCACCTTGCTGGCGTCTGAGTCGGACTGGAGCTCTCTGCCCTTTACCAATCCAGCCACGGGCCCATCCATCTGGCCCATCAAGACTCACTCTCATTTCATCAGTCCATAAAACCTTAGAAAAATCAGTCTTGAGATATTTCTTGGCCCAGTCTTGATGTTTCAGCTTGTGTGTCTTGTTCAGTGGTGGTCGTCTTTCAGCCTTTCTTACCTTGGCCATGTCTCTGAGTATTGCACACCTTGTGCTTTTGGGCACTCCAGTGATGTTGCAGCTCTGAAATATGGCCAAACTGGTGGCAAGTGGCATCTTGGCAGCTGCACGCTTGACTTTTCTCAGTTCATGGGCAGTTATTTTGCGCCTTGGTTTTTCCACACGCTTCTTGCGACCCTGTTGACTATTTTGAATGAAACGCTTGATTGTTCGATGATCACGCTTCAGAAGCTTTGCAATTTTAAGAGTGCTGCATCGCTCTGCAAGATATCTCACTATTTTTGACTTTTCTGAGCCTGTCAAGTCCTTCTTTTGACCCATTTTGCCAAAGGAAAGGAAGTTGCCTAATAAATATGCACACCTGATATAGGGTGTTGATGTCATTAGACCACACCCCTTCTCATTACAGAGATGCACATCACCTAATATGCTTAATTGGTAGTAGGCTTTCGAGCCTATACAGCTTGGAGTAAGACAACATGCATAAAGAGGATGATGTGGTCAAAATACTCATTTGCCTAATAATTCTGCACTCCCTGTAGAACATTGGAATTTAAGGATATTAATTGTGATATCTTTGTATAATCCCGTCACCATTGATTCAGCATACAAAGCTGGAGAGGTCTCATGTGAAAATGAGCAAAAGGAATCGCGTCCGATGCTGCAGTCATGAGGCCTAAAACTTCCATGCACATAGCCACTGAAGGGAATGACTGAGACTGAAGGTGTCGACATGCTGCAACCAATTTCAAACGTCTCTTGTCTGTTAGAGACAGAGTCATGAACACTGAATCTATCTGGAAACCTAAAAAGGTGACCCTTGTCTGAGGAATCAAGAAACTTTTTGGTAAATTGATCCTCCAACCATGTTTTCGAAGAAACAACACTAGTTGATTTGTGTGAGATTCTGCAGAATGTAAAGACTGAGCTAGTACCAGGACTTCGTCCAGATAATTAAACACCACAATACCCTGTTCTCTGATTACAGAGAGTAGGGCACCCAGAACCTTTGAAAAGATTCTTGGAGCTGTTGCTTGGCCAAATGGAAGAGCAACAAATTGGTAATGCTTGTCTAGAAAAGAGAATCTCAGGAACTGATAATATTCTGGATGAATCGGAATATGAAGGTAAGCATCCTGCAAGTCTATTGTAGACATATAATGTGCTTGCTGAACAAAAGACAGAATAGTCCTTAAAGTCACCATCTTGAAAGTTGGTACTCTTACATAACGATTCAAAATTTTCAGATCCAGAACTGATCTGAATGAATTTTCTTTCTTTGGGACAATGAATAGATTTGAATATAACCCCAGACCTTGTTCCTGAAAAGGAACCGGCATGATTACCCCTGAAACCTCCAGGTCTGAAACACACTTCAGGAAAGCCTGAGCTTTTACTGGATTTACTGGGATGTGTGAGAGAAAAAATCTTCTCACAGGAGGTCTTACTCTGAATCCTATTCGGTACCCCTGAGAGACAATGCTCTGAATCCGTTGATTTTGGACAGAATTTGCCCAAACATCCTTGAAAAACCTTAATCTGCCCCCTACCAGCTGAGCTGGAATGAGGGCCACACCTTCATGCGGACTTAGGGGCTGACTTTGGTTTCTTAAAAGGCTTGGATTTATTCCAATTTGAGGAAGGCTTCCAATTGGAAACAGTTTCCTTGGGGGAAGGATTAGGTTTTTGTTCATTATTTTGACGAAAGGAACGAAAACGATTAGAAGCCTTAGATTTACCATTAGGTTTTTTATCCTGAGGCAAAAAAACTCCAATCCCCCCAGTAACAGTTGAAATAATAGAATCCAACTGAGAACCAAATAAATTATTACCTTGGAAGCAAAGAGATAGTAATCTAGACTTAGATGTCATATCAGCATTCCAAGATTTAAGCCACAAAGCTCTTCTAGCCAAAATAGCTAAAGACATGGATCTAACATCAATTTTGCTAATATAAAAAATTGCATCACAAATAAAATGATTAGCATGTTGTAGTAAACGAACAATGCTATATAAGTCAGAATCCAATTCTTGTTGCGCTAAATTCTCCAACCAAAAAGTTGAAGCAGCTGCAACATCAGCCAAAGAAATTGCAGGCCTAAGAAGATGACCTGAATATGAATAGGCTTTCCTTAGATAAGATTCAAGCTTCCTATCTAAAGGATCTTTAAAGGAAGTACTATCTTCCATAGGAATAGTGGTTCATTTAGCAAGAGTAGAAATAGCCCCATCAACTTTGGGGATCTTTTCCCAAAACTCTATTGAAATTGCTGGTAAAGGATACATTTTTTTAAACCTTGCAGAAGGATTAAAAGGAGTACCCGGCTTATTCCGTTCCTTAGAAATCATATCAGAAATAGCATCAGGAATAGGAAAAACCTCTGGAGAAACCACAGGAGGTTTAAAAACAGAATTTAAACGTTTACTGGTTTTAATATCAAGAGGACTAGCTTCCTCAATATCCAAAGTAATTAACACTTCTTTTAACAAAGAACGCATATACTCCATTTTAAATAAATAAGTAGATTTGTCAGTGTCAATATCTGAGGAAGGATCTTCTGAATCAGATAGATCCTCATCAGAGGTAGATAATTCATTATGTTGTCGGTCATTTGAAATTTCATCAACTTTATGAGAAGTTTTAAAAGACCTCTTACGCTTATTAGAAGGCGGAAATGCAGACAAAGCCTTCTGAATAGAATCAGTAAAAAATTCTTTAAAATTCATAGGTATATCATGTACATTAGAAGTTGAAGGAACTGCAACCGGCAATGTACTATTACTGATGGACACACTATCTGCATGTAAAAGTTTATCATGGCAACTAATACAAATGACATTAGGAGATATAATCTCCACAATTTTACAACAAATGCACTTAGCTTTGGTAGAACCGATGTCAGGCAGCAATGTTCCAACAGATACTTCTGAAGCAGGATCATATTGATATAAAAAGAGAGAGAGATGCACTCAGCTGAGACAGAACAAAAGCTAGAAAACTTCCGTAACTGTTCATTTTAGGGTGCCACTCAGGGTGCATACTCTTTTAGCACACTATGCCCCTTCACAGAGAAAAAAATATCCTGTAGCATATCAGTCTGACCCTGCCCAATGACAGTCCAGCACCGAAATACCAGGCAATTCTTCTCTGAACAAGAGAAACAACAACCCCAGACAATCGTTTCGGCCTTCTGTGGGCCTCGTCAGTGAGGTGCAGTCACATCTCTCTAAGGGCATGTGTGCAAGGAGTCCACGTCTGGTTTCCCCTTTTACTCATAGGGAAACCCAAGAGCAATTTGCATAAATATAAAAAGAGAGAGAGATGCACTCAGCTGAGACAGAACAAAAGCTAGAAAAACTTCCGTGCTTGTTCATTTTAGGGTGCCACTCAGAGTGCATACTCTTTTAGCACACTATGCCCCTTCACAGAGAAAAAATATCCTGTAGCATATCAGTCTGACCCTGCCCAATGACAGTCCAGCACCGAAATACCAGGCAATTCTTCTCTGAACAAGAAGCTACTACCAGGTGGCAACTGGGCCATAGAACAAGTATTGATGCTACTGTTCGTTCCTGGCAGACTGCTTCTCATTCTGTTTTGCATATGTAAATATGACCCTGGGGATAGTCTCCCTAAGGGTGATGGGGGAAACCAGACGTGGACTCCTTGCCCAATGTGCTTAGAGGAATATGGCTGCACCTCACTGACGAGGCCCAAAGGAGGCCGAAACAATCGTCTGGGGTTGTCATGTTCCTTGTTCAAAGGAGAATTGCCTGGTATTTCGGGGCTGGACTGACCATGTCGGCGGGATCAGACTGATATACTACAGGAAAGTTTTCCTCTGTGAAAAGCACAATTGGGCAAAAAGAAGCTACTACCAGGTGGCAACCGGGCCATAGAACAAGCTATTGATGCTGCTGTTCATTCCTGGCAGACTGCTTCTCATTCTGTTTTGCATATGTAAATATGACCCTGGGGATAGTCTCCCTAAGGGTGATGGGGGAAACCAGACGTGGACTCCTTGCCCAATGTGCTTAGAGGGATATGGCTGCACCTCACTGACGAGGCCCAAAGGAGGCCGAAACAATCGTCTGGGGTTGTCATGTTCCTTGTTCAGAGGAGAATTGCCTGGTATTTCGGGGGCTGGACTGACAATGTCGGCGGGATCAGACTGATATACTACAGGAAAGTTTTCCTCTGTGAAAATCACAATTGGGCAAAAAGAAGCTACTACCAGGTGGCAACTGGGCCATAGAAGAAGCTATTGATGCTGCTGTTCATTCCTGGCAGACTGCTTCTCATTCTGTTTTGCATTTGTAAATATGACCCCTGGGGATAGTCTCCCTAAGGGTGATGGGGGAAACCAGACGTGGACTCCTTGCCCAATGTGCTTAGAGGGATATGGCTGCACCTCACTGACGAGGCCCAAAGGAGGCCAAAACGATCGTCTTGGGTTGTCATGTTCCTTGTTCAGAGGAGAATTGCCTGGTATTTCGGGGCTGGACTGACCATGTCGGCGGGATCAGACTGATATACAACATCAAAGTTTTCCTCTGTGAAAAGCACAATTGGGCAAAAAGAAGCTACTACCAGGTGGCAACTGGGCCATAGAACAAGCTATTGATGCTACTGTTCGTTCCTGGCAGACTGCTTCTCATTCTGTTTTGCAGGATCAGATTGAGACATCTTGCAGAATGTAAAAGAAAAAAAAAACATATAAAGCAAAATTATCAATTTCCTTATATGACAGTTTCAGGAATGGGAAAAAATGCAAATAGCATAGCCCTCTGACATAGAAAAAGGCAAGAGGCAAACAGCAATGGGGCAAATAAATAATGAAAAAAGTTTGGCGCCAAGTTTGACGCACAACGTAACGTAAAAAATTTTTTAGCGCCAACTATGTCCGGAAATGACACACTCGCGTCACTAACGACGCAACCCTGTGTGAAACCTCTGCGTCAATTACGACGCCGGAAATTACGAACTTGTGTCAACGGACGTGCCTTTCGCGCCAAAAAATTCTCGCGCCAAGAATGATGCAATAAAGTGTAGCATTTGGCGCACCCGCGAGCCTAAGTCAACCCGCAATTTGAAACAAAGTAGTCAATTGAAAAAAAGACTAAACCCCAGGTAAGAAAAAAATATTTTCTTAATATTAATTTTCCCCAAATATGAAACTGACAATCTGCAAAAGGAAAGACATGAACCTGACTCATGGCAAATATAAGTACAATACATATATTTAGAACTTTATATAAATGCAAAAGTGCCAAAACCAAAGCTGAGGTGTCTTAAGTAATAAAAACATACTTACCCAAAGACACCCATCCACATATAGCAGATAGCCAAACCAGTACTGAAACAGTTATCAGTAGAGGTAATGGTATATGAGAGTATATCATCGATCTGAAAAGGGAGGTAGGAGATGAATCTCTACGACCGATAACAGAGAACCTATGAAAAAGACCCCCATTAGGAAAATCATTGCATTCAATAGGTGATACTCTCCACGTCCCTCTGACATTCGCTGTACTCTGAGAGGAAACGGGCTTCAAAATGCTGAGAAGCGCAAATCTTAGCACAAATTTACTTCACCACCTCCATAGGAGGCAAAGTTTGTAAAACTGAATTGTGGGTGTGATGAGGGGTGTATTTATAGGCATTTTGAGGTTTGGGAAACTTTGCCCCGTCTGGTAGGATTGTATATCCCATACGTCACTAGCTCATGGACTCTTGCCAATTACATGAAAGAAATGTATAATAGGAGTTAAACTTGCATGCTCTATCTGAATCATGAAAGTTTAATTTTGTCTAGACTATTCCTTTAAGGGCTAGATTACAAGTAGAGCTCTAAATTATTGCATGCCTGCAAATGTGCAAATTTGCCCATTTGCGGGTGCAATGATAAACCAGCCATTACAAGTGACTGGTAAGCGCACAGAAAATTAACCAGAGAACTGATCTCTGGTTTATTTTCTAAAAGTGCCCCAAATGCCCTCAAAATAGAGGGCATTATAGTTTTTTATTTAAAAAGGTGCACTAGGTAGTTTTTTTGTGTTGTTTTAATTTTCTTTTATTAAAGAATCACAAAAATATAAAACAACTTCTGTTACATATGGTACTTTGTATCCATGTTACATGTTACAGGGAATTTGTGTCCTCAGACAGGAAACACTTACAGCAATACAGAAAATAAGGCTTACAATAATTAATATTAAGTATCATCTAAAATTATGTAGAATATATTAAATGTGCAATCATAGATTACAACTCATACATTCAGAAAGGTAACACGGCTTTAACCATAATAAGATATCTCAAGAAGTGATTAAGGTTGAATTATATATGTGAATTACAATATTCTTCCCATAGAAAATTCATGGCAAGAAAATCGTCCAATCGTTTTATGTTGACATATTGATGCTTCTCAAGTATTAAAGTATGCGTGACTAGGGATTTCCATTCTAATATAGATGGAATTTTAATTGATTTCCAATTCCGAGGGATCAATCTTCTAGCACAATTAAGCATGACAACAGTTGGTATCTTAGTTTACACTTGATCTTAGGGAAGTTGTTTAATAAAAATATAGTTGGATCTAAAGGTAATAGAATGTCTATAGTATGTTCTGACAGCTTTTGTATCTCTTGCCAGTAGTGGGTGATATCGGGTATGTCCACCATATATGTTGGATATCTTCTATACCTCGCTACATGACCTCCAACAGGTGGTACTTCCATGTTTAAAGATAGAGGCTAGTCTAACCGGGGTGTAGTACCATCGACATAACAATTTTAGATTTGTCTCTAATTGGGCAATTGAGGAGGTATGGCTGCTCATATTCACAAATATTTTTTGACCAATCTTTTGAGGATATTTGTATTTGCAATTCATCTGACCATTTAGAAGTGTAAGTCGGAAGGTTTCTGGAATGATGTTTTAGTAATATCTAATATAAATGAAGGAGAGCAAACCTTTAGAGTTTGTAGTGGAATTTCATATAGATTCAAATAATGTTAAGGGTCTACAGATTTGGTTATGTTTATTGTGTGAGGTAGTATAATGGTTGAGTTGAAAATATTTAAACCATTGGGTAAAGTAGCTTCCGTAATGTTCTTGTAGTTCTGTTTAAGGTTTAAAGGGACAGTCTACCATAGAATTGTTATTGTTTTAAAAGATAGATAATCCCTTTATTACCCATTCCCCAGTTTTGCATAACCAGCAGAGTTATATTAATATACTTTTTACCTCTGTGATTACCTTGTATCTAGGAACCTTCTTCCAGCCCCCTGATCACATGACTGTGACTGTTTATTATCTATTGTCTTAAATTTAGCATTGTTTTGTGCTAAATCTTAAATAACTCCCTGTGCCTGAACACAGTGTTATCTATATGGCCCACGTGTACTTTCTGTCTCTTTGTGTTGAAAAGAGATTTAAAAAGCATGTGATAAGAGGCAGCCCTCAAAGGCTTAGAAATTAGCATATTAGCCTACCTATGTTTAGTTTAAACTAAGAATACCAAGAGAAAAAAGCAAATTTGATGATAAAAGTAAATTTGAAAGTTGATTAAAATTAAAAGTCCTATCTGAATAATGAAAGTTTAATTTATACTAGACTGTCCCTTTAAGTGTGCCATTTCTTAAGGTGGCATGGCACGGGATGGTATCTTGTAAATACATCATTTTTGTATATGGGTAAGTAGAAAATATCTGAAATTCTGGGTTATTTCTTAGTGGGGTCAATGGTGAGGGAACAGTTGAGATATTAGGAAATGTTTTTATATATTTGTCCCAAGTATTAAGTGTCATTTTGGTTACTGTGCCCGTTAAAGGGGTTAAAGATCTATGTATATTAGGGAGCCAGCTGTGTGTTCTGTGCTAAATCATGTTCTATTTGTATCCACTCTTTGTGGTTAATGTGTTTGCACCAGTCTATAACACGTGAAAGCATTCCTGCTGCTTGATAGTATTGGAGATTTGGCATACCTAGGCCCCCTCTAGATTTAGGTCTGTAAATAATTGGTCTAGCTATCCTAGGATGTTTATTATGCCAACGATAGGTGTTTAGTATACCTTGAAGTTTATTGAGGAAAGTTTTAGGTATATCAATTGGTATTGTTTGAAATATGTACAAAATATTTGGTAGAATGGTAATTTTTACAGCATGTAATCTACCCAACCAGGACAGATTTTTATTGCGCCATGAGAGTAACTCTTGTTGTATATTTTTTAACAAGGGTTGATAGTTTGCGCTAAATAAATGCTGTGGGTCTCTGGTGATTTGTATTCACAGGCATTTTAATGAGGTCTTGTGAAATTTGTGTGAATATGTAGTTATTTGGTTGATAATTGATTCTGAGGTCTCTATTCCCATAAATTTGGATTTTGAAGCATTTATTTTAAAACTGGAGAGTTTGCCATACATGTGAAATTCAGTATTTAGTTCTTTTAGGGATATCAATGGATTAGTAATTGTCAGGAATATATCATCGGCATAAAGGGAGATTTTATATTCTTTTTAATTTATTTTAATGCCAGAGATTGTTGTATTATTTCTAATACCAGCTGCTAGGGCCTCCATGGCCAGGGCAAAGAGAAGTGGGGATAACGGGCATCCCTGTCTTGTGCCATTATATATTATGAAGGGAGAAGATAATGAGTCGTTTAATTTATTTTGGCATTTGGGGCAACTGAACAATGGAGATATAAGGTATGATAGCCTAACACCTTCTCCCCCAGGTCAATTGCGGATATAATTACCAACGTAAAGCTGTCTGCCGAATAGGATGTATCCACGATGTAGGAAAACTTGCCTTTAGACCGCTGCTTCATAACTTCTGTTTTCCTTCAGGCTTGCCAGAAACAAGGGGCATCAAGCTCCATACGGAGCCTACCTACACTTCTAGATATGTCCCAATAATTGTGGAAAAAGCCCATAGGTTTGGCCAGCTGCATAGAGAGCAAACAACAAAAGTTACTATAAGATCAGTAACTGTGAAAATGCTAAGTTATCAGGACAAGCTTGATATTTTATTTCATTACAAAAAAAGAGAAAAGTAAAACTGGGCGAAATTTGTATACTCATTTTTCATGACTTTTCATATGATACTACCTTAAATAGAAAGGAAATGGCAGGCATATGCTCTAGCATAATACAATCTTGGTTTAACAGCTTTTTAAATCTATCCTGCCATATTAAAAGTAAAAAAAGAGGGAAAAATATTAACGTTTACTACAGTTGAGGAAGCAAAAAAATGTCTTAAAGATTTACAAAAACTCTAAATATGGTTGATTTAAAGGACTTAATAGACTATGTTACTATGTCAATTTCTGCTTTTCCTGTATTTTCTTTTCCTTTTTTTTTGCCCTACCCCCCTACCCCCTCACAAGTATTATATAAAATCTCCTTCCTTTTTTGAGATCCCGATGCATGGATAGAATATGACCTCAATACATTAGGTTTATTGGAATATTGGTGACCACAATTAAAAGAAAATTGATCCTAAAACATATTAGAAGCTTGAAAGCTCAAATAGCATTTCTGCAAGAAACATATCTTCTAGTTAAAGAGATAGCTAAACTAAAAACAAGTTGGTTAGGAGAAGTTATTGCTACATCAGGCTCAATGGGGAAAAAAGGGGTAACTATATTATTACACAAAGAGCTTAAAGGGACACTCAAGTCAAAATTAAACTTTAATTATTCAGATAGGCCATGCAATTTTAAACAACTTTCCAATTTACTTTGATTAACAAAAAGTGCACAGTCTTTTATATTTAAACTTTTTGAGTCACCAGCTCCTAGTGAGCATGTGCAAGAATTCACAGAATAGGCATGTATGCATTTGTGATTGGCTGATGGCTGTCACATAGTTTGTGCATGCATTTGTGATTAGCTGATGGCTGTCACATGGTACAGAGGGAGTGGAAATAGACATAACGTTTAAAATTGTCAGACAAAAAATCTACTATTCATTTGAAGTTCAGACTAAGTGCTATTGCATTGTCTTGTTATCTTGCATTTGTTAATTATGCAAATCTACTGTGTTGACTGGTCCTTTAAGTATGTAATAATCAGTAAAGATATAGATGCAGATGACATAATAATTCAAATTCAAATAGGAAACCAGAGACTCATACTCTGCAATATATATGGTCCTAACGCTCCAAATAAATTATTCTGGGATAAAATTATAAAAAAACTCACAGCATACACACAGAGTAAACTCATTGTAGGGGGAGATTTTAATTTAATTGCCCAGTTACCAATTGATAGAACAGACAAAAATAAAAAAATATATGGAATACATCATAGGGGAATTAAAATCCTCAAGAAATTTAGGTTTTGTCTAAATTTAAAAGATATATGGAGGATTCAGAATCCTGATCAGAGAGAATATAAATCCTTTTCTAGGATCGATATGTTCCTGATAAATGAAAAATGCTGGGTCTGAATTTAAAAGCTACTATTAATCCAATATTAATATCTGATCATGCCCCAAAATCCTTGAATATTCCATTGAGGCCTTCGACACCTTAATCTAATAAGTTTATTTTCACAAAGTATCTACTTTCAAATATTAAGTTCAGCAATTGGTTACAGAATGCTTGGTTACAATTTAAAACTTTTAATGAGAATACTGTCTCGAACCCAGAAACATACTGGGAAGCTTCAAAAGCTGTGTTAAGAGAAGAAATTAAAAATTATTTCTCAATGGAGAAAAAAAATCAAATGCAAGAAGTATTCAGTTAGCAAACCAATTACAGAACACATATAATACATATCTATTAAATCCTGTAAAAATTAACTGGGATAAATATGTCTAGGCAAAAAAGGAAAGGGAAATATACCTAACACAGATAGTAACCCAAGAGACGGTAAAGGCTAGTGCTAAATTTTACAGATGCAGAGGTAAGACAGGCAAATACCTAGCAAACATGTTTAAACAGGCGAAAGGAACTAACGTAATAGAAGCTATTATTAAAGGGGTAAGATTTACAGAAAATGAAGAAATAATTTCTGAATTTGTAGATTATTGTAAAAACATATACAAAGAAGACAAAATCGATAAACAAAAAAAAAAACTGTTTTGGGAAGAATGCTCACTCCCCCAATTAGAGGCTGACAAACTACAGCAATTAAATAGACCAATAGAACTAGAGGAAGTAAATTTAGCAATCAAAAAAGCTTCGCTGAATAAAGCAGCAGGTCCTGATAGCATTCCCTCTGTATATTCTAAGATCCTCATGGACCAAATTAATAGGCCGCTCCTTGACCTGTTCATTTTCTATTTAATTAAAAAGGGGAAAATATCTAAAGAATTTACTAAATCATACATCAAGTTAATTTGTAAAAAGAATAAAAACTCTGAAAATCTTACCTCGTATCACCCTATTTCGCTTCTCAATTTAGACTACAAATTACTTATAGGGATTATAGCTAGGAGAATGAAAACCTTTCTTATAGATCTAATTCACCCAGATCAGACAGGATTCATGCATCACAGATCTTCTTTCTCCAATTTAAGAAAAGTCCTTATTACACTGGACTATTTTTCACACAATGACAATAAGAAAAGAGAAAAAGTAGATACAGATAGGGCTATAATATCAATCAATGCGGAAAAGGTGTTCGATCATGTGAGTTGGGATCATTTATATACGTTGTTTGAAAAATTTGGACTGAGGGACCCTTTCTTGTCTTTTATCAAGACTCTCTATAGATGCCCTCTCTCAGCCTTAATTATAAATGTGAACATCTCTTAAGATTTCCAGTTAGCAAAAGGTACAAGACAGGGATGCCCATTATCCCCTCTATTGTTCAATTTAGCGATAGAATCATTGGCAATCACAATCAGAAATAAAATAAAGGAATTCAAGTAGGGAATAAAGAATTACAAGTAGCACTATTTACGGATGACCTGTTGATATTTATCAGTAACACAAGAATAAATATGCCCATTCTTAGCCAAATCTTTAAGTACTTTGGCTCCTTTACAGGATACAGAGTAAATACGGAGAAATCAGAGGTCTTATGGATAAATAAACAATCTGATTCAAGCTCCATTTTAAAAGATGCCCAATCATAAATAAGATACTTAGGCATTAATATCTCCAGGTCTCCGAAAAACTGGTATGGGTTGAACTATCCTGAAATCATTAATAAAATCTGTACAAATGTAAAGCGGTGGATGATTTTACCTCTTACACTTTCGGCTAAAATAAATCTACCACTACTACTAAAATACACACACATTCAAATCTTACACAAAGCCTTCCGAGGGTTCTTATGGGGGAAGGGAAAGGCCAAAATGTCAATATATTGTTTAAATCAATTACAAAATATGGCAGGGTTTAACCTAACCTCATTACAAAAATATAATTGGGTTTGTATGGCAAAGATAGTAACGGACTGGATAGCAGGAAATGATCACTTTATGCTTAAAAATATTGAAGAAAATATGTTATCTCCCTTTAATGGAAAGTCACTATTTCATATACCAGTGAAAAAGCTACCAGACATTACTAAAAAAAATGTTAGTTTTCAAAAACCTTTATTGCCTGGCAAAAGGTTTGCAAATCTCTAGATGTCCTCCCTAATTTTTCTAAGTTCCTTCCATTAACGGGTAACCCCAATTTCCCAGATGGGATGAGTTTAAATATTTTTAAGCAATGGAAACTGCAAGGTCTAGAATATACTGCTCAACTACTTGAGCCTAATTGGACTAACGTTAACTCCTTTGAACAAATCAAACAACAGTTTAATATTGACAATAAAAGCTTCTTTGCCTTTCTCCAAGCTAGACCTTATTGTACATCCCATAAATTTAACAGTGGAAAGATATAGAAGCAAGAATAAACTTATACCCTTATCCACTATACCCTGCTCGCATGACTGACTCACTTCCATCACATAACAACCAAGTACAGTGGACACCGGAGGGGTTACACGTTGACTTTTACACTGCACTGTGTTCCCGGTTTATCCCCCCCTTCCTCCTTAGCCACGAATATCTAGCTAGCATAAAGCATCCACATAGCCACATCGAGTCCATCACACTGGGACACACTGAGAGGCTGCAGTCAAATCAAAGCGCATGTGGTGTGGCGGGGAGTTAGGGGAGAGAATATTAACACCGGAGCGGGAAATAAGTGTACCCTAAGCCTAACTAAGTTTATTACAACATGAGTGCGCTCTGGGTGGACGGGGAGGGCTGTGAAAAATCCCAGATCACAATCTACCATGCTTAGCTGAAAATGAGAACATTCACCAGACTTCCAGCAAATTTGCTAGTGTCCCCTCTCCTGGTCTCTCTTAGTGACTGGAATTTTAAGGAGATCTGTCTTTTATATACTACTTGTGAAAGGCTCAAACCCCCAGTTGTTTTGAAAGATAAGAGACAAGACTAGACCCCAACAAGTGCATGCAGAAATACTACTCTAGCTTTGTCAAGACTACTGGCAAGATGGCTAATAAGCAGAGGAACCAGGAGCGTAGGACAAAGCAGACAGCAGACCTGCAGGCCGCAGATCATATTTCAATGGAAACAATTGACACGCATTTACAAGAGTTTCACCCAATTGTCACACAAATCTCTGCATTATTCCTCCCAAAAATGGAACAGCTCCAAACAGGCCTAGACTCACTCTCGTCGGAGTTTAAAAGCTTTTCATCTAGAATCCAACACATAGAACAAAGGGTGAGTGATGAGGAAATAAGGCAAAGAGAGACATCAACAAAAGTAGCGTCTCTGGAGGCCCAAAATAAGCTGCTGGTTGACAAAATAGATGACCTGGAGAACCGCTCACGCCGCAATAATTTGCGTATAGTCGGCCTACCAGAAAGTGTCCCAAGCACAGATTTATTGGATTTCGCGGAACGCACTCTACCTACCTTGTTGAAGTTAAATACAGATGACATCCCATGTATAGCTGAAAGGGCTCATAGGGTGGGTAACACAAGCCAAGACCAAAGAAATGCAAAAAGACCAAGACAAGTCATGATCAAATACCTCAATTTTAGGGACAAGATCTCGCTCCTCAGAGCATACCGTCAACAGTCGCCTCTATTATATGAGGGTCAGAAGATATTGATATTTCAGGACTATTCAGCAGAGATCTCAAGGAGGCGTAGGGAGTTCACGCCATTTTGTAAATCACTGCTGGAGGCAGGGCGCTCAGTCTCACTGCTTTTCCCAGCTAGATTCAGGCTACAAACTGAACAAGGCATCAAATTCTTTGACGACCCTAAACAGCTTAAAAACTTTTTAAGACAAGAGGAAGTAGAGAAAGACACAGACAAATGAGAGTCACTTTTCATGGGTTACACTTAATGTTTTGCTGCAGTACTAAAGATGTAAATGATTAACCCTTTTGCTTCCTCAGGTTGAAGAGAAGATAGTCTAAAATCTTAGAGGAGAGGGTTTGAAGAAAGCTCACCTAGCTGAATGGTTGTTTTTAGCCCAAATAACACTTGGTAATATTTTGCCCAGGCGGGATAAAATGTGCAAAAATCATAATGTTTTAGCTAAATTTTATACAACATGCTACATAGCTGGGATTTAAATACAGCTCTAGGATTTTAACATAACAAAAAAGGTGAGAATAAGAGTTAAGGCAGAGTTTATTAATATACTTAGAAATTTCTCTTACAGGTTTTAGTTGAAACTCGCATATGGAAGTCTGGTATAGCATAGTATAGTATAGTATAGGTAGTGATGGGCGAGATGAAAAGGGAAAAGAATGCCCATCTTGTTATTACTTACAGAAAATGTTCTCGAAATGTATTTGATTGTTTTTTATTCTTTTTGTTTTGTATTGTTGTACTGATGCGTGCCCTCTTGTTTGAGTTACAGGTGCCCCTCCTCTCTATCAGAAGTTGCAGGAGAAGATTTGGTTTCCTGGATAGGCAAGTCCCTAACTACTATGCCAAGACAAGGCACACACCAAAGCACTACGCACTTTCCACATTACGACACAATGGCCAATAGTATACACATAATAAGTTGGAATGTAGGGGGAATAACATCGCCACAGAAGCGTAGATCCATCCTACAATACCTACGGCTGAAAAATGCTGACATCGCTATTCTGGAGGAGACACGTCTCTCCAGGATAGAACACCAAAAATTAAAGCAAGGGTGGGTGGGGGAGGTAATTAATACAACATATGAACAGACTAGAGCCAGGGGTATAGCAATACTTTTTAGGAAAACCTAGTCTACACCATAACTAAAACACTCATAGACCCTAATGGAAGGTATCTCATGATACAGTTGGAGATGCAGGGCTTATCATTTGCGTTGGTAGGAGTGTATGGACCTCAAACACAGAAACAGATATTCTGGAAAGACTTACAGACAAGGATAGTTAAATTCACCTCCCAACCCCTCATAATGGGAGGTGACTTCAACATAGCACCGCAGACACCAGCAGATAGATTCCACAACCCAGAGAAGAAGAAATTTACTCAAAACACTCATGAAACATTTAAACATTCAAGACATTTGGAGAGCCAAATATCCAGAACAAAGAGACTATACATGCATGTCAACAACAAACGACACACTCTCGAGGCTTGACTACTTTCTGCTCTCAGCCGACATTTATAACAGGGTGACAGAAACAAAAATTGACCTGATAACGGTTTCAGATCATGCCCCAATAACTTTAAAGCTCCAGCAGGGTCAGACACAAAGTAAGAGCAATAAATGGGTATTCCCAAGATATCTCTTTAAAGATCCCAACTTTTATAGGCACCTGTTAGGAGAGTGGCAATCCTATACAATCTTGAATGCAACATACACAAGCAGTCCTCTTTTGTTTTGGGAGGCTGCGAAGGCAGTCTTAAGGGGAGTTATTTCGGAATACGCGGCAAACATAAAGAGAAAACACAAAATTAAATCTGAGCTCCTCCTGAGACAGATCATTAATGCCAGGAATAGATATTTAAGATGCCCCTCAGAGAGAAATAGGATGAGATATAAAGACATAAAAACAAACAGAGACAATTATTTGTTCCAGCAAGCAAACAATTCACACTCTAGAATGCAAGCCAAATTCTACAGATTTGGAAATAAAACAGGCAAACTCCTAGCTAATATAACCAGACTTACAAAGAAAAAAACTACAATTATGGCAGTTAAAAAAGACAACAGAGTTTTGAATGCAGAACAAGAAATTCAACATACCTTCTTAGAATTTTATAGAGATCTATATTCCCCGCAACAGGTGAACCCAGAAGATAAGATAGGCTTTTGGCAATCAGTAGAACTTCCGAAGGTAGAACAGTCTCAACTTGACACATTAAATAGTAAAATCACGCAAAAAGAAATTCTGGATACAGTCAAAATGTTAACGCTAGATAAAACCCCGGGCCCGGACGGGCTCCCGGCGGAGCTATATAAGATTCTGGGTCCAGAGCTGTGCCCTACCCTGGAACAACTTTACAACGGTATTTTAGAAAACACTGTGGAACCATCCTCTAGATTAGCTGAAGCAAATATAAGCATTATACATAAGGAAGGAATGGACCCTCTGTTAGCACACTCCTATCGCCCTATATCACTATTGAACCAGGATTACAAGATCCTCACAAAAATTTTAGCTAATCGTTTGGCGGAAGTATTGCCTAGTATAATTCACAAAGACGAAACTGGGTTTGTCAAAGGGAGATCATCTACCCTTAATATCAGAAAAGTGCAGACAGTAATGCAACATTATTGGACAGTTAAGCAGGATACCACCACCAGAAAAGTACACAAAGATGCGGCCTTACTAATGCTAGACGCGGAAATGGCCTTTGATAAGGTACTTTGGGACCATTTATTCACTACACTAGAGAAGATAGGATTACGGGGAGAGTTTGTTGCAGCAATCCACAATTTATATAGAATCCCACAGGCATCACTAATAGTCAATGGCATGCTAACTCAACCCTTTCGCCTTTACAGAGGTACACAACAGGGGTGTCCCCTTTCTCCACTCCTTTTTGATATAGCTATAGAACCCTTGGCGTGGAAAATTAGACAACAATTAGAAGGTCTCAGAATAGGAGACTCCCAAATCCATTTGAATCTGTTTGCCGATGATATGATTCTATTCATCCAAGATCCCCAAAAAAACATCCCCAAAATAATGAACCTAATAAAATAATTTGGGCTGGTATCTGGGTATACAATTAACACAGACAAAACAGAGCTAATCTGGCTACTTAATAGAGGTGGAGAATCGATCCCTGGATATGATTTCAAAATCATTAAAGATAGTTTTAAGTACTTAGGCATTATGCTGCACATTGACCCACTTAAATGGTATTCCATTAACTACATGCCCTTGCTGCAAAAACTTAAAAATCTGATACAGGCCTGGAAACAACTGCCGATATCCCTCTCGGGCAGAATAGGACTCATAAAGATGATCTACTTTCCAAAGCTTCTATATATTTTTCAGTCGGTCCCGGGAATTCTTAAGAAAACAGACTTAAAGACTATAACCCAAATGGTCCTAGGATTTGTATGGAACAATAAAAAGCATAGGATGAGTTACCTGAAACTGACGGCTTCTAGAGAAAAAGGGGGGTTAGCGCTCCCAAATTTTGAATTATATAATTGGGCAGACCAGGTCAAATTTGTAGTGGACTGGTTTACTGGCCTAGAGAAATTTACAGACCCACAACTGGAGAGTAGTCTTCTCCAACCTTGGTCACTACAGATGATACCACATATGACGCAAGCGCAGGCACACAGATGGGTGGGGGATCTAGAACTCCTTAATCAGCCAGCTAGAGCCTGGAGGCTAATGAGTAAGTGGTTAGGGGAAAATCACAGAATAGTTTGACTTCTCCCGTGGCAGGGGAACCCTGAATTTCCAGCCAGAATTACCACTAAAGCCTTTAGACTATGGAAAGAAAAGGGACTGCATACTGTAGGACAAACTTTATTAGAAGACAATAAGACCATGATGACTTTCGCAGCCTTACAGTCTAAATTTGGACGTCCGACAACACATCACTATGCTTACGTACAGGCCAGACATTACCTACACTCTATTATGGCAACAAACACCCAGAGGACACAATCACAACTCATGCAGATCATAGCCCTGGCAGCAAAGGGGGTTTCCTCTATATCGCCAATATACAAAAAGCTGCTGCAACCAATAAACACAAAATGTATGGATAAGATTATAGAGATATGGACAGTAATATTGGGGGAACAGATTCAAGAGAAAGTGTTTACTGAGAGCATTGGTAGAGTCCAAACGGCCACACTCTCCTCCACTGTAAGGGTATCACATCTCAAACTTTTGCACAATGTTTATGTAGCCCCAGATAAATTCCAGTATTGGAAAAAAGAAAGAGAAAGCAATTGTCCAAAATGCAGCTTTTTAGAAGCAGACATTGTTCATATGACAGACATGGTATTGCCCTCACATAATGAGATTTTGGAAGATGGTACAATACTGGATACGTACCGCAATGCATCTCCCTGAGCTAGTTTTGATGTTCCAGAATGTAGTTTTTCTAAACATTCCTAATATCCCACGACTACAGAGAGCCTGTGTCTATACCATAATTCTAGTTGCCAGAAGTCTGATATTTCAGAACTGGCTGAAAAGAAATCCACCTACTGTCACACAACTAAAAAATGCTTTGCTTAAGCAATTATTCATTGAGCAATTTGATGGGCTGGGGGACATAGTAAAGAGAGTTAAAACCTTTCTAACAAAATGGGAATCTTACCTTCACTGCTTACCTAAGGGAACACGAGATCTCATAATCACACCATTCAAAGACACAGATTATGTCCTAAATGCGAGATTGAGAGGTGAAGAGATATATAATTTGACGGATCATTGTGTAAGAGAGAGACAACAGGAGGGGCACCGGACAGAGGAGAGCACACTGTGAGTTCAAGTGTTTCTTTGAATTTTGTTGTTGTTAAGATGTTTGATGACATTTCAACACGAAATAAGTTAAGCAAGAATTAACTTGTGTAAATGTATTCTAGTCAACTTGGAATTCCCTTGCAAAAATTGTGAATGCTTGTTTTTGTAAGCACATGTAACCGGAATGATTTTATTTCTTTTCCTTTATTTGATGTGTTTGTTTACATATTTGTAATCCTGTGAAGACGACCAAAAATAAAAATACTTTAAAAAAAAAAAAAAAATTATAATAGAACAATTCAATGCCCGATATAACAATAGCAAGACTGAGGTCCCCAAGTTTTTTGCAAAATGGGGGGACTACATAAGATCGCACTCCCCAGAGATACAAAAACAAATAATTAGCCCATTTACAAATACAATCTATCTACAGGAAGCCATTCTTAGAGGAGAATTTCATATAAACTAATGATATTTCCAGAAATGAGACTGGAAAGGGTCCTGGGGGTGGTGAGGCGCTCCTTCCCCATTCTTTCTTTTTTTTCCCTTCTTTTCTTTCTCTTTCCTCACATATTTCTCAATTTTTCTTTGTTTTTTTATTTTTGGCTTTTGCTCTGGTCTATGTTCAAACCGCCTTCCTTATAAGGAAGAAAAACCTCCAACAGTGTATTTTCATGCAATGTAATATTGTCTTATTGTTTGTTTTATTTTCTCGATTCATTTATTAATAATTGGATGCCTAATAAGGCAATTTGTCAATAAACACTATATTAGTTTTTTTTACAAACGTGAAAATGACTGATTCGTACTCTTTCAGTATAGGTATATGTCTAAGTCCTCAGTCTCCACTACATTATTTGTTTAATCCTTTCTGGATCCCCAAAACACCCTGTGTGGTGGATGGGAGAATTATAATGGCTCTTTCTTTTGTATTTTTACACTGTTGGTACATAAATAAAAGATTTAAAAATAATAATAATAATAGTGCAGTATTCCTTCTCAGTAGTGAGATTAAATTGAAACATTATGGCAACATGTTAGACAGTATTTGATACAGTTGGTACATTGAACTATACAGAATCAACATACTAAGTATTGGTTAAGACATTGTTACAAAATTACACAATATCAAGTGTTAGAGATGGAATATGTATTACAATTTACAGTATCAGTTTGATTTTATAGAAAATTACCAAGATTTAATTCTTCGTTAAGGCCATACGGTGCAAGGGTATCAAGATTAAAGATACACCTACACTTGTGTTGGAGAAGGATCCTATCTAGATCACCGCCCCTTATACCTAGGTTTACCTTATCAATGCCAATTACTTTCAAATCTTTTGTTTGAGAATTATGTGCTGACTTAAAGTGGCGTGCTATACTAGAGTCCTTGTCCTCTTTTGCAATATCTGGAGATGCTCAAGGACTCTATCTCATAAGGGATGTTTAGTTTTGCCTACATAGAATAGGGGACAGCTACATTTCGCTAGATAGACAATCCCCTCTGTTCTACATGTCATTTTAGCATTTATTTTATAAACCTTTCCATTCCTAGATGCAAATAATTTTGCTCTCTCTGTGTGATTGCATGCTTTGCATAATCTGCATGGATAACATCCTGGCTCAATTGACAATTTATGTAGCCAGTTTGTTGTCTTTGGAGGTCTGACAAAGTGACTGTGAACAAGTCTATCACGTAGGTTAGGTGCCCTACATGCTGTCAATTGTGGTTGTGATGTCAATACTTGGCATATTCTATCATCCATCATCAATAGATGCCAGTGACGTTACATTATTTTTCTCAAGTCCTCCCAGGATGCATTATATTGTGTTATATACCTCACTGTGTTGTTCTGCATTTGCGTATGCTTGTATTTTTGTGGTATACTGCATAGGCTCTCTTGCTGGGACTGATGTTGCATAGTTTGATAACTTTGACTAACAATTTTTTTTTTATGATATCCTCTATTCAAAAATCTTTGTGTAAGATCTTGAGACTCATTTCTAAAGTCAATGTCAGTTGTGCAGTTTCTATGTGCTCTAATAAATTGAGATTTAGGAATCGCTTTGATTTGGGCACTAGGATGGAAGCTGTCTGCTCGTAACAAGCTGTTCGTGGAGGAGGGTTTACGATAGATCTTAGTTCCAACAAAAGATTTCAAAGTAATTGGTATTGATAAGGTAAACCTAGGTATAAGGGGCAGTGATCTAGATAGGATCCCACTCCAACACAAGAGTAGGTGGATCTTTAATCTTGACACCCTCGCACCGTATGGCCTTAATGAAGAATTAAATCTTGGTCATTTTCTATAAAATCAAACCGATACTGTACATTAGTAATACATATTCCATCTCTAGCACTTGATATTGTGTAATTTTGTAACAATGTCTTAACCAATACTTAGTATGTTGATTCTGTATAGTTCAATGTACTAACTGTATCGAATACTGTTTAACATGTTGCCATAATGTTTCAATTTGATCTCACTACTGAGAAAGCGTACTGTACTATTATTATATACATAAGTCTGCAAATAATGCGAATATGGGTACAAGTTAGCTGCTGAAGTATTTTCTGTGTAGTAATTATGTTTTGTAAATATTCTGTAAATAACCCCAAGACTGTTCTCATATTTACGAGTGGACAGTGAGGTTAATAACATTCTCAGTTCAAAGTGGGAACCAATATTCACCAGAACTCATTTCTGGAGGACAAGATACCAGCAACCCTTTATAAGGAGGAGGAACGTATTTGAATATATACACACCCTTAAGTAAGGTGAAACATACGTAAGCAAGTTTTCTTACATCGTGTATACATCCTATTAGGCAGACGGCTTTACGTTGGTAATTATATCCACAATTGGCCTGGTAAGGCCTGGTAAGGAAGAAGGGGTTAGGCTATCATACCTTATATCTCCAGTGTTCAGTTGCGTAGGGGCGACCCTTTTGCTGGCAATGCTGAGATTATAGTGTACTCCCACAGTCCCTGAGCTAGTGGCTTACCTGTTTACTTACTTGCTGCTTTAGCCATCAATTGTGAGCCTTTTGCGTAAGCAGGCATCGGTCTCGTTGGCCGATATCTCCGTGGCTAGGATTGGCTGATGTAATACAGCTACCGACCGCGTTGAGATTGTGTTCACTCTCCTAGGGCTCACTAGCAAGTCTATTGCTCTCTAACCATTTCGTAAATCAGAGGAACTTCGCTTTGAGGTTCTACTATCAAGATAATTAAGGAGGACAGTTTACGGACTTTTTACCTTCTACTCTTGAGCTCTCTTTAGCAGCGTGCTAATGTCATGAGCTAAGTATTATTGTCTGTTATTCCTCTTTAGGGGTATCTTTATTGTTACTGTCTACTCTTTTCTTAGAGAGAGGTTGATTTTGTATTTCCACTGGTGTTTTCTTTTGATGTACAGAATATTGTTTTCTAATATTCATCTAGATTCCGAGTTTTGTGCTAAAACAGGGTGCGAAACTAATGCCAAAAAAGTTGCGTTATTTCACTCTCCATAACGCTGCCATTATGAGTTACTGAAAAGCCTCCTTGTGCGTGCGATATGGTGGCGTTAAGCTCCATACCGCACAAAATCCAAGGGCTGCTTTGACGTTCTCGTGCACGCTTTCCCCCATAGACATCAATGGGGAGAGAGTGTTAGAAAAAAAACTAACACCTGAAGTGCGGAATGAAAAATCTCCGTAATGCAACCCCATTGATGTCTATGGGGAAAAAAAAAGTTATGTTTAAACCTAACACCCTAACATAATCCCCTAGTTTAGACACCCCTAATCTGCCGCCCTCGACATTGCCGACACTATACTAAAGTTATTAACCCCTAATCCGCCGCCCCCGACATCGCTGACACTAATAAAAGTTATTAACCCCTATTCCGCCGCTCCCCGACATCGCCGCCTTATAATAAAGTTATTAACCCCTATTCCATGGCTCCCGACATCGCCGACACTATAATAAAGTTATTAACACCTAAACCTCTGGCCTCCCACATCTCCGCCACTAAATAAACCTATTAACGCCTAAACCTTCAGCCCCCCACATCGCCGCTACTAAATAAACCTATTAACCCCTAAACCGCCAGCCCCCCCATATTGCAAAACACTAAATTAACACTATGAAAAAAATAAAAAAATCTAAAATTACAAAAAATAATAAACACTAAATTATGAAAAATAAAAAACACTAAGCTAACAAAAAATAATAAACGAAATGATCAAAAATAAAAACTATTACACCTAATCTAATAGCCCTATAAAAATAAAAAAGCCCCCCCAAAATAAAAACACCCCCTAGCCTACAATAAACTACCAATAGCCCTTAAAAGGGCCTTTTGTAGGGCATTGCCCTAAGTTAAACAGCTCTTTTACCTGGAAAAAAAATACAAAGTCCCCCCAACAGTAAAACCCACCACCCAAAATAAAAAACCTAACTATAAAGAAAATCTAAGCTACCCATTGCCCCTAAAGGGGCATTTGTATGGGCATTGCCCTTAAAAGGGCATTCAGTTCTTTTTCACTGCCCTTAAAAGGGCATTCAGCTCTTTTTCATTGCCCTTAGAATGGCATTCAGCTTTTTTAAAAAAGCCCAAAACCCTAATCTAAAAAAAAATACCCCAAAAAAAGAAGGAACAAAAACTAACACTAACCCCAGAATATCTACTCATGGTTCCTGAAGTCCGGACATCCATCTCCATCCAGGTGGCGAGAAGTCTTCATTCAAGCGGCGATATCTTCATCCATCCCAGGGGCGTCTTCTATCTTTATCCTGGCGGCGCAGAGCGGAGACATCCTGGAAGCCAAAGACATCCTGCGCGGAGCGTCCTCTTCATACGGTCACCGCCGTACACTGAAGTTGAATGCAAGGTAGCTGTTTCAAAATGGCGTACCTTGCATTCCTATTGGCTGATTTGATTCTTCAAATTCAAATCAGCCAATAGGATGAGAGCTTCTGAAATCCTTTTGGCTGTTCAAAACAGCCAATAGGATGAGAGCTACTGAAATCCTAATGGTAGTAGGTTTTTTTTCCATTTTTTGGGGTGGTTTTTTTTTTAGATTAGGGCTTTTGGAAAATAGCTGAATGCCCTTTTAAGGGCAGTGAAAAAGAGCTGAATGCCCTTTTAAGGGCAATGCCCATAAAAATGCCCCTTTAGGGGCAATGGGTAGCTTAGGATTTTTTTAGAGTTAGGTTTTTTATTTTGGGGGGATGTTTTTTTTTTACAGGTAAAAGAGCTGTTTAACTTAGGGCAATGCCCTACAAAAGGCCCTTTTAAGGGCTATTGGTAGTTTATTGTTTTTATTTTAGGGGGGGCTTTTTTATTTTTATAGGGCTATTAGATTAGGTGCAATTGTTTTTATTTTTGATAATTTGTTTATTTTTTTGTAATCTTAGTGTTTTTTATTTATCGTAATTTAGTGTTTATTATTTTTTGTAATTTTAGATTTTTTTAAATTTTTTCGTAGTGTTAGGTTTTATTACATTTGTAATTTAGAATTTTTTATTGGTAGTTTTTTTAATTTTATTAGAATAGTTATGTTAGGTTAATTTATAGTTTAAACTTATTTTTTTTTATATATTTCACATGTAAGTTTTTATTTATTTTAAGATAGCTATATTGTCATTTTAATTTAAAGTTAGGGGGTGTTAGGTTTAGGGGTTAATAGTTTAATTTAGTGTATTGTGATGTGGGGGGGCTGATGGTTTAGGGGTTAATATGGTTAATTTATTAGCGTGGATGTGGGGGGCTGGAGATTTAGGGGTTAATAGGTTTATTTAGTGGCGGCGATGTGGGAGGCCGGAGGTTTAGGGGTTAATAACTTTTTTATAGTGTCGATGATGTTGGGGAGCAGTGGAATAGGGGTTAATAACTTTATTATAGTGTTGGCGATGTCAGGGGCGGCGGATTAGGGGTTATTAGCTTTATTTAATAGTCGCAATGTGGGTGGGCGGCAGATTAGGGGTTAATAAGTTTTAAATAGTGTTTGTGATGCGGGAGGGTGGCAGTTTAAGGGTTAATATGTAGTTTTTGGGTGTTAGTGTACTTTGTAACATTTTAGTTATGAGTTTTGTGAAACATTTTTGTTGCGCAAAACTCATAACTACTGCTCTCAGATGGAGGTATGGATCATGTCGGTATGGGCTGTAACGCAAGCATTTTAGCCGGACCGCAGAACCTGATATACCGGCGCTATGAAATTCCCACACAAAAACGTAATTTTTTTGAGTGCGGAATAGACATTGTGTTACAGGCTAAAATGCTTGCGGTATAGCTATATCAACAGGACTCGTAATATGCGTTTCTGGCCATTACGCTGGAATTGCCATTTTTTCAGCGTTAAAAGCCGTAATGCAAAACTAATCTAGGTGATTGTAAATTATCCTTATATATCATAATGCTTTTGTGTTCATTTTTGAGAGGATCATGTTTCCTCAGGTGACTAAATGGGCATTATACTTGACAAGAGTGCTTATGTAAGATTTCTTATTTTTCTTCTTATATCCATTTTATGAACTACCTTTTAGATCTCGGCACCGGTATATATTTATTACCTATTGTCTATGCCCCACTATGTGTCCTGAGCTCAGTATATAACCCAGGACCTGGGCTTTTTCCAGATTTTAGATCTTTGATAGCTGATGCAATTTCAATTGATGTTATTGGAGATTCTAGTATCTCACTCTGTGTTGAAGTAAGTGTAGGGAGGTTACACAAATTTAAGTAGTAAGTAAGTTTGGATAGAATCGTGGATGTCTGTGTCTTAGTTTATTGGATTGTTTTTGATATGATATAATTTTGAATAGTATTGGTGGAATTGGTCCAATATGTTGGGGGTTGTTTGAGCTAAGGTGTTTTCTTGAGTTTTAATTTCATGAATAAATTACTTTAACTTAGCACGTTTTAGGGTTCTGGCCATCATTTTCCCTGCTTTGTTCCCTTTATGGTAGAATTTCTGTTTGAGTTTTAAAGATGATTGCTGGTATTCTACAGTGAGGTAAGTCTCTAACTGGTCACTTACTTTATGTATCACTGTTAAAATAGTCTCTGTTAGTAGCGTCGCGTTTATGTAAATATTCTAGTTGAGTTAGTTCTGAAGTTAGTTTAGAGTATAACTGTCTGGATATCTTTTGAAGTTGGGCCTCTAAGTGTACATTTGTGAGCTTCCCATACAAAAAAGGGGTCAGCGACTGAGTCTCTATTGATTTGGAAGTATTCTGTTATTGTGGTAGGGAGGTGTTCAACAAATGATTGATGTGATAAAAGTGATTCATCTAATTGCCATTGATATGGGCCAATAGGGGTATTGGGCCAATCAATTTGTGCGATTACTGCAGAGTGGTCGGACCAAGATGTAGGAGTTATAGTGGAATTGGTGATTAAGGAGACTCCTATTTGGTTAGTTAGGATATAGTCTATCCTGCTGTACGTATGTGAGGGATGAGAATAAAAGGTATAATCTCTAGTGGAGGAGTGAATAATTCTCCATATATCATAAAGGTTGTGGTCCCTGAGCTCTTTCCATAAGTAGGACGCTGTGCGTTTTGAGATTCTAGAGGTTGGATTAAAGTTATCAACTGAGGGTTGAAACAGAAAATGTAAGTCTCCTCCATGGAAGACTGGGCCTTTAGAAATATCTAGAAGTTTGTGGAAAAGGGATTTAAAGAAAGGGACGTGGTTTGTATTAGGGGTGTAAATGTTAATCAATGTAATTGGAAAACCATATAACAGGCCTGTGATTCCTAGATATCGGCCTTCATTGTCTTTAACTATTTGTGTTCATACAAAGGGGATATGTTTGTGAAGTAAAATGCTAACTCCACATCATTTGACTGATGCTGTGCTGTGAAAGTGTTGAGTGTAATGCCTGCCAAAATATTTTGGTATGTGTAATTTCTTAAAATGCGTCTCTTGGAGGAAGAGAATGTCAGCATTGGAGGAAGAGAAAGCAGTGAGTTTAAATAGGGGTGTCCAAGTTTTACCCCCTATCTGTAACGCTTTTCTCGGCAACTGCCGTTTCATCAGGCATCTCTGATGATGCCTGATGAAACGGCAGTTGCCAAGAAAAGCGTTACAGATAGGGGGTAAAACTTGGACACCCCTATTTTAACTCACTGCTTTTGTTTTTAATGTGTTGTTTTTAAATAAACCATTTTTTAAACTTAAGCACAGTTCTGGCACCTTTGTTTTTCCCATTTGAATGCTACATGAAGTTGAGCTTCATATCCTTGGATCTTTCTTGTGATTCAACTGGCTGAACAACACCTGGAGAGAGGGTGAGCTGATACCCCCTGAGATATCAGCACGTCACTAACAGCACATTGGTGTGCTATTGCCAAATGTGAGTACCCATTTTTGGATTTTGGTTGCATCATTTCATGCTCACTTTTGGTTGATCTGCACATGAGGCACCCCTCTGTTTTGTGTTTCACTTCCCATAGTTTGGTTTGGATTTGTCTGTGAAGAGGAGAGCAGCCACCTATACCTTGATATCCATCAAGGCCCTTTGAAAAGTGCAGAGCATGAATTCTTTTGGGACTATTATTGCATAACTGTTAGGTAACAGATTTTTTGTTTGTATTCGTCATTGAGATAAGATCTGTTATATCTGTTTAAATATTTATTTCAATATTACCACTTGGAAGCCCCCTCAATTGGTTTGTTTTAGTTTTGAAAGTCCTTATGAGCTGATATCGATAAGGAGCAGTGCAGTCCGTTGAGTCTTTATGGCCCTATTGTTTAGGCCCAAGGTGCACCTCTGTGATGGCATCTAACCGTGACGTGACTGATCCTGACTGAGGGGAATCTCTTTCACGAGCGATGTCTGCACCGTTGTGTGTAACGAGTGTTCTGGGCTCTTACGGCATGTGATTTCTCCTTTTGAGGCAGTTACACAGCGAGCGGTGTGAACCATTAAACCTAGACAGCTTTGTGGTTTAAATAACAGAAAAGAAGTTTCACTGGAGCACCATGCTTGAGGGTAAAAATCAATACTTTATTGGTTACATTGCAGGGTGTCCTCACTCAAGGGTAAAATACAGAAACAATATCAAATGTAGAAAAATAGGCTGACCGGTTTCGGCTGCTGCCTTACTCCTAACTCCTAGCCTGCTTAAAATCAAATGGTGGCTTGCAAACTTAAAAACCTTCATCTGAATGCCCATTGGCAGTGGGTTGTCTCTCCTCCCTCTCCTGAACCAATCCGGCTATCCAGTCCCACACACCTTAACGAACAGCTGTTCACTACTTGAGATCCAGCTATGATTCTGATTACTACATTTCTAATTAGCAAATCTGAAATCCTTTGTATTTATAAACACTGCAACCATTATATAAATATAAATAAATGCAAATATATAAATGCTGACTGGCGAAATTAAAGTTATCCTTACTATGAAGATTAAACCCTGCCTGAAATGGCTCCAAACTCATCACTGTTCGGGGTATACTTTCACAAACCAAAAGCTGATCTAATTGATTAATTAGGTGGTTTGTTAGAGTGCCTGCTCTAATATCAGCCAAATGTTTTTTAATTCTCACCCTCGCCTCCCTGGTCATGAGACGATCAGGTACACCACATAATTATACCTGCAATTCAGACAAAATCTCTTCTGAAAATTCTCTCCCGTGACTAGGGAATGAAAAGAATCCCCTGTAGTCACTCTCTCACAAGCTTTACAAGCCTAAAAATGGCATTGATACGTGCCATTAAATCTCAACCAAGATGAATTATCAATCTGTATCTTTCTTAGTCTGGTCGGGGGTACTCTATTCCCTATTGTCTTATTCCTTTTATAGGCAAAACGAAACCCTCCTGTCACTACTTCTCTCAGATCGTCATCTGCCTGTAATAACTGAAAATGGTTTCTTATTATCTGGCAAACCTGTGTATTGTTGGGAATATTCAGTTGTAAATGTGACCTTATTGGATTTACTCTTCTCCACTCTTCTGTTACTTTGATTTAGGAGACTCTCACGGGTCACTCGGGTTACCGAGTACCTTGCTTTAGTAATGGTAGACTTCTCATGTGCTCTCTCTAGTAGCCTGCTGGACAATTCATCTGCTTGTTTCTCATATGTGCTTAAACTGGTGCAATTTCTCTTGAGTCGAATGAATTGACCCCTTGCAACCCCTCCAAACACTCTCTTGGGATGGCAACTGGAGGCGTGTAAGAGGGAATTCCCTGAGATGGGTTTCTGATATGTTTCTGTGCTTATCTTTTGACCTACACTTCCTGTTAGTGTGATGTCAAGAAAATTAATGGAAACTTCCTGGAATTCTGATGTGAAGCTAATGCCAACATTATTCTGATTGAGGACTTCCACAAAAGCCTCCAGGTCTTTCGATGAACCCCTCCAAATAAATAGGAGGTCATCTATAAATCGTAAACAAAACAAAAACAGAGTAGCTGCACTCAAATACTTATTGGGAGAGAAACAGGTGCTGCCTAGAAGATAATATTTTCACAAACATAGCAAGAAAGTGGATTCCCCAAATTGAGGGGTTTCCAAAAGTCTAGGCTTAATCAGCACAACCGTTAGAAATAACAACTCAAGAAACATAAGTGTCAAAAAGTAAAAATATCCTTTAATAAATCACACAATTCACAAACATACCACATTCATGCATGGGATCCCAGTAATAAAAAGTCAATAGACTGAGAGCAAACTTCTGGTGCACCAGGGTAAACTGGATATGTATATATTAACCAGTGGTATTAGATATTTGTAATCCACAAGAAAGATAGTTCCATATCTTTAGAGTCCCCAAAGTGCCGCTCTGCTGAACTAGCCAGACCAAACCCTCGACCCAAAAACAGTGATCGAATCACCTTTCAAAGCATACTTTTTCAAGCCGTGTATGTTATTCACAGGTACATCAACTGTCATTTCCTTCTTGACCACATTTGGTAAATAGTACTACCTGTGTTTGTAGTGCCAACGGCAGGATCTTCAATGCTTACAAGGAGCGCGGTCATACAGGGCAGGTCGGGGCTAGTCGGGATCCAATGCTGCGGAAACAAAAAGGAGAGGCTGCAAAGCACCGACGAGTCTGGACGCTCGTTTCACTCCTTCACATAATGCAGCGTGGAGCTTCTTCCGGGTGCTGACGTCACCTAAATTAGAGTATCCTTTTATTGGTGCATGGTATTTACCGGTCGTTGATTGATTCGTTGCTCTTCTTGTCAATCATGCTTTAGTTGTTTACAAAGTAGCAAAACTCATCCGATAAATGTAGCACTTCAAAACGTAATGTTTGTTGCAAATATTTTTTGTCCAATTTCTTACGTGAAGTATAGCCGACTTAATACCATAAAGGAAAAGCAAAAAAGCCAAACATTCATACTGCCATTCACAATACACACAAACAACCATAATTAAAAACAAAACATTAATCTTTATTTCATAAGTATTTCTCTTAATTCCAAATACTTTCAAATCTTGCTTTATTTCTTACATATAATATAACTTTGTGCGTGTATATATACAAATTTTCTAATCACGAAAAGAAAGCTATCCTCAATTTACTTTAGCGCTTGTGCTGCTTTTTCAAAAAGGATATATATAACAAAAGCTACATTCAAATAGATTCCAAATTATTTAACTGGTTGATATACAAACAGAGGGGGTTTCAGACCAAAAAGGAAGCAAATTCCAACTTCTCATTAAGTCCATTTGGTGATAATGTATTCAATCTATACATCCATCTTGTCTCTTTTTGTAATAAAATTGTATCAATATCACCTCCACGGATACTTAACTTAACAGACTCTATGCCAATAAATTGGAGACCATCAGTTTTAGATCCATGAAACTGTGCAAAATGCCTTGCAACTGGACTGTCTACATCACAATGCTTAATGTCATCTCTATGTTCAGTAATGCGAGATCGTAGCTCTCTAAAAGTTTTTCCTACATAAAACTTTTTACACGAACAAAAGAGAAGATATATTACTCCTTTAGTAGAGCAATTGATAAGGGAATTGATCTTATACGTAATCCCTGTATTAGTACAGAATGTTTTGGTTCTACACATAAACTGGCAACATACACAGTGGCTACAAGGTGAACTTCCAACCACTTTATGGGCGGCTTGTTCTAGCCAATTGCCTGTAGGGACTTTATTAAATTCACTCTTGACAAGAATGTCTTTTAAGTTATTAGGCCTTCTCGCAGTCATAAGTGGGTAATCGCCCACATATTCATGGAGTGTATTATCATTAGTCAAAAGGTGCCAGTTTTTCCCTAGGATAGATCTTACCTTACCCCAGTGTGTGTTATACTTAATGATGAATCTGATCTTATTCTCTTCTTTTTTGTTTTGTTTGTTTTGGTAAAGGAGATCCTTTCTATTCTGCTGTGATGCTCTAAATAGTGCTCTTTTTACACACCTCTTTGAGTATCCTCTTTCGAGGAAACGAGTCATCATCTCTTTCGCCTGTTTTCTGAAAACATGATCTTCAGAGCAAATTCGGCGCAAGCGCAGAAATTGCCCATAAGGTATACCTCGCTTCAAATTTTCAGGATGATGGCTCGTTCCTAAAAGTAAATTGTTAGTTGCAGTTGGCTTACGAAAAACTTCAGTTACCAGTATCCCTTCCTTTTTACTTATTTTCAAGTCCAAAAAATCAATTGAGTTGTAATTATAATTACATGTAAGAAAAATATTTTTGTCGTTTGAGTTAAGCAAAGTGACAAACTAGAGCAAGTCAGATTCACTACCATCCCATAATAGGAGGATATCGTCCACATATCTTATCCACAGGGCTACATGTGCACCAACTATCTCAGCATGTTCACTAAAGACAGTCTGATCTTCCCATCCACCAAGATGTAGGCATGCGTAAGTTGGTGCACATGTAGCCCCCATGGCTGTTCCTCGTTTTTGTCTGTAACATTTTCCATCGAACAAAAATCTATTGTTTTCCAGAATAAATTTCAATAATTGTATTACAAAATCAGTGTGTTTTTTGTACCCCATTCCTCTTGTACTTAGGAAATGTTCACATGTCTCAAGTCCAATAGAGTGGGGGATAGAGGAATAGAGGGATTCGACGTCCAAAGACACCAGCAAGGTTTCATCAGTAACATTAATCCCATCCAATTTTTTAATTACATCAGTTGAGTCTTGCACAAATGTGCGCAAATCCTTCACAAATGGTTGCAAAAATGTATCAACATAATTACTAATACCCTCTGTGGGGCCCCCAATCCCAGAGATGATTGGGCAGCCTGGAGGTTTGTGGATCGACTTATGTAGCTTTGGAATCCAGTAATATACTGGTACTTTTGGTTTATGGTTGAAAAGGAAAGTGAATTCCTGACCTGTAATCAGGTTATTCCTTCGAGCATCATTCAACATAAACAATAGTTCATTATGTGATTTATGAAAATCTTCAAGTGAAGATTTTTCATACTGAGTTGTGTCTAACAATTGCCGTCTTGCTTCCTTAATGTAATACTCTTGGCTTAGGATAACGACGTTGCCGCCCTTATCCGCAGGCTTTATGACCAGTTCCTGATGATTGGTCAGTTCTTTTAAAGCCTTGCGTTCAGCCTTAGTAAGGTTATCATTCACAACCTTTGTGTTCTTAATTTGTGCTAGCTCTCGAGATACATTTTGTACAAAGATTGAAATATTGGGAATGGAGGAAAAAGAGGGCATGCAGGTTGATTTTTTCTTTAAGTCGGTTTTTGGAAGGATATCGATATCCTGTGTGCTCTGCTCATAAAGCAGAGTTTCTAAACTATCAAGAGCATCTCTTTCTTTATTACATGTTAGATTAATTTGAACTTTCGGTGTCATGATCTTTTTCAAGGCTAATTTTCTCGCAAACAGATGGAGATCTTTAGTTACTTCAAACAAATCTAAATTATTAGATGGACAGAAACTTAGGCCTTTTTCCAATATCTTAACATGTGCATTATTCAAAGGGAAAGAGGAAAGGTTGACAATACCCATTTTTTGTGGGGAAGGGGGGGGGGGGCCCAGGAGTGAACTAGTCATTCCATTTAATTGAATCTCATCCTGTTTCTGGTCATCATATATTGACCTTGATTGCGTCTGTTCTCCCTCCCTCTCCCTCCTCTCCTGTTTTGAGTTTGTCCACCCGTGTCTCCTCCTCCCACCTCGCCTGGTCCTACGCCTAAAGGGTGCATCTGTGAATTATCATTACCGTTCTTATTTTCACCATCTGAATCTATGTCAGAATTGTCAGTACCTGAATCGTAAAGGTTCCTAGTATTGATCCTATTCCTATATATATATACTTTATTTCTCCTATAGTCTTCCTGATTACTTATCAGTTTTCTCCTTTTTCGTGATTTTAACTCACTCTGTAACTTTTCTATTAATTTTTGTGTCTCTTTATTCAGTTTTTCAAAATAAGAGTCACTTTCAAATTTCTGTAGACATTCATATATATCATCAACATCTTTTTTACAGTTCTCCAACTTTTTCCCATCTTCCTCAATAATTAATGCAATTAGGTCAAGCGAACATTTTGATAATATTTCGTTCCATTTAACCACAAAATCATTGTCTGCGTCAACACCTCGGAGATTAATGCCAGGGTCCAAACGAATTCTTAGGCCTCTTGGAATTATCTCCATTTTAAGATAATTGGTGAGACTCTGATGTTCCCATTTAATTTTTACATATTTATTAAGTCTTTTTTTGTACAATTTAAAAGCAGAGACAACATCATGTATAAGATCATCTTCCCCCTCTATTTGCACATCCCCCGTCAGCGTAAAAGCTTCATTAATATCAGTAGACCAGCGTTCGTCTGATAATTTAAATGCCATTTTTATAAAAAACAAACAAAATGGAATCTAATGGACACAAATGTGTTCAAAAATGAGTAACAGGTTTTAATTAAATACATAAACAATTAGAGTATTTAAATATATTTTTTATTTTAGTAAGGTGCTAGCTTAGAAACTCCAAGGTAGTAAAAACTCTTATTCGGAGCTGGCTAAATATAGTAAACAAAACAAAAATAGAGGGGGAAGATGATCTTATACATGATGTTGTCTCTGCTTTTAAATTGAACAAAAAAAGACTTAATAAATATGTAAAAATTAAATGGGAACATCAGAGTCTCACCAATTATCTTAAAATGGAGATAATTCCAAGAGGCCTAAGAATTCGTTTGGACCCTGGCATTAATCTCCAAGGTGTTGACGCAGACAATGATTTTGTGGTTAAATGGAACGAAATATTATCAAAATGTTCGCTTGACCTAATTGCATTAATTATTGAGGAAGATGGGAAAAAGTTGGAGAACTGTAAAAAAGATGTTGATGATATATATGAATGTCTACAGAAATTTGAAAGTGACTCTTCTTTTGAAAAACTGAATAAAGAGACACAAAAATTAATAGAAAAGTTACAGAGTGAGTTAAAATCACAAAAAAGGAGAAAACTGATAAGGGATCAGGAAGACTATAGGAGAAATAAAGTATATATATATATAGGAATAGGATCAATACTAGGAACCTTTACGATTCAGGTACTGAAAATTCTGACATAGATTCAGATGGTGAAAATAAGAACGGTAATGATAATTCACAGATGCACCCTTTAGGCGTAGGACCAGGCGAGGTGGGAGGAGGAGACACGGGTGGACAAACTCAAAACAGGAGAGGAGGGAGAGGGAGGGAGAACAGACGCAATCAAGGTCAATATATGATGACCAGAAACAGGATGAGATTCAGTTAAATGGAATGACTAGTTCACTCCTGCCCCCCCCCCCCCCCTTCCCCACAAAAAATGGGTATTGTCAACCTTTCCTCTTTCCCTTTGAATAATGCACATGTTAAGATATTGGAAAAAGGCCTAAGTTTCTGTCCATCTAATAATTTAGATTTGTTTGAAGTAACTAAAGATCTTCATCTGTTTGCAAGAAAATTAGCCTTGAAAAAGATCATGACACCGAAAGTTCAAATTAATCTAACATGTAATAAAGAAAGAGATGCTCTTGATAGTTTAGAAACTCTGCTTTATGAGCAGAGCACACAGGATATCGATATCCTTCCAAAAACCGACTTAAAGAAAAAATCAACCTACATGCCCTCTTTTTCCTCCATTCCCAATATTTCAATCTTTGTACAAAATGTATCTCGAGAGCTAGCACAAATTAAGAACACAAAGGTTGTGAATGATAACCTTACTAAGGCTGAACGCAAGGCTTTAAAAGAACTGACCAATCATCAGGAACTGGTCATAAAGCCTGCGGATAAGGGCGGCAACGTCGTTATCCTAAGCCAAGAGTATTACATTAAGGAAGCAAGACGGCAATTGTTAGACACAACTCAGTATGAAAAATCTTCACTTGAAGATTTTCATAAATCACATAATGAACTATTGTTTATGTTGAATGATGCTCGAAGGAATAACCTGATTACAGGTCAGGAATTCACTTTCCTTTTCAACCATAAACCAAAAGTACCAGTATATTACTGGATTCCAAAGCTACATAAGTCGATCCACAAACCTCCAGGCCGCCCAATCATCTCTGGGATTGGGGGCCCCACAGAGGGTATTAGTAATTATGTTGATACATTTTTGCAACCATTTGTGAAGGATTTGCGCACATTTGTGCAAGACTCAACTGATGTAATTAAAAAATTGGATGGGATTAATGTTACTGATGAAACCTTGCTGGTGTCTTTGGACGTCGAATCCCTCTATTCCTCTATCCCCCACTCTATTGGACTTGAGACATGTGAACATTTCCTAAGTACAAGAGGAATGGGGTACAAAAAACACACTGATTTTGTAATACAATTATTGAAATTTATTCTGGAAAACAATAGATTTTTGTTCGATGGAAAATGTTACAGACAAAAACGAGGAACAGCCATGGGGGCTACATGTGCACCAACTTACGCATGCCTACATCTTGGTGGATGGGAAGATCAGACTGTCTTTAGTGAACATGCTGAGATAGTTGGTGCACATGTAGCCCTGTGGATAAGATATGTGGACGATATCCTCCTATTATGGGATGGTAGTGAATCTGACTTGCTCCAGTTTGTCACTTTGCTTAACTCAAACGACAAAAATATTTTTCTTACATGTAATTATAATTACAACTCAATTGATTTTTTGGACTTGAAAATAAGTAAAAAGGAAAGGATACTGGTAACTGAAGTTTTTCATAAGCCAACTGCAACTAACAATTTACTTTTAGGAACGAGCCATCATCCTGAAAATTTGAAGCGAGGTATACCTTATGGGCAATTTCTGCGCTTGCGCCGAATTTGCTCTGAAGATCATGTTTTCAGAAAACAGGCGAAAGAGATGATGACTCGTTTCCTCGAAAGAGGATACTCAAAGAGGTGTGTAAAAAGAGCACTATTTAGAGCATCACAGCAGAATAGAAAGGATCTCCTTTACCAAAACAAACAAAACAAAAAAGAAGAGAATAAGATCAGATTCATCACTAAGTATAACACACACTGGGGTAAGGTAAGATCTATCCTAGGGAAAAACTGGCACCTTTTGACTAATGATAATACACTCCATGAATATGTGGGCGATTACCCACTTATGACTGCGAGAAGGCCTAATAACTTAAAAGACATTCTTGTCAAGAGTGAATTTAATAAAGTCCCTACAGGCAATTGGCTAGAACAAGCCGCCCATAAAGTGATTGGAAGTTCACCTTGTAGCCACTGTGTATGTTGCCAGTTTATGTGTAGAACCAAAACATTCTGTACTAATACAGGGATTACGTATAAGATCAATTCCCTTATCAATTGCTCTACTAAAGGAGTAATATATCTTCTCTTTTGTTCGTGTAAAAAGTTTTATGTAGGAAAAACTTTTAGAGAGCTACGATCTCGCATTACTGAACATAGAGATGACATTAAGCATTGTGATGTAGACAGCCCAGTTGCAAGGCATTTTGCACAGTTTCATGGATCTAAAACTGATGGTCTCCAATTTATTGGCATAGAGTCTGTTAAGTTAAGTATCCGTGGAGGTGATATTGATACAATTTTATTACAAAAAGAGACAAGATGGATGTATAGATTGAATACATTATCACCAAATGGACTTAATGAGAAGTTGGAATTTGCTTCCTTTTTGGTCTGAAACCCCCTCTGTTTGTATATCGACCAGTTAAATAATTTGGAATCTATTTGAACGTAGCTTTTGTTATATATATCCTTTTTGAAAAAGCAGCACAAGCGCTAAAGTAAATTGAGGATAGCTTTCTTTTCGTGATTAGAAAATTTGTATATATACACGCACAAAGTTATATTATATGTAAGAAATAAAGCAAGATTTGAAAGTATTTGGAATTAAGAGAAATACTTATGAAATAAAGATTAATGTTTTGTTTTTAATTATGGTTGTTTGTGTGTATTGTGAATGGCAGTATGAATGTTTGGCTTTTTTGCTTTTCCTTTATGGTATTAAGTCGGCTATACTTCACGTAAGAAATTGGACAAAAAATATTTGCAACAAACATTACGTTTTGAAGTGCTACATTTATCGGATGAGTTTTGCTACTTTGTAAACAACTAAAGCATGATTGACAAGAAGAGCAACGAATCAATCAACGACCGGTAAATACCATGCACCAATAAAAGGATACTCTAATTTAGGTGACGTCAGCACCCGGAAGAAGCTCCACGCTGCATTATGTGAAGGAGGGAAACGAGCGTCCAGACTCGTCGGTGCTTTGCAGCCTCTCCTTTTTGTTTCCGCAGCATTGGATCCCGACTAGCCCCGACCTGCCCTGTATGACCGCGCTCCTTGTAAGCATTGAAGATCCTGCCGTTGGCACTACAAACACAGGTAGTACTATTTACCAAATGTGGTCAAGAAGGAAATGACAGTTGATGTACCTGTGAAAAACATACACGGCTTGAAAAAGTATGCTTTGAAAGGTGATTCGATCACTGTTTTTGGGTCGAGGGTTTGGTCTGGCTAGTTCAGCAGAGCGGCACTTTGGGGACTCTAAAGATATGGAACTATCTTTCTTGTGGATTACAAATATCTAATACCACTGGTTAATATATACATATCCAGTTTACCCTGGTGCACCAGAAGTTTGCTCTCAGTCTATTGACTTTTTATTACTGGGATCCCATGCATGAATGTGGTATGTTTGTGAATTGTGTGATTTATTAAAGGATATTTTTACTTTTTGACACTTATGTTTCTTGAGTTGTTATTTCTAACGGTTGTGCTGATTAAGCCTAGACTTTTGGAAACCCCTCAATTTGGGGAATCCACTTTCTTGCTATGTTTGTGAAAAAATCATCTATAAATCGCCTATACCACACTATCCTACTTCTGTAGGGGTTCTGTTATCCAAAGACGTGGGAGAGCTCCCACCAACCCATAAACAGGTTGGCATAGGAGGGGGCAAACTTCGCCCCCATGGCCATCCCACGTCTCTGGAGAAATAATTCACCCTCAAATTCAAAGTAGTTGTGGGTGAGAAGAAAATGAGTGACCTTGGTGACATACTCCACAAAGCTATGATCTGCTCTGTACTCCCTTTCAAGGAAGAATTCTCATGTGGTATGGTAGAGTAGAGGGATCTCACATCCACAGTGAGCCATTTAAATTAACACTGCCAGACCACACCAGAGAGAAGATTTAGAGCATGTTTTGTATCAGATATATAACTACAAAGAGCACTTACTAGTGGCTGTAATATGCCATCAAGCCATTCCGACAAATGTTCCAACAGGGAACCTATTCCACTTACAATAGGTCTCCCTTGGACATTTACTGTTGACTTGTGGACTTTGGGCAGATGATTGAACACTGGAATTACTGGATTCTGTATCAACAGAAAAGCCTTTGTTTCCTGGTTGATATATCCTAATTCTACCCCATTGTCCACTAGGGAGACCAATTGTTGCTGGTATGCGCTTTTCGGATCCTGAAGTAAAATGCCATAATCCTGTTCAATCCTCAGCTGTCTATGTGCCTCAAGCAGAAAATCTCTTCTATTAAGAACCACAATGGCTCCGCCCTTATCAGCTGACCTGATGACTATGTTTTTGTTATCCCATAAGCTTTCCAAAGCTAATTTTTGGTTCCTAGTGATATTTGAATTCTTGCCCTTTTGAACTGTGTATTGGAGTTTGGACAGATCCCCTTCCACTATTCTTTGGAATTTCTCCAAAAGGGGGCCCCTGCTCTGAATGGGGTAAAATGAGGATTTACAAATTAATATAGGAGTTGTTGGTTGTTCACTCCTCTCACAAACCTCCTCCCCTTGGAGAGATTCCAAAGTCCTCACATCACACATCTCTTGGAAGTCTAGATTGATAGTGATGGTGGACATATTGACTTCACAGACATTATTAATGGACAATGGGATCTCATTGCTTTCATGATTGTCCTTCGTTTAAGAACTTTTTTAATGTCAAATTTCGTATCGGGTTTGTTCACATCCAAAAGAGTTTTAAAAAGATTGAAGTCAGCTGTGGGCACAAAAGTGAGACCCAAACTGAGAACGTCCAGTTCATGTTTGTTCAACACTTGTTGTGACAAATTCATAACATTCATTCTCTGTAGTTGCCCCTTCTCTGTCCTCTCCTCTGTGGGTAGCATCTCTGTTCCATCTGTTGATGCTGTGGCCCTAGGCTTCCTCTTCCCCCCTCCGAATGCTTTTTAGGGGTACCTGAAAAACCTGTTCCAGCTGGGATCTTTCCGATGTTTCAGTAGACCCTTGTCTTGCTCCTGTTGGAGTGGGATCTTCCCTATAGTGTGAGGTCGAGGGAGAGGGAGTGGTTCCTTTGCTCTTCAAAATGGGGGGTTACCGGTTCGGTTCATCTTTCTGTATTGCCGATTGGTTTTGAGGACCCTGATCATCCCCTCCTGATGCTGATCCCTCATCCCAGGATTCGCCCTCGCTCTCATAGAAATTCACCCTTCTGCTTCTGTTCCTTCTACATCTACTGCCTCCCCTCTGTCTATTGAATTGGGGAGCAAACTTCTTCTGTTCTTGTCTCAGGGCAAATCTATCCTTCCTATTCCAGATATAAACCCTGTTCAGATCATAATCCTGTTGATCTCTTAAGTACTTGGTACGTTTAACCTCCAGTAGTAATGCCTTTGCTTCAGCCAGCACATTTTGCAGGGTAGCATCGAACTTTAAGTAATTCGGTTCTTCACTTCTTTTGTTCAGCTCATCCTGTATTTCTTTAATCTTTATGGCTATATCCTCAAGTGATTTCAGTTTGAACTCACAAATCAATTTCATTAGTTTTAGTGAACATTCTAAGAGTAGATTGTTCCATTGTTCAATAAAGGACTTGTCATCTGTGGCAAACGTTGGGAAGCTTTGTGGTTTAGCTCTGAATTGTGCCCATGTAATGGCGTCTATCCATGGCGTGTCTGGTGCCAGTACTGATGGGTCTTCTCTGCAAGTGCCGATAACACTTTTGTGTGCAGCTAGTGTTCCAGGCTCTTAGTTTATGCGGTTTTCTTAAATTGAGGATGTTTTTAATGCATTACTGCCCCTTTTTGATCTCAGCTTACACGGAGCTGGGGATTTATGCTGCCATCTCAACCGCTACTGGCTCTGCCCCCCCCCCCCCCCCTGCACTAGGTAGTTTTTTTTTTTGTTTTTTTTTAAATTTTGTTTTTATTGAGGTATTAAAATCAGGCTTACAAACCAGTAAACAACATACAAAGAAAGTTACAATACATCACAGAGAGCATAGTATTCATTCCCATCAATAAGTTATTATTTGCACACCCCATCAGAGAGATAACTAACTGGTAGTGGTGGAAGCATTAGATCAAAGCGCCTGATCACAGGGAAACCTTCCAGAATGATCTTAGAAGGCCTCTCTTGGGCCTCACGGGTTTAACATATATAGAAGAAGGTGTAATGAATTGAAGAGACCACTTTTGGGTCCCATTGTGAAAACCTCAGTTTTTATAAGGGGAAAGAAAATAAAAATAAAGGAAAAAAGGACACATAGAATTGTAAGATATCATTAAGAGGAAGAAGCAATATATAGCTTAAGGGAATTAATACGCCAACATCCAAATACTAGTTACCAACTGGGGGTTCAATTTTAGAGTAAGGAGGATCGGAGGGCCTATGGAAGTGATGTGGAGGCAAGATAGCAGCAAGGCTATGGGATTGAAGGATAGATTATATACTTTGGAGTATTGGTGAGAGGGGATAATTTGAGGTATCAAGTGCATACTGTGGAGTAGTTAAGGAGGAGCATCATAATGATCTTAGAGCCCATTTATGTTTGCTCCTAATCAGATACCTAAGACTATGGGTAAAGTTATATTTTTCTAAGTTAAACACACATAGTGAAACATATAGTCCCCTGCAGTGAAAATAAACAGATAACTAGGAATAACAGCAAAGTAAAGTCTAGGAACATGAACACCATACAAAAGGTAAACATTTACAGCAGAATGTCAGTGTTGCTCTATTCATAGTATGATTAGTACACATGTGTTGTGTGTATGCACGGAGACAGCACAAATAAATCCACACTTCAACTTCACAATGCGCATAGTAAGAAAAAACATATGTTACAGTAAAGATTGACCCAGATAAATTGATATGAGAGTAGTCTGTACTTAATAAATCAGGTAGTGCATGCTTAATAAGGACGGCTATTTTGTGGGCTGGTAAAAGCCCGCCTGGGATTTGCAAACTACTGATAGCCAAACTTGTCACACCAGCATTTTCATTATAAAGTCCTGCACAAGACAGCGTCTCCATATGGCAGTATTCATATTTAGCATAACCTCGTCCTTGTAGGCACCATATGCTAAAGTGTTTAGTGTATAGAAAAAGTTTCTGCAGCAGTTTTATGGCTTTATAGGAGACAACAGAGCTTGGAATATAGTAAAGAGTGTTCAAAGTCTATTTTAGGATCGCCATAATTGCTCATTTCCATATAAGATGGGGAGATGAATCAGAGAGTTCCCACCCACCTCTCGGCTGCCGGAATGACACAGACCTGAGGCACAGCTCCCTACCCCTCTCCGGCATCACGGTAAATACTCTGACCGCAAATCAAGCCCATCGCTCGGTCCGGATCTGACATTGAAGCTACAGCCGCTCCAGACGCACCGCTGAGGACTCCAGATCCCCCAGGGTCCCAGCTCGCCTGCGCCAAGCCGGTAAGATTTATTACAGGAAACTTCTCTGCCGCATGAACAGGCTCCAAGGAGTTCAGGTCTCTGCTGTCGGGTTGAGCGGTTGTATAGTTGGCCCCGTTGGAGTAAAGGAGCGCTCTCCAGCACTATAATTTCCTAGCTGGGGTTTCCCCGACTGCTCCCGAGTGGTTGAAAATACAGTAGGCACTATGCGTCGGAGCTCCAGAGCTCCGTCGCCCCCTCCTCTATAGCTGACAGTGGAGTTCTGTGAAACCACGAAAGGCAGAGTGGAAGCAACGTTGCCGAATTCCGACCTCCAGGTCTCTTTAGGCGGGTCTTGAAGTGTGGTGGGTAAAGTACTGACTTTGAAGCACTCGGTCCAAGCGCTAGTGCCAGATACGGCTTCGTATCCACTCCAGAGTCTGGAGTCAGGATGAGTATCAGTTGTCACTGCTAGGTGGTTGTGTGCTTCGCAGCTTGTTTCCTCTCCCACTAAGGGCACAGCTTCTGGCGACTTTGAGGCAGTTAGTGTAGGCTCAGTAGTACAAAAACTGCCCCAGTCTCTGGCCAAATGTTCGGATATACATTTAAGTTGAACTTCTAAGAGTCCGGCAATAATAGCCACTAGTGACTCCTCTCCTCCAACCATTCTGGGTGAATATGCGGGTAGCTTGCTCTTCATAACACAATATGTGGTTGGCTGTAGAAAGGCTTGCTTCATGAAGTGCTGGCGGCGCAGCAGATTTGAGGACAGGAGAGGCTTCAGATATAGGGGAAGGCCTCAGAGAAAAAGTCCGGTACTGAGGGCTATGTAGCCACACCACGGTCCAAAACCCTATCCTTTGGGTCAGGGTGTCTTCAGTCACTCTTCTCCACCAATTTAGCTAACCTGGCACCAAGATTGCAGACGAAATCTGGATAAATATGATGAGTAAGTCAGGAGCTGAAGCTCAGTGCGACCAGCAAGATGGCCACCGCCCGGAAGTCGCACTAGGTAGTTTTTGCTGTCTAAAGTTGGTGGGAGTGGGGTGTTAGAATAAAAACAACACTGAAAAGTGCCTTTACATTGTGATCTATAGGAACTGTGTGTTCACAGTAAATATATGTATTATATACATATAAATGTATGTGTTAATATGGGTAAAAACACATATTAACACATAAATATATATGTATATAGTCCTTTATATATATATATATTTAAAAATATGCTACCATTGCTGCGCTACTTACCCCTTCACTGTGCGAGGTCTTGATGCCATCTCTGACGGCATCAGAACATAGCTCCCATTGGAGCCTAAGGAAGTGCGTTTTTGTGAGCACAGTGCTTCCCAGCAATGAGAAACTTGAGCTCACGTTCGCATTGCGGTTAACTTGTAATACCAGCTTAATGGTATTAGAAAGAGGAGCGAAAATATCGCTTTCATGAAAGCGATATTTAGTGCTCCACTTGTAATCTGGCCCTAAGAGTCTAATTTTACTCGCAGGGATAAAACCAAACTATTGATTCAATTGTTCTCAAATTAATTATCTTATTAACTTATTTTCATCTATCCTAAGACAAAATATAGTTGCATTAATATTATAAAATTATGAAGAAACCATAGACCATAACCGTGACTTACAACCATATGGCTATCAATAGCTGAGAATACATTACTAGTTTGGGCACGGACACTGGGTATATGGAGAGTGTATATAACCTTTTTGTTTGGGAATATCTGTATGTTTGAATTTGCTGTGTATAATATTGCATATTTATCGATTCTATGTTCAAATACCGCATCTGTTTTTGCTATGAGTCTCACCCTATAGGTTGAGGAAAATTTAGACCTGCATACGTATGCATAGGGACTGGGAAGTTTCTCTAGCTTCTTGTATACCTTTTGTTTTATAGTTTTAAGTCTTCACTTTAATTGCTGCAGTTCAGCTCAGACGGATGGATCACTTGAATGTGTTTAGGGATAAATAAATTATTTGAATTTTTTCATAAGTACTTTTCGTGTGCTGGAATTTTTCCCTTGCTTTTTTAGGATATTTACATATGTCCTAATACCTTATTTTTCTTATGTAATTCTAAATTGTATCTTAAGGGTAGTACCGATAAACAAGTAAAGCAATATTTTCTACTCTCTCTAATTTTATACTTTCCGATGTTTCAGTAGACCCTTGTCTTGCTCCTGTTGGAGTGGGATCTTCCCTATAGTGTGAGGTCGAGGGAGAGGGAGTGGTTCCTTTGCTCTTCAAAATGGGGGGTAACCGGTTCGGTTCATCTTTCTGTATTGCCGATTGGTTTTGAGGACCCTGATCATCCCCTCCTGATGCTGATCCCTCATCCCAGGATTCGCCCTCGCTCTCATAGAAATTCACCCTTCTGCTTCTGTTCCTTCTATGTCTACTGCCTCCCCTCTGTCTATTGAATTGGGGAGCAAACTTCTTCTGTTCTTGTCTCAGGGCAAATCTATCCTTCCTATTCCAGATATAAACCCTGTTCAGATCATAATCCTGTTGATCTCTTAAGTACTTGGTACGTTTAACCTCCAGTAGTAATGCCTTTGCTTCAGCCAGCACATTTTGCAGGGTAGCATTGAACTTTAAGTAATTCGGTTCTTCACTTCTTTTGTTCAGCTCATCCTGTATTTCTTTAATTTTTATGGCTATATCCTCAAGGGATTTCAGTTTGAACTCACAAATCAATTTCATTAGTTTTAGTGAACATTCTAAGAGTAGATTGTTCCATTGTTCAATAAAGGACTTGTCATCTGTGGCAAACGTTGGGAAGCTTTGTGGTTTAGCTCTGAATTGCGCCCATGTAATGGCGTCTATCCATGGCGTGTCTGGTGCCAGTACTAATGGGTCTTCTCTGCAAGTGCCGATAACACTTTTGTGTGCAGCTAGTGTTCCAGGCTCTTAGGGTATGTGGTTTTCTTAAATTGAGGATGTTTTTAATGCATTATTGCCCCTTTTTGATCTCAGCTTACACGGAGCTGGGGATTTATGCTGCCATCTCAACCGCTACCGGCTCCGCCCCCCCTGCACTAGGTAGTTTTTGGTGTCTAAAGTTGGTGGGAGTGGGGTGTTAGAATAAAAACAGCACTGAAAAGTGCGTTTACATTGTGATCTATAGGAACTGTGTGTTCCCAGTAAATATATGTATATTACTATATACATATAAATGTATGTGTTAATATGTGTATAAACACATATTAACACATAAATATATATGTATATAGTCCTTTTTATATATATATATATATATATATATATTTATATTTAAAAATATGCTACCATTGCTGCGCTACTTACCCCTTCGCTGTGCGAGGTCTTGATGCCATCTCTGACGGCATCAGAACATAGCTCCCATTGGAGCCTAAGGAAGCGCTTTTGTGTGAGCACAGTGCTTCCCAGCAATTAGAAACTTGAGATCACGTTCGCATTGCGGTTAACTTGTAATACCAGCTTACTCGTATTACAAAGAGGAGCGAAAATATCGGTTTCATGAAAGCGATATTTAGTGCTCCACTTGTAATCTGGCCCTAAGAGTCTAATTTTACTCGCAGGGATAAAACCAAAATATTGATTCAATTGTTCTCAAATTAATTATCTTATTAACTTATTTTCATCTATCCTAAGACAAAATATAGTTGCATTAATATTATAAAATTATGAAGAAACCATAGACCAGGGGTGTCAAACAGGCATTTTTTGCAAAGAATCGATTAATGTTGCCAAAGGATATAACATTAAAAGACACAGAATACAATTCACAAACAACAAGCATAGCAATGGCAAGGTATGAAGGTAGTGTGCAGCCCTGTGAGTTGTATGGAAAATGGCCCGTGACTCAAATGAGTTTGACACTCCTGCCATAGACTATGGCGTGACTGTAGAATCTAAATATATGAGTCAGTATTCCAAACCTGCCTATTATTATTTTTTTGGATGGGTTTTCATGTAATTTTCTAATTCTGAGCCATCATTGGAAATTAAACTTTAAAGTCTGCTTTCATGTTTATGACATAGAACTATTTCAACATGTTTAAAATATTGTTTACATGAGGAAAGGTTAAGTTAAAATTGTCTCTTTTCATTTTGAAGCTAACAGGAAGTGCATGTCTGCACAACTGGTCCAGACATAAAGCACATTAAAGGGACAGTCAACACCAGAATTTTTGTTGTTTATAAAGATAGATAATCCCTTTATTACCCATTCCCCAGTTTTGCATAACCAACACAGTTATATTAATACACGTTTTACCTCTGTGATTACCTTGTATCTAAGACTCTGCAAACTGCCCCTTATTTCAGTTCTTTTGATAGACTTGCATTTTAGCCAATCATTGCTGACTCCTGTAACTTCACGTGTGTGAGCTCAATGTTATTTTTATGACACACATGAACTAAAGCCCTCTAGTGGTTAAAAACTGTCAAAATGCATTCAGCTAAGAGGTGGCCTTCAAGGTCTAAGAAATTAGCATATGAGCATACCTAGGTTTAGCTTTCAACTAAGAATACCAAGAGAACACGGCAAAATTGGTGATAAAAGTAAATTGGAAAGTTGTTTAAAATTACATGCCCTATCTGCATCACTAAAGTTTATTTTGGACTTGACTATCCCTTTAAGTTAATGCTACACAGAATTATGTATTCAAAGCAAATATTAGCCTGAGAATAATATGGCAACGAATTCTTTAAAATTATATTAGCTGTTCAAATGTTTGAAACAAAAAATAACAGAATACGTTTAAAGCTTTAATGTCCATTAGCAAATAGCACCCACCATGTTGGTAACCTAGGTTTGCTACTCTGCTGATGCCAATTAGGAACAAAAATGTCTTTGGTACCCCTTTAAGTAAGTGGAAGCAGTTTAAAAGTTAATTTGTAAACAACATATGTAAAAGTAAATGAAACCCAATTTGTTTCTTTCATGATGCAGATCATGCAATTTTTAGCATGCAATTTTATTTCATATTATCAAATTTGATCCATTCTCTTTGTATCCTTTTTTGAAGGATCAGTAATGCACTATTCAGAGCTAGCTGAACACATCAGCTGAGCCAATATTAACAGGCATAAATGTGCAGCCATCAATCAGCTCCTAGTTCAAGTAGTGCATTGCTGTTCCCGTGCCTACCTAGGTATGACTATGAACAAATGATACCCAGACAAAAGAACAAATTAGATGACATAAGAAAAATTGGAAAGTTGTTTTAATGTGCATGCTCTATCTGAATCATGAAAGTTTAATTTTAACTTTACTGTCCTTTTAAGGATAGGTCTAATTTTCATTTGGCTGCTCCAATTTGGTTTAACTTAGTGATCCAGACCTTAGACTCACCACTTTCTTTGCTAATATCTTTTCTTGAACTCTGATAAAGAAAATAATGAAATCACTTTGCTAGTGTTATTCTTGTATCAGTTGAACCAAGCAGATTCACACCTACATCCAAACTGACTATAGATCTAAAATATAAGTACTGCAGTTGCTTCTTTGTTATTTAAATGTAACAGAAATAGAATAATTAGAAAGGTGTTATAAGAAGGTCCAATAATGTTTATAATGATTCATGCCAAATGGAAAAACTGAGTTTATCAAATATATAAATTTGGCTTCCATCTTTAAAAGTTGTGGTTCAGGATTACCTCCCCTTAACTATGAGTAAGGCTAATGGCAATCCGAAACACGTAAGACGGCTTGCCTGCAGGTCTCATGTTTAGCCTTTTTTTGATTCTCGGATTTTATTGGATGTAACACTACTATACTGTGGTTTTCTATTTACTGCAAATAAAAATAGAAGATCTTACTAGAATTCCTTTATTTCAATTGTTAATTACATCCCCTTATGCCCAGTTTCAAATTATCTTAACCCCAGCATAATAATTGATTTTCACTTCATTTTTGTATTAATAAGAATTGTTTGGCCACTGACGTTATAATTTCCCCTTTTGCAATATCTTTTTTTGCTATTTCTAATATTACTCAAGTACTCCATCACATTTGTAACTAAACTTCTTGTTGACATGCCACAATAATACAAGTTCTTGCCGCCACAAGAGAAACAATAAATTACATTTTTGGTCTTACAATTAATTTAATGTCTGTATTGGTGTTTATAACCAACTCTATCAACAATATTTTTTTTCTTTTTAACCATGTGTTTGCAGAGTCTACAGTTGCCACAAGTCTGGCACACATAGCCCCCTCTGCAGGAGCACATTATATTACAGCCACAAGGCAAGGAGCCCTTTAAATAATGATTCTCAGCCTTTATCCCATTAAAGCACAATATACTCAGCCAGTGTAAACAACTGCCATGTCTGCTGCAAGAGTCTATTACAGAAGAGGTGTGTATTTCCCAGTAGCCATCTGATCAGGTGAGCAGCTGTTTCCAGGATCCATGTGTGTGTTGCAGTCAGGACCAGACTCAGGAATGAAGTGAATGAGGTTCACAGAACGGTTATACCAAGTTGGTGGAGCTAGGTATCAGGAAGACAGTCTGATATACAGCCACTTTATAACACAGCCACAAGGCAAGGAGCCCTTTAAATAATTATTCTCTCTTTGCATACTCGTCAAAATGACTTGGTAATAGAGTATAATTTAAATGTGGTCCCCATGTGTATGTGATGTTTAACCTGTCTGGTAAAACGTTCTTTAAGGAATGATCTGTTTGTAAAATACACCCGTGTTTGTCTAATATAGAGCAAATCAAAATAGAGCAAATCATTTTAGAGTGGGATGAAAAGGTAGGAATCTATCTTAAATCATTCTGTTTATTAGATTTTATTTTAGACTTATGAATTATTATTGTAACTGACTGCTTTATGATAAGCCTTTATCAAATATTTCTCAGAGTAACATTTCTGTCATAGTCTACTCTGAAATTCCTTAGCCACTTTCTTGAAAGAGAAGTTCCTTCTGATCCTTAAATATCCTAATGGGGAGAACTTGAAATGTAGAAGGTGTGTGATTGTTGTTTGTGTACTATTGGTATTTGCACTTTTTCTAAATTATCTGTATGAATTATATTCTCCTAGTCAGATCCAAGAAATTAACAAATCTAGTGTCCGTTTTAGGCCGATGTTATTATTGTTAAAATATCAATAGGACCATTCCAAAAGAATAATGCATCATCAATGTATCTAGTCCAAAACTGGATAAGATGTGTAAAGTTTGAAGTTGCATCCTGAAATACCCGAGTGGCTTCCCACCATACTAAATACAAATTAACAAATGTGTGGCATATTCTGTACCCATAGCTGTCCCACAAAGCTGCACATAGAATTTATTTTCAAATTTAAAGTAATTGGGGTCAATTTATTAAAGTCTGGCAGACATGATTCGCTGTATCGTATCATGACCGCCAGACATTGCTGAATGCGGACAGCATACGCTGTCTGTATTCAGCATTGCACAAGCAGTTCTAGTAAACTGCCTGTGCAATACCGCCCCTTGCAGATTCATGGCCACTAGTAGGGGGTGTCAATCAGCCCGATCACATAGGATCGGGCGGATTGCTGTATGCAGCCTCAGAGGTGGCGTATGAGTTAACTCCTTAGTGTGTTATATAACATTTCAAAATACACAGCACAACTTATTTCTCTTGATTAGACATGGTATTATCTTGGAGAAAATAATTAACTGTTAACATCCTTTAGTGTAATCAAAAGAAAAACAAGAGTACACTACGTGTACACTTATGGCAACAAGCAATCATGTTCATTTGGAACTGCTCAGATATATTTAAGAACGCGGCTATAGAATTGCAGCTTAGACTATTACAGAGTGGTGACTTTAAGAAATATTTGACAAGGCCTATCATAGAGCACTCAATTATAATATATAACCGTTTAATTCCTAACACCAACATAAAATATAATAAACTGAATGATTAAAGATGAATTACTACCTATTCATCCCTCTCTAATATAATTTGCTCTACATTGGAGAAACACTGGTATATTTTACAAACAGATCATTCTTTAAAAAATATTTTGCTTTGCAGATTAAGCATAACATACATAAGGGGACCACATTTAAAGTATACACTAGTACAAAGTCATTTTGACCAGTATACAAAGAGAGAAAAATTATTTAAAGGGCTCCTTGCCTTGTGCCTTGTGGCTGTGTTATAAAGTGGCTGTATGTCAGACTGTCTTCCTGATACCTAGCTCCACCCACTTGGAATAACCGTTCTGTGAACCTCATTCACTTCATTCCTGAGTCTGGTCCTGACTACAAAACACACACATGGATCCTGGAAACAGCTGCTCACCTGACCAGATGGCTACTGGGAAATACACACCTCTTCTGTAATAGCCTCTTGCAGCAGACATGGCAGTTGTTGACACTGGCTGAGTATATTGTGCTTTAATGGGATAAAGGCTGTAGGGTTAATAAATCCAGTAATATAATGGTATGGGTTAAAATAGCTAGCTATTTCCAGGTGTATGATTGGGCTGATTTGTTGTAAATATATATGTGTATACTGTATATACCTGCATATATTCATAAAATTCATAAAATATATAATTTGATTCCTAAGAAACACTTAGCAAACAACGGATGAACCGTTTAGTGTTTTACTATAGAGTAATCAATTAGTTGTAATGGTTTAGTGGTTTAACTATAAAATTATATTTAATCTAAAAATACATCAGATTTATAGCCACAGGGATATTTTTGATACATTCCAGGCCTGAAACAGAACATTATTTTGACAGCTTAAACTATAATATGAATTTTTAAATTGTAATTGATCTTTTTTTATTGTTCTATGCCAACAAGGACCTTGGGATCTATGTATACTGTTCTTAGACTCAAATTACAACACTTTTTGAACTAGGACAGGAGTGCAATTCAGCCGATTGCTTTACAGTTTTATCCATATTCCAGGTTTCATAAAGGCCAGTATACAGGCCGAAATGATTTATATTTTTAGGTAAAGAGAAATAAAAAGAGATCATAATTAGCACTCTCGCCTGTTATTAGGTAAGGGCGAATGTTTTGCAACATTTGAAATATTAACAAATTTTAACACATTAGTTCGTTTGTTTCAAATTTTGAATGTTTTTACAACATTCTAACATTTGTTTAATGTAATAATATTTCTAATGCTATCTTTAAATGTAATATTCGATTCAAATTTTCAAATTTGAATTATTTAAATTGAATTATGCAATATTCAAATTAGAAAAATCAATATATTTGTCTTAGCATTTCTAATGCTCTCTTTAAATTTAATATTTGAATTATGCAATATTCAAAATAGAAAAAATGGAATCAATATATTTGTATCTATACAACTAGGAATACTAATTGTACAAAGAGATACGCTTAGGATTAGAAAAGAATGCCACATAGAAAATTATTTCTTTAACTCCAAATGGTCATATGAATATGAAAATTACTCTATTGGTTTAAAATGTTCCATTACATTCATACTTTAATACTTTATTGTTTAAACTAGGAACAAACATTCACACAGAAGTAGCCTGAAAGGGTTAAAAACACTTAAACCCAGGAGAATAAGATTTATATAGTAAGCAATGTTCTATGTTTTCTACCTGATGCCCACAGATATATAATAAAGGATAAGCTAAGCCCTTACAATCCGAGGGCTATTTTACTTTTAAGTAGTTATATATTCTAAGGTAAATGGTAGGCACCAGGATTAAACAAATATATAGATGGATGCAGTTTCTATTGTTCACTAGGCAAGCAGTTAAAAGAGCGACAGACAGGAGAGAACTAGCTTCTCCTGCTGGACCCCTGACGCGCGTTTCACAGAACGCTTCCTCAGAGGGGGTGCGGGCCGCTGCTACTCGGCGTTATTTATGTTGGTGGTTGTCCCACCTCAAGCCCCTGATTTGTTGGCCCTCTCGATTTCTAATGGTTCTGATTGGATGCTCATTCTGTCTGTAATATGAATAGACAGTGACATCCGGTATTGCGTAACGAGAGGAGGGAGTGTGAGTAAGGGGGCGTATGCGATGTTGTTAGAAGGCCAATCAGTACCAAGTAAACAAGGGGTGTATATGTTCTATGGTAATGATTGGATGATCACTGCGGATTGTAAATAGGGCATGGATGCTTAAGCATTATTATGTATCATACCTTACCACTACTTGTTAGTGATTTGTTATATCGTACCGCAATAGCATAATTGAGATCTTAGTCTTTAGAGAAAATACATAAAATGTGAGATTCGTAAGAGGGCGCGTTACGGGATATATCGTGATTACTCAAGGGTAGAGAAACAGATTGCTGCATGTAGTGACAGCCTATTGGGAGATGCTAGAATTTCATAGTATAAAGGTGTGTTGATGTTTCTATTTGTGGATATATAATATGTCTATCCTATGTTAGTTTAGATCGAATAAGTTACTTTATTTAGCATACTGATAGGAGGATAAGGAGCAGACTGTAGTCTAGCTGCTACTTAAACATTATTATTAAAATGTGCATATAGTGCATTCTGACAAATAGGTTAACATTTGAACAATTGACCACCTTATAAGATACTGTCTTACGATTATTATGGATAATCCATAATAATCGTAAGACAGTATCTTATAAGGTGGTCAATTGTTCAAAGGTTAACCTATTTGTCAGAATGCACTATATGCACATTTTAATAATAATGTTTAAGTAGCAGCTAGACTACAGTCTGCTCCTTATCCTCCTATCAGTATGCTAAATAAAGTAACTTATTCGATCTAAACTAACATAGGATAGACATATTATATATCCACAAATAGAAACATCAACACACCTTTATACTATGAAATTCTAGCATCTCCCAATAGGCTGTCACTACATGCAGCAATCTGTTTCTCTACCCTTGAGTAATCACGATATATCCCGTAACGCGCCCTCTTACGAATCTCACATTTTATGTATTTTCTCTAAAGACTAAGATCTCAATTATGCTATTGCGGTACGATATAACAAATCACTAACAAGTAGTGGTAAGGTATGATACATAATAATGCTTAAGCATCCATGCCCTATTTACAATCCGCAGTGATCATCCAATCATTACCATAGAACATATACACCCCTTGTTTACTTGGTACTGATTGGCCTTCTAACAACATCGCATACGCCCCCTTGCTCACACTCCCTCCTCTCGTTACGCAATACCGGATGTCACTGTCTATTCATATTACAGACAGAATGAGCATCCAATCAGAACCATTAGAAATCGAGAGGGCCAACAAATCAGGGGCTTGAGGTGGGACAACCACCAACATAAATAACGCCGAGTAGCAGCGGCCCGCACCCCCTCTGAGGAAGCGTTCTGTGAAACGCGAGTCAGGGGTCCAGCAGGAGAAGCTAGTTCTCTCCTGTCTGTCGCTCTTTTAACTGCTTGCCTAGTGAACAATAGAAACTGCATCCATCTATATATTTGTTTAATCCTGGTGCCTACCATTTACCTTAGAATATATAACTACTTAAAAGTAAAATAGCCCTCGGATTGTAAGGGCTTAGCTTATCCTTTATTATATATCTGTGGGCATCAGGTAGAAAACATAGAACATTGCTTACTATATAAATCTTATTCTCCTGGGTTTAAGTGTTTTTAACCCTTTCAGGCTACTTCTGTGTGAATGTTTGTTCCTAGTTTAAACAATAAAGTATTAAAGTATGAATGTAATGGAACATTTTAAACCAATAGAGTAATTTTCATATTCATATGACCATTTGGAGTTAAAGAAATAATTTTCTATGTGGCATTCTTTTCTAATCCTAAGCGTATCTCTTTGTACAATTAGTATTCCTAGTTGTTTAGTTCTACCCTCTAAGAATCCACATTAGATGTGCACCACAACTATTATAAGTGACTACTAAGTATTGGTATATTATATACCTTCTGTGATTTACATAATAGGTACTACATCTAATTATTGACTAACTCCGACTATCCCCTACCACATTTTTCAAATATTTGTATCTATAATGTATCATTTTACTAAATTCCCTACAACATGAACTATTGAACTTCTGAATAGTAGTTTTTAAATCGAATGTTACATTCAAAATTTTGAATGTGAATATTTGATCTAATTATAAACATTCAAAAACGAAAACCAGAAATAACATACAATTACCAAATTTTAATGGATTTTCGTTCTTATTAATATTTGATTATCTAAAAATTGATGTCCATAGATGTAAGGGTACTTACCCTAACCAGGTCAGAGGGACCCAGTCTCGTCAAAGGCCGAGACTACCGCTCTCCAGTTTGTCTTCAACTGTGGCTGCAGCTCTTTAGGCACGCGTGACCATGTGCTGAATAGAATTAAAGGGGCACTGTCCCAATTATAGGAACTACCACCTGAAAGACTCATGTGTGGAAGTGCCTATAAAAACTCACCCAGCCCATCACTCTACCTTGCTCAATTTGCTCCTGAGACCTAAGCATATGTAACATACTTTCCCTTTAAGAGGCGTGAACTACTTACCAACATGCACTATTTAAGGGCAACATCTGTTAAATACATTGCTTGGTATTGAAGTAATTGTCTTTACTCAGCTCTGTGTTTGATTTTGACCTCTCTGACTTCCTTCAGTTTGTGTCTTTAAGCTTTCAGCCACACCCTTCCGTTCCTGCCTGAAGTTGCAGCATCATCCACCAGCGACCTAACCGGGAACATGCTGTGTTTCCTCAACCTACCTCGGACTCTTACAGCTACCTGATTCTCAGAACCGCATGCTTCCTGTAAGTCTCTCCCGGCACAGCTGACAGGCTTCCTCTGCTCTCTGCTGACATCACGCAGACCTCTGCACTATCCTGATCCTCAGTGCTGCACACATCCTGTGCGAACCTCCACGCCACCGACAGGCTCCCTCTGTGTACCACCAAACTATATAGAGCTACTCTATACACACCTGACATCTGCATCTTCCGAGATCTATTAACCATTTGTGAAGTAAGCCATCTTATCTTAATTTCCTATTTGCTTGTCATGACATATTACAAACTTATAAGATATCACATGTGAATCAAGTAAAGTTTAGAACTGCAGTGTGTAAACTTTTAAGCGGAAATAATTGTTTATTTGTAAAATATCTCTACCATGCAAAACGGAATGCATTCAGAATACAACTCCCTTAAATGATATCAAACTCTACTCATTAATATATAAGTTTTTACTGTAAGTTTTGTTAAACCTTATATATATGGTTTATGAGACAAATCTCCTTTACTCCATAAACAATAAAATAATACATACAAACATATACAGATTATTACAGAATACCAAGCCTCATATTAGGAACCTCGCTGATAACACAGTACATACAAAAATGAATCCTGCCGATTTAACTAATCATGTTAGGGAATTATCCCACAAGGTAGATCAGTTATCTCAGGGAATGGCAGGTAGAGAATCTTACTTTAAGAAACATAATAAAAGAAGGTTTGAGTGCTCCTGCCCCTACAGTTTCAGTCCCTGACCCACCTGTTAGTCCTCCAGACAAATTTTATGGAGACAGAAAATATTTTCGGCAATTTGACAATGCCTGTAAATTATTTATAAATTTGAAGCCCAAAATGTTCCCTAATGAACGCACTAAGGTTCTGACTATAATATCATTTTTAAGGAATGAACCACGTGCCTGGGCTGATACGTTTTTTGAGAGAGATGACCCTATCCTGAATTATGTTGATAATTTTATTGCGGCAATGGCTGAGTTATATGAAGACCCTTATTGTCAGCTTACAGCAGAAAATAAATTACGCAGTCTTAAACAGAATAAAAAATGGTAGAAGACTACATATCTGAATTTAAGATTTGGCAAAAAGATACGGAATGGAACCAGTACAGAATTGACCTGTCCGAAGGTATTAAGGACGAACTTGCTAGGTTAGAAATCCCTGACTCTCTAGAAGCCTTGATGGCTCTAACAATTAAAATAGATAGAAGACTTAGAGAAAGAAAGCAGGAAAAAGACAGTCATGATACACATAGTAAGCAACATATCCCAAGATCCACCACTTATGCCCAGAAAACTTCTGATGTGGCTATGGAAATTGGATTTATTAAAGGCCCTCTCTCTATTGATGAAAAAAATCGTAGAAAAGAAAAAGGTTTATGTATGTACTGTGCATCTAAGGAGCATTGCGTTGCGTTGACTGTCCATCACTAAGAAAACGGAAATTGGGTAAGCATGATGAACTTAACCATGTTATATCTTTAACAAATGATCATCCCACTTATTTCACCCTTAATGTCTCTCTACAGTGGGAGCACCATCGTTATAACTGGGATGCCATTTTGAACTCTGGAGCATTTCCTTGTTATATCGACATAAATGTTGTAAAATAAAATAAAATACCTTATATCATCAAAAAAAACTGTCTCAGTACGTCTTATTGATGGTAACCCTTTAAAAGGTGGTCTTGTAAAACACCAGACCATTCCCTTATTGGTAACTACTCGTGAAGGCCATAATTTATATCATTTGACATAATTTCTTCACCTATATTTCCTGTTATTCTAGGACTATATTGGTTAAAACTGCACCAACCTGAGGTTGCCTGGTCAAAAAATAAGGTGCTATTTAATTCGCTGTATCATCAAATATTGAATATTACTGAGGATACTATTCCAACTGAATACATTGACTTCTCTCGTGTGTTCAATAAAAAAGAAGCCGAGGTACTACCACCTCATAGGGATTACGATTGTCCTATTTAACTAATTCCTGGTTCAGACGTTCCATATGGGCATATATTTCCCATGTCGAAAAGCTAAAAGAATACATAAATAAAAACTTAAAAAAAGGGTTTATCAGACCCTCAACCTCCCCCGCTGGGGCAGGAATATTTTTTGTCACCAACAAGGACCAGACTATAAGACCAATAGTCGATTATCGTGAGCTAAATAAACGCACTATAAAGGATAGATATCCCCTGACCCTTATTCCAGAGTTAATAGAACGGTTACATGGATCCTTCATTTATACCAAACTGGATCTAAGAGGAGCCTATAACCTGATTCGTGTAAGATTGGGAGATGAATGGCTCACCGCCTTCCGCACAAGATATGGCTTGTATAAATATACAGTGATGCCATTCGGGCTATGCAATGCCCCAGCCACTTTTCAAAGATTCATCAACGATGTGTTTAGAGATTTACTGGACACATTTGTTGTCATTTATTTCGATGACATCCTTATCTTTTCAGATAACTTTACTGACCATGTGAAACATGTAAGAACCGTACTCTCACGTCTTCAAGCCCATCATCTATATGTGAAGTTAGAAAAATTTATTTTTCATAGTTCTGAGATACGGTTTCTAGGATATCACATAACACCACAAGGTATCTACATGGAAAACACCAAGGTTCAAGCCATATTAGATTGGCCAGTTCCAAGGAATTAAAGGCAAGTCCAAAGATTACTTGGGTTTCAAATTTTTACCGTAAATTTATTAAAAATTTCTCGTATATAACAAAACCTCTTACTGAGTTAACTAAAGATGCCATACAGTTCAAATGGGGTCTAGCAGCTGATCAAGCATTCAACTACCTAAAAAATGCTTTCACGACTGCCCCTATATTATCTTATCCTGACCCTCAACTACAATTCACCCTGGAAATAGACGCATTAGATCATGCTATTGGATCTGTTCTATCCCAAAGATCTCCCTCAACAGAGATATTATATCCAGTTGGGTATTACTCCCGTGTTCTAACTACACCAGAACTAAACTACCATGTAGGAGAAAAAGAACTGTTGGCTATGAAATGTTCCCTAGAAAATTGGCGACACTTATTAGAGGGTACAACAGAACCCATTCTGATCTACACAGATCACCGTAACCTCCAATATCTAAAAACAAATAGAACTTTGACATCACGACAAATACGTTGGAGTTTGTTTTTTTCCCGATTTAATTACTTTATAACCTATAGACCCGCAGATAAGAATGTCAAAGCTGATACTTTGTCTAGGCTTCCGGAAGTACCTACAGCCAACCTACTGAAGGTTCTTTAATGCCTATAAAAAACATAATAGGACTTCTAATACCTACCATACAAAGGTTTAGAAAAGAACAACGACTAGATGAAACAAAAAGACATTATCAGTTAGAACAACAACCAGATGGGTTGTTCTATCGATCTTCAAAATTGTATGTGCCACCCATACTAAGACCCATAATTCTCTTTGTAAATCATGATTCCCAACTATCTGGACACCAGGGAGTAAATACAACTTCTGAGTTAATTAAAAGATCCTATTGGTGGCCAAACATAACCCAAGATGTAAAGGAGTACATAGACACATGTGAGACATGTACCATCTGTAAAATTAAATGGAAAAACCGGTTATCTACTCTCTCTGCCTACACCAAAGAGACCTTGGGAAGACATTTCCATAGATTTTATAGTTGATTTGCCACTCTCAAACAGGAATAACACTATCATGGTAATAGTTGATTATTTCACTAAAATGGCACATTTTATTCCTTATCATAAGATTCTTACAAGTATGGAGACGGTGTCTCTACTAATTCAATATCTCATTAAGCTCCATGGCATTCCTTCCACTATTACATAGGATAGAGGAAGCCAATTCGCTTCCAAAGTATGTAAGCAGTTAGGAAAAACTCTACAATTTGATAAAAGATTATCAACTTCGTTTCATCCACAGATGAATGGGCAAACCGAAAGAACAAATCAGTGGCTGGAGGAGTATATTAGATGTTATTGTACACAACATCAAGATAATTGGTCAAAACTCTTGCCTCTTGCTGAATTTGCTCATAATAACACTTTCCACCCATCCCTAAGGATGACACTGTTTTTTGCAAATTATGGATTCCACCCATCTTTTCATTTATTGCCAAAAGTTCCAAATGACTGTCCTATTGTTGATGAGTTAACTAACACCTTGAAGGAAACATTATCTCTTCTGGCTACGAATATCAAGGAAGCCCAGGACCGTCAGAAGAAATAATATGACCTCAGACGGCGACCATCGCCTCCTTATGCAATTGGCGATTTGGTCTGGCTGTCCACTAAGTATCTACGATTAAGTGTACCCAGCAGGAAATTTAACAGATTCTATATTGGACTCTTCCCTATCACACGAGTCATCAACGTGAATGCTGTCATGTTGAAACTTCCCGACACCTATAAGATTCACCCTACCTTTCATACATCTTTGCTTAAGCCTTACAAACAGCTTCGGAATCAGAGTCGCTCCTCTGTTGATCCCCCCCCATTGTTCCGGACGTGGAGTATGAGATTGAGGAAATCCTGGATTCTAGGCTGAGGTCCGGGACACTCCAGTACCTTATACGTTGGAAGGGGTTCTCGAGTGATGACGACTCTTGGGAACCTGCAGAGAATTTATCAGCCCCTAGGTTGATCTCAATTTATCATAGGAGGAATCCTGATAGGCCCCGGCTGTGAACCCCGGAGGGGTTCCTTGGGGGGGGAGCTCTGTAACATACTTTCCCTTTAAGAGGCATGAACTACTTACCAACATGCACTATTTAAGGGCAACATCCGTTAAATACATTGCTTGGTATTGAAGTAATTGTCTTTACTCAGCTCTGTGTTTGATTTTGACCTCTCTGACTTCCTTCAGTTTGTGTCTTTAAGCTATCAGCCACACTGAACTCCCTTCCGTTCCTGCCTGAAGTTGCAGCGTCAGCCACCAGCGACCTAACCGGCAACACGCTGTGTTTCCTCAACCTACCTCGGACTCTTACAGCTACCTGATTCTCAGAACCGCATGCTTCCTGTAAGTCTCTCCCGGCACAGCTGACAGGCTTCCTCCGCTCTCTGCTGACATCACGCAGACCTCTGCACTATCCGGATCCTCAGTGCTACACACATCCTGTGCGAACCTCCACACCACCGACAGGCTCCCTCTGTGAACCACCAAACTATCCGGAGCTACTCTTTACACACCTGACATCTGCATCTTCCGAGATCTATTAACCATTTGTGAAGTAAGCCATCTTATCTTAATTTCCTATTTGCTTGTCATGACATATTACAAACTTATAAGATATCACACGTGAATCAAGTAAAGTTTAGAACTGCAGTGTGTAAACTTTTAAAGGGAAATAATTGTTTATTTGTAAAATATCTCTACCATGCAAAACGGAATGCATTCAGAATACAACTCCCTTAAATTATATCAAACTCTACTCATTAATATATAAGTTTTTACTGTAAGTTTTGTTAAACCTTATATATATGTTAATAAAACAAATCTCCTTTACTCCATAAACAATAAAATAATACATACAAACATAATCTCTATTACAGATTATTACAGCATACTTACCTGATTCCTGTGTATGCTCACCTTGGTCCTTAGTCCAAATAATTCTTACCTGATACCTGTGTATCCTCACCTTGCTCGAGAGACCAAGCATAATTACCTTGCACCTATGTATGCTAACCTTGTTCCTGAAGCTGTCCCTATCTGGTATCCCGTGACGGTCTCAACAACAGTACCTGCTAGGTATCCTGTGCCTGCTGAGAAACATGTGTCTACCTTACCAGTGACAGCCATCCTCAAACCAGCTGCACATATCAGGTATTTTGTGTCAGCCTCAACCTTTACTGTTCAATTCAAGCACCAGTATCTATTTGACTTAGTTACTGCAATTATTTTGAATAATGTATTTGACTTTAGTGTTTTGCATCAGGCCTATGTTCAAACTGAACTACCAACTGTTCTTTTGCCTAACAATGAGTAAAGCTTTCAAAAGACTTTCATTGTTCTGGGTATCTGTTCCTGCATTCTGAGTTCCACACACCCTAACTTCTTCACATTAGGTCTATTTGTTCTACCAAGCAATTCCCACTTTTACCAAATTAACCCATTCCCTACCTGTTATCTCTTAATAATCAAAAAGTACATTAGAAACCTTTACGATTCAAGTGATGGATATTTATTAATGCAAAATATAAAACATACCCATCCAGATTTTAAAAAAGGAAACACATGGTGTTATTAAATCAATATAAAATATAGTCTAATAAATAAGCAGCCACAATAAATTCATAACTGCTCCTAAGTCCTCCTCTGGAGATACGCCATATCCTTCCTGCATGGTATTAGTCCAAAGTTAGACATCTATGTTTGTGCATACTGATCCTCCTTATAGGGTGATTACTCTCAGGTGTAAAACACTCAACCCAATATAGAGGAATAATATCCAACATTTAAAAGGAGCAATAGCGGTGTAGCAACAGCACTCTAATATTGCACAATGCAAAGAGGAAAGCTGATGCACGTTTCACCCGGAGGGGCTTCTTCCACGCCAAATGAGTTATCTGTTTTATTTTTAATCTTTATTTTTTCCCCCTTTTTTTTGCCCCTAGAACTATAACACTTATGAGTTTTGGAAATATTTTTTATGTTATTACTATTAAAAGCTAAGTTTTAATAAAAGGAAGCAAACAGAGTTTCTCAGTTGCTAAATATGCAAGTGTTCCAGTCACAAGTGAACCACATTAAGTGCAATATAAAAAAATTGTAGCGTTACTTAAAAAGCTTAGTACAATAGTACCAATATCATACTGGGTATACAGAAAAAGATGGAGTACAAAAAGTCACTCGCTGGACTCCAATGTTCAAACCCGGCTCACCGACTATTTTTCAGAACACACGTCACTACAGCTTTCGGTCACTGTCTGGCAGCAGAGGCTCCTCTTTGCCTCTCCACAGAGTAGTGTTGCTCCGTCCACATGTTGTACACGTAATGCTGGAAACCCCTTCAATGAAAGTACAAGTTGGTAAGCCTGAGTTAGATGTGGGCATTACAACTGAGGACATCTTCCATATTCTTCTCAAAGTGCAACATCAGGAAACAATTGATTAGCGGTATTCACTCAAAGGCAAGCTACAGTATGAAAAGTAAAACAATCCTTTATTGGTGTAAATAAATTAAAATTGGCATTGGCATAGCACCCATAGTGTAAGATTATTGAGCAGCGTACATCGCATGCGTTTCATGTCTGTTGGCATTTCCTCAGGGATCCCTGAGCAAAAGCCAAAAGGCTTGAAACGCGTAGGATATTAACTTAGAATTAGTTATATTAAGGCAAATTATGTAAATATTAAAATAAAATGTGCCAAAACACAACAGGAGTACACTTATGTTGCATGTGTGCTAACCCAACAGGAGTTATTTACTTATTAAATATAACATATTGGAAAATATTAATAATTAATGTAAATAATTATTATAGATGTACTTAAATATTCTAAAAAATCCATAATATATATATATATATATATATATATATATGTATATTTTTCAGTATCTATAATAATTATTAAAAATTATTAATATATTTTACAATATTTTATATCTAATATTTATACAACATGCCTTAAGATAACTAATTCTTCATGTGTGTTAACCAAACACTGTGTTAGACCTACAGCGCCAATCCAAAGCTTGTTACGCATATTTTACGTTACAATGTTCTTCACATAGAATTTTTTTTATTTTCATTATTAAATGTATATTTTTATAAATATCCGATAATGTTAAAGTAAAATATACAACCCTAATTCCGAAAAAGTGGGGACAGTATGAAAAAAGCAAAAAAACAAACAAAAAGAGTCATTTGAAAATTAAATTCATTAACACATTATTTGATGTTTTACTTTGTGAATTTAATGTATTTTTGAAAATATACACTCATTTCAATTCCGATGACTGCAACACACTCCAAAAAAGTTGGGACAGTCGACTGTTTACCACTGTGTAACATCACCTTTTCTTTTAATAACACTTATTAAGCCTTTGGGCACTGAAGACACCAGTTGGTTAAGTTTAGCAAGCTGAATTTTCCCCATTCATCCATTATGCATGTCTTCAGCTGCACAACTGTACAGGGCATTCGTTGCCTTATTTTGAGCTTCATAATGCACCACACATTCTCAGTCGGAGACAGGTCAGGACTGCTGGAAAATGCATGGATGTCCCTGGAAAAGATGACTTCTGGATGGCAGCATATGTGGCTCCAAAATGTATGCAAAACTTTCTGTATTAATGGTGCCCTCAGAGATGTGCAAGTTAACCATGCCATGGGCACAGACACCCCATACCATGACAGATGCTGACTTTTGGACCTGACGCTGATAACAACTTGGCTGGTGCTTTTCCTCTTTGACCCAGAGAACACGACGGCTATTTTTTCCAAAAAACTATTTGAAATGTTGACTCATCGGACCACAAAACACAATTCCACTGTGCTACTGTCCATCTCAGATGAGACAGAGCCCAGAGAAGTGGACAGCATTGATATATGTCTTCTGCTTTGCATAGTAAAGCCTTAACTTGCATCTGTGGATGCAGCAGCGAATGATGTTGACTGACAAAGGTTTACCAAAGTATTCCCAAGACCATGTCAGGACATCCGTTACAGACTCATGACGGTATTTTGAGACAGTGACATCTGAGGGATTGGAGGTCATGCGCATTCAGAAGTGGTTTTTGACCTTGCCCTTTATGCACTGAGATTTTACCGGATTCCTTGAATCTTTTAATTATATTGTGCACTGTAGAAGGTGAAATACGCAAAATCCTACCAATTTGTCTTTGGGGAATGTTGTTCTCAAAGTGTTGGATTATTCGCTGACGCATCTGTTAGCGGATTGGCGAGCCTCAACCTATCCTTGCTCTTATAGGACTAGTCCTTTTCTGGAGCCTCTTAATATACTATGATTACACGATTGCCTCACCTGCTTCACATCATATATACACACACTGTATATACATACATACATAAATAACATTTTCCTGTATGTGAAAAACATTGGAATGTGAAATAGAAATAACTCCGGTAGGGTTAGCGTGCAAGGGATAAGTGTTAGGCTTTTGTTATTCTGCACTCTCCATTGTAGTCTGTGGGTGAAATAAATTAGCGTGGTCGCAATATCTGAAGTCCTTGAGTTAGCACGCATCAGGTTTTGCTTGCGCAAGCTTGTAATTCGAGTGTTAACCCATGCTAATCCTAACTGCTAGCGAACCCTAGCGGGGAGCACTATTAGGAGGCTTAGCACCTCGGATCCGAATTTGCATTTGTAACCAAGCGAATGCACATGTCTACTATGCACATATAAAAATTACTTTAAAGGGACAGAATACACTAATTTTCATATAACTGCAATAGTAATAGACACTACTATAAAAAATATGCACAGATACTGATTTAGAAAAACAAGAATAAAACATTTTAAAAATGTACTTTAGAAAATCCCAGTTTAGCACTGTTGATGAGGTTAGACTGGGACCAAAACCAAGAAGAGCAGACACTCTCCCCCTCCCCTGCATACAAAAAGATAGATTAGATAAACAGGAGCCAGCAGTAGTCTGTAAACGCGCGTATGCATTTGACACTTTGGGGCTTGGTTAGGAGTCTTAAAATCAGCACAATGTTATTAAAAAATAAGCAAAACTATAATTACAAATACAGTCCCAATGGGCTATATAAATGGATCATCTACAAAACATTTATGCAAAGAAAAATCTAGCGTCCCATTTAAAAAGGCATAAAAGTCAAACCTGAAATGTACAGTAGTGGAGTTCAAATTTGAATAATGTTTGTGACATACATTAGAGGTGCTTTAGCTTTGTAACTTTATATTTCTCCAGGCCAATACAGAGTGTGTTTAACTTGGAAGAGAGGCAGGCCACATCATGTAAAGTTTGCTTTGTGATCAATGGGTTTTGTTGTAATAATATAACCTCTGTATTAAACAGAGTATACAATTTATAAAGTAAGGTCTCACTGGCCTGTACGCAAAGAGACCAAAAGCCTCTACAGTGTGACAAACATTTTCATCAAATGCCTTGCTATTCTATGAAAAATATTACATTTCCCTGCAGATTATGGAGTTGATACCATAGAAAGACATAAATTGTAGAGAATCCCTTTACTAGATAGACAGCTTTGCTCTTAATGAATATAGCCTAGTCACTTCTCACTTCCCGGTTCATGTGGGAAGTTTGGCAGAAATCAAGTACTTGTTTGCTTTGTACTGCAATTAGCCTTATCTGAAGTTTATGGGCTTGGCCCGAGCAATTGATTTAAGTTGGACATTTTAGCTAGACATACACTACGGGACTGAGCTTTACTATAAGCATGAAGCAGGTAATGCTGTTGCTACTATGGGCTGCCATTGTTCATGGGGTAATAAGGTGAGTTAATTTTTTTCCCCTCATATTCTTCCTTAAATGGAGAGTAAACACCTTGAGATTTCAATATAAAATATTTAGTTATGCATAATAAAGCAACTTTGGCATATACTTTCATTATTTATTTTGCCCCCTTTTTATGTAATTTAATTCTCAGTTTTTTAATTCTATGAGTTGGAAATGCACACTGTAGACTTTTCAAGACTAACCCTTCTACATATCTTTCCCTAATTGGCTTTAGCTGATAACCACTACAAAACAATACAATTTAAAAAAAAAATACATGGGCAAAACTACAGGGATCTCACAGTTCTCAATTGAGTGGAATGTTAACTGTAGCACACAAGTGTTGTCACTTTTTTGTAACTTTTTTGTGCACGTTGGAAATAGCGTGTGTTTTACAGTTGAAAGTAAACGCGAACATGAGAGCGTAATTGTGATTTACTTCAGAGCTTGAAAAAGTGAAAAAAGTTGCATAAAACACAACATAAATACATATAAAGTTAAGTTACACTCATATAAACAATCTTTGATAATCAAACAACTGTGAAAAAAAGCAACTGTGAAAAAATGCTGGTTTGCATGTTGCAGGGTCATAGGATGTGTACCCAGGCCGGCCTGAGAGTGCGGACCCCACCCGTGTTTTGTATATGTTTGGGGAAATTACATAAGCCTGTGCACCCTCCATTTTTTCACAGTTGTTTGATTGTGAGCCTGCATTGTGTGGCTGTTTAGGGACCCAGGTTTATTTGGAAGAAACCTTGACAATGTACCTGGGCTTTTCCCATTTGGCCAGATGCGGTAACTAATTCTTCCATTGCTGCTTTTTATCTTAGTTGAGAGCTTGTGAGTGAGTGCTGGACTTTTTCTGTGTGTTTATATTAAAATATATGTTTTTTTGTAATTTTCCCTGTTTGGGCCATGCACCCAGGCCTGACTGGGGTTAACTGCCTGTGGCTCTGGTGACAGTGCAGATTCCTGAGAGTGCTGGTTTGCACCCAGGGCTGTGCATGTTGCAGGGTCATAGGATGTGTACCCAGGCCAGCCTGAGAGTGCTGACCCCACCCGTGTTTTGTATATGTTTGGGGAAATTACATAAGCCTGTGCACCCTCCATTTTTTCACAGTTGCTTTTTTTCACAGTTGTTTGATTGTGAGCCTGCATTGTGTGGCTGTTTAGGGACCCAGGTTTATTTGGAAGAAACCTTGACGAGGTACCTGGGCTTTTCCCATTTGGCCAGATGCGGTAACTAATTCTTCCATTGCTGCTTTTTATCTTAGTTGAGAGCTTGTGAGTGAGTACTGGACTTTTTCTGTGTGTTTATATTAATATATATATATATATATATATATATATATATATATATATATATATATATATATATATATATAGATATCTATTTTACCGTTTTCTTGGAATCTTTATTTGAAAAGGCAGGAATGTAAGCTTAGGAGTCTGCCCATTTTTGGTTCAGCACTTGGGTAGTGCTTGCTGATTGGTGGCTAAATGTATGTGTTGCCCTTTTTATTTTATATTTTGAAGGGTGTTTCTTCTAACTCTCACATATCCCAACCCATTAGGTAACATAAATGTAATATTCATAACAAATATCACTTTACAGTAAAGTACATTAGTAGTTATTAACCATAAACCCACATAGTAATGTCTCTGCTTTTTAACTTTATTTCTCTCTGCTGTTAAGCCCTGTCTCTGCTTTTCAACTCTGTGATAGTCAACTACTGATGTTTGCTCTATATCTGCAGATCAACTCTGTCTCTGCTGCTTAACTCTCTCTTTGCTCATAAACCACCTGCCCCCACAGTCAGACACCATCAAAAAAATATGCAGATTTATCTCACCTCCTTTTACACGTCCTCTATCTCAGCCAGTAGGGAACTATTGTCCCCAGGGTGAAGATCTGCTAACAGCTGCAGATGTCGCATGTGATAGAAATGTGATGGACATAAATATAATACCAGCACAAGTGTTACACATATATATTACAACAATTAAGGGCTAGATTACAAGTGGAGCGCTAATTACCGCTTTCGCTAGAGGGGTAACTGCTCTAGAAATAAACCTTTTTTGCGCTCGTCGGGTTGCACTGGTATTATGAATTGAAAGTAAAAATGTATCGCTCTAGCACTAGCCTGACGACCGCAAAAGGCCGAACTTACACTATCGAGAGTGCAATAACCTATTCCACCCATAGTAGTGAATGGAGAAAAAAAAGTGGAAAAAAAACCCTAATCACACGCAAACCCTATCGCCATAATCCCCTGCTCTAATCTCACCTCCTTTTACACGTCCTATATCTCAGTCAGTAGGGAACTATTGTCCCCAGGGTGAAGATCTGCTAACAGCTGCAGATGTCGCATTTGATAGCAATGTGACGGACATAAATTTAATCCAGTACAAGTGTTACAGTTACACATAAATATTACAACAATTAAGGGCTAGATTACAAGTGGAGTGCTAATTACCGATTTCACTAGAGGGGTAACTGCGCTAGAAATAAACCTTTATTGCGCTCGTTGGGTTGCGCTGGTATTACGAATTGAAAGTAAAAAGTTATCGCTCTAGCACTAGCCTGATGACCTAAAAAAGGCGAACTTACACTATCGAGAGTGCAATAAGCTATTTCTCCCATAGTAGTCAATGGAGAAAAAAAACCCTAATCACGCACAAACCTGATCGCCATAATCCCCTGCTCTAATAACCCCTGAACCGCCACATTTTCCACCACAAAGTCCCCACTACACTATTAACCCCTAAACCAACAGCCCCTAATGCAAAGTAAACCACTACACTATTAACCTCTAAACCCCCTAACCTAACACCCCCTAAGTTAACCCAAAGACAACTAACCCTACCTTTACCAAAACTAGCTTTAAAAAAATTAAAACTTACCTGTGAAAGTAAAAATAAACAGATCTTACCTTTTAAAAAACAACAACCTACTATTACTATTTAATAAAAAAAACTACCATTACCAAAATAAAGAAAAATACATTACTTAAAAAAAACAACTTACATTACTAAACATAGTTTCCGAATAAAGGGGCACTGGCTCTGAGGGTATTCCTGATGTGGAGTCAACCAACTCGTTATCATTCCAGAGAGCACTGAGAAGAAAGAACTGCAATGGTATGCGTGTATACACTCAATATAAATAAGTGCAATGTACTCACTGAATCGCTTACTCTTGCCTTTTAAATTTGCTCTTGATAAAGAAGACTGGTTAATCAAAACGCGTAGAGCCTAATAAACCTTTGTTATTATGAAAAAAGGTTTCTTTGTCACATTGTGACATCGCTGATACTGGATATTTGATTCAGTGAGTATACTGTGAGTATACTGATATACATGCTGCTCTGTATGATGATTTTGAGGATAAACAGAGATAGATAGATAATAGAAAGAAATATGATAGATAGATAGATAGATAGATAGATAGAAGATTGATTGTTAGATAGATAGATAGATAGATAGATAGATAGATAGATAGAAAGATAGATGATAGAAAGATAGATGATAGAAAGATAGATAGATAGATAATAGATAAATAAATAGATTGATAATAGATTAATAGATAATAGATAAATAGATACATAAATAGATAATAGATAATCTTGGACCTGCATCTACTGCATAAATGGTAGTTCAGCCCTTGCTTCTGCAAACATCCTGGTTAAGGTGATGTAATCAGGTTTGTACAGTTTGGATTCAGTAGGTTGTGTTAAACAAACATTTAAAACAATTAATTTCCCTGTTTTTTTTTTTTTTTTTTATTATTATTGGAGGACATTAAGCATGAATGACATAATTATATATAATTTTTGCTGAGCTACTGAAAATGAATTGGAATTTTGTAATACAAGGTTAAAATGTAGCAAACATCAGATTTCTTGTTTACTAAATGTGCTGCTCTGAACCACTTTGTGATTAATTTATCAAATTAAGTTTATTTCAGGGGTCATCAATATGTGGATAAAGCTACTGAAAGGTTACTAGTTGTTTTTCATTAGCATGCAAGACCATTTAAAGCGACAGTAAAATCAAAATTAAACTTCCATGATTCAGTTAGAACATCTTTCAAATCTACATATATATTTTTAACTTACTTTCAGGTAGATAACGAGTTGTGCGTTTGTCTTTTAATGCTGGAAAAATGGCCGTTTCAGAAGTTATAATAGCAACACAGCCATTATAAGTCTTGTCGGTATATAGCTGTACCGCAAGCCATTTAGCCTTTAACGCAACGTCAGTCCCGCACTCATAAAAATTATGTTTTTTCATGGGACTTCCATAGCGCAGCCATTACGAGTTTTGCGGTGAGGCTAAAAAGCTTGCGTTACACCCTATACCGACAGGATCCATACCGCCATCTGAGAGCAGTAGTTAGGAGTTTTACGCAACAAAACTGTTACATAAAACTCATAACTAAACTGTTACAAAGTACACTAAACACCCATAAACTACCTATTAACCCCTAAACCAAGGCCCTCCCGCATCGCAAATACTATATTAAAGTTATTAATCCCTAAACCGCCGTCCTCCCACATCGCAAACACTATTTAAATATTATTAACCCCTAATCTGCCGCTCCCGACATCGCCTCCACTAATACAAATTATTAACCCCTATTCCGCCGCGCCCCCACTATACTAAAGTTATTAACCCCAACACCGCCATCACTATAATAAACCTATTAACCCCTTAACCGCAAGCCCCCACAACAAAATATACTAAATTAAACTATTAACCCCTAAACTGAAAGCCCCCACATCGCAATAAACTAATTTAAACTAGTAACCCCTAAACCTAACGCCCCCCTAACTTTAGATTAAAATTACAATTTCGCTATCTTAAATTAAAATTTACCTGTCAAAAAACGAAGTTTAAACTAACAATTAAACTAATATAACTATTAAACTAAAATTAAACTAACTACCAATTTAAGAAAACTAAAAAACACATTAAAAAAATCCTAACACTACTAAAAAAATTGCAAAGTATCTAATTACAAAACATTAAAAAATACTAAATTACAAAAAATAACAAACACTAAATTACAAAAAAAAAACAAAATTATCAAAAATAAAAAAGACAATCTAATAGCCCTATAAAAATAAAAAAGCCCACCCAAAATAAAAAAAAACATAGCCTACAACTTGAATAGCCAATAGGATTTCAGTAGCTCTCATCCTATTGGCTGATTTGAATTTCCAAAATCAAATCAGCCAATAGGAATGCAAGGGACGCCATTTTGAATCGCGTACCTTGCATTGAAGATTCAGTATACGGCGGCGACCGTATGAAGAGGGTGCTTCGCGCCGGATGTCTTCAGGTAAACCCGCTCCGCGCCGCTGGGATGAAGATAGAAGATGCTGCCAGGAGGAAGATAGAAGATGCCGTCTTGATGAAGATGGAGCCATCTGAATGAAGATGGAGCCGCCGGGATGAAGATCCTTCAAGCGGGACTTCAGCAACTGTGAGTACCTAAAGAGGGGTTAGCGTTAGGTTTTTTTAAGGTTTTTTGGGTGTTTTTTTTTTTTTAGTTTAGGGTTTGGGCTTTTTTTTAAAAGAGCTAAATGCCCTTTTCAGGGCAATGCAAAAGAGCTAAATGCCCATACAAATGCCCTTTTCAGGACAATGGGTAGATTAGGTTTTTTTAGATAGTTTTTTTTTTTGTGGGTTTGGGGGGGGTGGGGGTTTGTAATGTTAGTGGGTCTTTGTATTTTTTTTCAGGTAAAAGAGTTGTTTAACTTAGGGCAATGCCCTACAAAAGGCCCTTTTAAGGGCTATCAGTAGTTTATTATAGATTAGTTGTTTTTTTGGGGGTGTTTTTTTTTTTAAATGGGTATTAGAATTAGGAATAATTGTTATTATTTTTATTTTTATGGGCAGCAAAAGAGCTGAATGCCCTTTTAAGGGCAACACCCATACAAATGCCCTTTTCAGGGCAATGGGTAGATTAGGTTTTACTTTATTTTTATTTTGTGGGCTTGGGGGGTGGGGGTTTGTATTCTGTTAGGGGGTGTTTGTTTTTCTTTTGTAGAAAAAGATCTGAAATCTTTAGGGCAATGCCCTGCAAAAAGGCCCTTGGTAGTTTATTATAGATTAGGGTTTTTATTTTAGGGTGGGTTATTTTTTTAATTTTTTTAAAGGATATTAGAATAGGAATCATTTTTATTGTTTTGGATAATTTCATTTGTTATTTTTTGTAATTTTAGTGTTTCTTATTTTTTGTAATATTAGGTTTTAGTGTAAGGTAGCTTAGGTTTTATTTTGCAGGTAAATTTGTATTTATTTTAACTAGGTAGTTAGTAAATAGTTAATAACTATTTACTAACTAGTCTACCTAGTTAAAAAAATACAAACTTACCTGTGAAATAAAAATAAAACCTAAGCTAGCTACAATATAACTATTGTAGCTAGCTTAGGTTTTATTTCACAGGTATGTATTTAGTTTTAAATAGGTATTATTTAGTTAATAATTGTAACTTTAATTTAGCTCTATTTAAATTATGTTAAAGTTAAGGAGAGTTAGTGTTAAGGTTAGGGTTGGGGTTAGGTTTAGGGTTTAATATAGTTTAATTTAGGTTGCTGCAATGTGGGTGGCTGGCGGTTTAGGGGTTAATAGGTTTATTTAGTGGTAGTGATGTGGGAGGCCAGAGGTTTAGGGGTTAATAACTTTATTTAGTGGCGGCGATGTCAGGTAGGGGCGAAATAGGGGTTAATAGATTTATTATAGTGTGGACGATGTTGGGGTGCAGGGGAATAGTGGTTAATAACTTTAGTATCGTGGCAGCGATATCGGGAGCGGCATATTAGGGGTTAGTAGTTTTATTTCTGTGGCGGCGATATGGTGAGCGGCAGATTAGGGGTTAATAACATTATGTAGTTGGCGGCGATGTTGAGGGAGCCAACTTAGGGGTGTTTAGACGTGGGGTTTATGTTAGGGTGTTAGGTTTAACCGTAACTTTTTTTTCCCCATATATATCAATGGGGTTGCGTTATGGAGCTTTTTATTCTGCGATCACAGGTGTTAGGTTTTTTTTTAACCCACTCTCCCCATTAATGTCTATGGGGAAAGCGTGCACAAGCACATCAAAACAGTGCTTGTATTTTGTGCGGTACGGAGCTTAAAACCACCATATCGCAAACACAAGCCGGCTGTTTCAAAACTTGTAATGGCTGCGATATAGAGGGTTAAATAACGCAACTTTTGTTGCGTTCGTTAAAAACCCTCAAGCGCACATAACTCGTAATCTACCTGTTAGTTATTCTCTTGGTATTCTTTTTTAAATAGTATATCTAGGTGGGCTCAGGAGTATCAATGCACTACTGGAAACTAGCTGCTGATTGATGGATGCACATATGTGCTTACCCAATGTGTTAAGCTCCCAGAAGTGTGTTGCTTCTCCTTCAACCAAGGACACCAAGCGAATGAAGACATTTTTGATAATAGAAGTAAATTGGAAATCTGTTTTTAAAATTGTGAATCTGAATTATAATTTTTTTTTTAGATTTTGTGTACCTTTTAATGTTGGCTTGGTGTTTAAAGGGACATAAAGACGCAATAAAATATGTATATTAACTGTAGGACTTACAAGTGATTGATATGACAGCACAGTTCTATAAACGTGTACCTATTATGGGCTGGAAAGACGGTTTATTTTCATTTGTACTCAGTGTGATTAAAGGAGTTGAGGATCTAGTCAAAGCAAACTGTAGATAAGATGGCGGATAGGGGGTTTAATAAAACAACAGGAAATCACAGTCAGTAAAAAGAGTTTATTTGACATTAGACATTAATTAAAAGTCTCCTAAATTTGCATCTAAATCATGAAAGTTTAATTTTTTTTACTCATGTCCCTTTAATCTTATTTTTGAAAGAGAAGTTTACAAAGTCTCAGAATAGAAACGTTTGGAAGTCATTTAAATACATAATGTAGTTTTCAGTTCATGCTGTTTTACTTCCTTTATTAATTTCACCATGTTCTTATATTCTGTGATCTAACATAAAACAGTTTCCTCTAACAGTTTCCAAACAATATTCTTTGGCTAAGAATCATACAGTCCATGACATTCTGACTATATTGTCCAATCAATACAAATAGATCTTCTGTAGCCAATGTATCTCTGCCTTAAAGGCGCCACACAGCAGTGGTCTATGGAGTTTCATGAAGGTCCTTGTCCTTTTTGTTATACAGGGTTCCCCTGAAGAGGCAGAAGTCTATGCGAAAATCTCTTAAGGAGAAGGGGAGACTCCACAGACTCTGGACTTCACAAGGGCTAGATATGATTCAGTACACAGAGTCATGTAACCTCGGACAAACGCCTAGTGAGCCCCTCATTAACTACATGGATGTGAGTTCACACAATGGCTCTTTAAAATTGGTTCTTTAAAATTGTTAAAAAAAACAATACAAGGAGACAGAAGACCTCCGATAGCCATGAACCCTTCAACTACCAAGGAAAATTCTGTAGTTTTATGTATTACAACTGTAGTATACACAAAGGCTTACCGATTCACAGGCACTCAACATACATCATAATTATACATTTTCTTTGCACCTTTAGAATAATCAAAATGGCTGTCCAAAAACTTTAATGCATTTACTAATAGTAACATTTTTCAAATACAGTATGTGTGTCAGATATGATTCAGAATGGAGCAATTTAAAACAGATGAACTGCATAATCTGTTGGTGCACTACAAATAACTGTTAATAATAATAATAATAATAATAACTGTGATGGAAAAAAGTGCTCCCATGCATCTAGCATTAGTCATAAGGCTACATTTTCAATGCACGTTTAGAATAATCAAAATTGCTGCTCATAAATGTTAATACTTTTGCTGATCTGTGATGAAAAAAAGAGAAATCTATAGGCTAGATTACGAGTCTTACGTTAGGCTTAAAAAGCAGCGTTAGCCGGTCCCAACGCTGCTTTTTAACGCCCGCTGGTATTACGAGTCTTGCAGGTACAGGTGTACCGCTCACTTTTTTGACCAGACTTGGAAATACCGCAAATTCACTTAAGTCAATTGCGTATCCTCTTTTTTTCAATGGGACTTGCATAGCGCCGGTATTACGAGTCTGCCAAAAAGTGAGCAGTACACCCTCTCCTGTCAACACTGGTACCGCATTTTAAAGTCAGTAGTTAAGAGTTTTACACTACAACGCCGTAGCATAAAACTCTTAACAAAAGTGCTAAAAAGTACACTAACACCCATAAACTACCTATTAACCCCTAAACCGAGGCCCTCCCGCATCGCAAACACTAAAATTAAATTTTTAACCCCTAATCTGCCGAACCGGACATCGCCGCCACACTCCCGCCTCGCAAACATTAGTTAAATATTATTAACCCCTAATCTCCTGTCCCTAACATCGCCGCCACCTACCTACATTTATTAACCCTTCATCTGCCTCCCCCAACGTCGCCGCCACTATACTAAAGTTATTAACCCCTAAATATAAGTCTAACCCTAACCCTAACACCCCCTATCTTAAATATAATTTAAATAAATCTAAATAAAATTCCTATCATTAACTAAATAATTCCTATTTAAAGCTAAATGCTTACCTATAAAATAAACCCTAAGCTAGCTACAATATAACTAATAGTTACATTGTAGCTATCTTAGGGTTTATTTTTATTTTACAGGCAAATTTGTATTTATTTTAACTAGGTAGAATAGTTACTAAATAGTTATTAACTATTTAATAACTACCTAGCTAAAATAAATACAAAGTTACCTGTAAAATAAAACGTTACAATTACACCTAACACTACATTATAATTAAATTAATTCCCTAAATTAGATAATTTTATATAATTGTATTTAAAGTACAAAACCCCCCCACTTAATTACAGAAAATAATAAACAAATTACAAGATTTTTAAACTAATTACACCTAATCTAATCCCCCTAACAAAATAAAAAAGCCCCTCCAAATAAAAAAAAAGCCCTACCCTACACTAAATTACAAATAACCCTTAAAAGGGCCTTTTGCGGGGCACTGCCCCAAAGTAATCAGCTCTCTTACCTGTAAAAAAAAAATACAAATCCCCCCCAACATTAAAACCCACCACCCACACAACAAACCCTACTCTAAAACCCACCCAATACCCCCTTAAAAAAAAACTAACACTAACCCCTTGACGATCACCTTACCGGGAGAAGTCTTCACCCAACCGGGTCGAAGTCCTCAACAAACCCGGGAGAAGTCCTCATCCAAGCCGGACGAAGTGGTCCTCCAGACGGGCAGAAGTCTTCATCCAGACGGCGTCTTCTATCTTCATCCAGAGCGGGTCCATCTTCAAGACATCCGATGCGCAGCATCCTCTTCAATCGACGGCTAACACAGAATGAAGGTACCTTTAAGTGATGTCATCCAAGATGGCATCCCTTCAATTCCGATTGGCTGATAGAATTCTATCAGCCAATCGGAATTAAGGTAGAAAAATCCTATTGGCTGATGCAATTCTATCAGCCAATCGAAATTGAAGGGACGCCATCTTGGATGACATCACTTAAAGGTACCTTCATTCTGTGTTAGCCGCCGATTGAAGAGGATGCTATGCGTCGGATGTCTTGAAGATGGACCCGCTCCGGGCCGGATGGATGAAGATAGAAGATGCCGTCTGGATGAAGACTTCTGCCCGTCTGGAGGACCACTTCGCCCGGCTTGGATGAAGACTTCTCTCGGCTTCGTTGAGGGCTTCGGCCCGGTTGGTTGAAGACTTCTCCCGGTAAGGTGATCTTCAAGGGGTTAGTGTTAGGTTTTTTTAAGGGGGTATTGGGTGGGTTTTAGAGTAGGGTTGGTTGTGTGGGTGGTGGGTTTTAATGTTGGGGGGGATTTGTAATTTTTTTTACAGGTAAGAGAGCTGATTACTTTGGGGCAATGCCCCGCAAAAGGCCCTTTTAAGGGCTATTTGTAATTTAGTGTAGGATAGGGTTTTTTTTATTTTGGGGGGGCTTTTTTATTTTGTTAGGGGGATTAGATTAGGTGTAATTAGTTTACAAATCTTGTAATTTGTTTATTATTTTCTGTAATTTAGTGTTTTTTTTTTTGTACTTTAGATAATTTTATTTAATTGTATTTAATTGTATTTAATTTAGGGAATTCATTTAATTATAGTGTAGTGTTAGATGTAATTGTAACTTAGGTTAGGTTTTATTTTACAGGTAAATTTGTATTTATTTTAGCTAGGTAGTTAGTAAATAGTTATTAACTATTTAGTAACTATTCTACCTAGTTAAAATTAATACAAACTTGCCTGTAAAATAAAAATAAACCCTAAGCTAGCTACAATGTAACTATTAGTTATATTGTAGCTAGCTTAGGGTTTATTTTATAGGTAAGTATTTAGTTTTAAATAGGAATAATTTAGTTAATTATAATAATTTTATTTAGATTTATTTTAATTATATTTAAGTTAGGGGGTGTTAGGTTTAGGGTTAGACTTAGGTTTAGGGGTTAATAACTTTAATATAGTGGCGGCGACGTTGGGGGCAGCAGATTAGGGGTTAATAAATGAAGGTAGGTGGCGTCGATGTTAGGGCCGGCAGATTAGGGGTTAATAATATTTAATGTTTGTGAGGCGGGAGTGCGGTGGTTTATTGGTTAATATGTTTACTATAGTGGCAGCGGTGTAGGTGGCGGCGGTGTCTGGAGCGGAAGATTAGGGGTTAATAATATAATGTAGGTGTCGACGATGTCGAGGGCGGCAGATTAGGGGTTAATAAGTGTAAGATTAGGGGTGTTTAGACTCGGGGTTCATGTTAGGGTGTTAGGTGTAGACATAAAATGTATTTCCCCATAGGAATCAATGGGGCTGCGTTAAGGAGCTTTACGCTGCTTTTTGACAGGTGTTAGACTTTTTTTCAGCTGTCTCTCCCCGTTGATTCCCATGGGGAAATCGTGCACGAGCACGTTACACCAGCTCACTGCTAACGTAAGCAGCACTGGTATTGGAGTGCGGTAAGGAGCAACATTTTGCTCAACGCTCACTTCTTGTCTGGGTTGTAAAAACCCATAATACCAGTGCTGTCTGTAAGTGAGCGGTGAGTATAAACTGCTTGTTAGCACCGCATAGCCTCTAACGCAAAACTCGTAATCTAGGTGTATGTTTTTAAAGTGATTTTAAAGTTTCTTTAATTACTGCACAGTATATATAAATAGTCTGCAAAACATTGGCACTTTCATTCATTACATTTTTCTAAGACGCTTTATTGGTACAATATTTACCATTTTGTGAAGGCAAACATACCGCCATTTCTCCATCCACATCTCATTCTTCATCTAGCTGAGCAATGATGAATCCGGCTTCATCTAATCATTGCATGCCCCAGTGGCTGGTTATTGCTACCTCAAGCTTGCGATAGCAATTAGCGATGATAAAATTAACCATAGTTCGGATCTCAGTTTAATTTTATAAATCTGCCTCAAATGTCCCCAAAATACTGTCTAGTGTAGTTTATTAAAAAAAAAAAGATGGCAGCATCTTTATTTTTTTAATAAAATAACTGCACTAGGCAATATTTGGGGTTAAAGTTGGTGGGAGTGGGGTGTTAGAAAAAAACGTCATTGAATAGTGCCTTTACATTACGGTCAATGGGTACTGTGTGTTCCCAGTAAATATACGGTATATGTATGTATGTATGATTATATACATATATATTTATGTTTTAATATGTGTATATATACACATATTTAATACCAGCGCACATTTACGTTTTGGATATACTTTCTGTTTTTTAGCTACTTGTATATATGTCCTGTACGGATTTTGATTTAATTTATATTCAATATACATTCAATAAATGTATATGAAAATATAGTTGTAACATAATATGATAAAATCATAATTTAAAACTGTTCCAGCAGCATATAAATGTAAACACGTTTTAATAAATTGTAGCTTATGCTGAATAAAAATAGATATACATACTATTCCCTTAATATACCAAATATTTTCTGTTGACCACTTAACTTCTTATAAAATGTGCACAAATGCTGAGAGTTTGCTTTACCCTTATAACACACATGCTGATTGACTTGCTTATCATTCAGCCAGAGTGGAGTAGCTGTACAATAATTTAAAGTTTATTTGAAATATTACAGGGAATTATTTCTTTTTACATAATTAAAAAAAAAAAAATTATATATGTTTTGTTGGCACATACATTTTGTAGCCAGTATATATATAAAAAATCAACATGGCTTAGCCTGCAAAAAAATATAGGGGGATCTTCTGTTTTTAAGGCACTTTCTACATGATGTGGATGGTTTTAACATCTTAAGCATTTTTTTTATTTTAAGAAAATCTTTATAAAAATGAAAGTTTATATAACAGATACATGTTGAAAATAGACCATTTTTTTAAGTCGTCCCAAGAAATGTTAAGCTCGTCCGGGACTACTGGACCACTGGGGTTTTCAACTTCTGTATATATATATATATATATATATATATATATATATATATATATATATATATATATATATAAAATATATAAAACACCTAAATACACGTTTAGTCTCACTCATGTAAAGTTTTGAACACATCAACAAAAATAAAACCAAAGTTACACTCCAGAGCGCTTAACCCCAATACATGTTTAAATAGCTACATTTTTGGAGTGTTAATTGAAAACCCAGTTACTCCCCCACAGATGTGGCCTATGGTTGAACACTTTTTTATTCTTTCATGATTTAGATAGAACATGCAATTGTAAACAACTTTCCAATTTACTTCTATTGTCTAATTTGCTTCATTCTCTTGATATCCTTTGTTGAAAATCATATCTAAATAGGCTCAGTAGCTGCTGATTAATGGTTGCACATAAATGGCTTGTGTGATTGGCTCACCCATGTGCATTGCTATTTCTTCAAAAAAGGATATCTAAAGAATGAAGCAAATTTAATAATAGAAGTAAATTGGAATGTTGTTTAAAATTGAATTCTTTATCTGAATCATGAAAGAAAAAATGTGGGTTTCATGTCCCTTTAAATAATAAAGAACCTACACATGTACAGAGCAAATGGAGTCTACTGCATAACATCTGACACACATATCTATCCTTTCATGACCACATACTCGCAAATGTCTGCAAACACCATCCATTGCACAACCTATATCTTTGAAGCACATTACCTCAAATGAATATACAGCTAATCTCTATGACATAATTATGCCACATTTATACTTACACTTTGTTTGTACACTTCCTTTGTCCTTCCTCTTAGGTTGAATATTTTGGAGAGATCTCCATTGGATCCCCTCCTCAGAACTTCACAGTGATATTTGACACCGGCTCGTCAAACCTTTGGGTCCCATCTGTTTATTGTACAAGCTCAGCCTGCAGTAAGAAAGGGCCATGGCTCATCACTCAGGGTTTTCTATTTATTTTTATCAACATATCAATATTGATTGCCATTATTAGCAAAAAATATATATATAATTATGAATAATAAAAATAAAGAACCCTATTGCAACAAAACAGAGTAGCTCTAGACCAAAAGTATTTTAATTAAAAAAAAAAACACTTGTAACATAGAATTTATATTTCCATATCGGCCCTGCTCATGGTCAAATTCCTTCCTCTTAATTTTCTTTCAAATTTGAGTTGAAAATGGAGACTTGGAATGTTCTCTGACGTACATTTGTGTGTCAGAATATTAAATGTATACAGTATTACATATTCTTATTGGGTCTTTTATTTCTTGTTAAAAGCTAATTATTCCACGATTAGAACATGTGAATTTAGTTTTAACTTCCTAAAGCTTAATGCCAATGATCTTAAAATTTTTTTGTTTTAATAATAATAATAATAATATAAAAATATAAAAAATAACATATAATCAAAGAAATGAAAATGATTGCTGCAGTTAAAAAATTATTTTAATAGTTTTATAATTTTTAGTTAGTGACCTTGTACCGTAAATGCAATGCCACAAACTTATACTTAGAGTAAAATTTATCAAAGTCAGAATAAGAAACTTCTCACGTTTGTCGTCAAAAAAATACTCACAAAATATATCACCATATTTATGAAAGGTTATGTGCCAATAAAGTCACAACTTTTCATATGTGCGAACAAATTGACTCATGACCATTAGCAAGTTTTTAATATATGCAAATAAGTTGTCTGGAAATGCCTAATTCTTGTATTAATCTATATAGGCATTTTAAAATGCCCGCATTTATTCGCAGTTCTCATATATTTATGAAAAGTGGCGCATGCAATATTAACTGTTTTTAATCTCGCCAATTTGTAGGTTGCGAGGTAGTGAAAAATAAAGGGCGATATTGTTGTTTGCCTGGAGGAAAAATGGAAAAATGTCTTTTCCTTGCCGTAATGGCTGGATCTAGGATTAGAAATTGCCCACAACAAGGCACAGAACCTGAAGACTATTAATTAATTAATTAATTAATTAATTAATTAAATAACAAAAAGGTATATACAGAGTTCTAAAAATAAAATAATTTAACCCCTTAATGACCGGACCATTTTTCAATTTTCTTACCCTTAATGACAATGGCTATTTTTACATTTCTGCAGTGTTTGTGTTTAGCTGTAATTTCCCTCTTACTCATTTACTGTACCCACACATATTATATACCGTTTTTCTCGCCATTAAATGGACTTTCTAAGGATACCATTATTTTCATCATATCTTATAATTTCCTATAAAAAAAATATAAAATATGAGGAAAAAATTGAAAAAAACACACTTTTTCTAACTTTGACCCCCAAAATCTGTTACACATCTACAATCACCAAAAAACACCTATGCTAAATAGTTTCTAAATTTTGTCCTGAGTTTAGAAATACCCAATGTTTACATGTTCTTTACTTTTTTTGCAAGTTATAGGGCCATAAATACAAGTAGCACTTTGCTATTTCCAAACAACTTTTTTTCAAAATTAGCGCTAGTTACATTGGAACCCTGATATCTGTCAGGAATACCTGAATATCCCTTGACATGTATATATTTTTTTTTAGAAGACAACCCAAAGTATTGATCTAGGCCCATTTTGGTATATTTCATGCCACCATTTCACCGCCAAATGTCATCAAATAAAAAAAAAAGTTCACTTTTTCACAAATTTTGTCACAAACTTTAGGTTTCCCACTGAAATTATTTACAAACAGCTTCTGCAATTAAGGCACAAATGGTTGTAAATGCTTCTTTGGGATCCCCTTTGTTCAGAAATAGCAGACTTATATGGCTTTGGGGTTGCTTTTTGGTAAGTAGAAGGCCGCTAAATGCTGCTGCGCACCACACGTAAATTATGCCCAGCAGTTAAGGGGTTAAATTAGGTAGCTTGTAGGGAGCTTGCAGGGTTAATTTTAGCTTTAGGGTAGAGATCAGCCTCCCACCTGACACATCCCACCCCCTGATCCCTCCCAAACAGTTCTCTTCCCTCCCCCACCCCACAATTGTCCCCGCCATCTTAAGTACTGGCAGAAAGTCTGCCAGTACTAAATAAAAGGAGTTTTTCTTTTTTTTAATAAAATAAAATAAAATGTTTTAGCTGTGATGGACTCCTGCCTTAGCCCCAACCTCCATGATCCCCCCCCCCAGCTCTCTAACCCTCTCCCCTACCTAATTGCCGCCATCTTGGGTACTGGCAGCTGTCTGCCAGTACCCAATTTGCCCCCCAAAAAAGTGTTTTTTTTTATCTTTTATTGCCAGTTTAAATTTTTCTGTAGTGTAGCAGCCCCCCACAATACCCCAACCCCCTCCCCCTCCCAGATCCTCATATATTTATTTTTTCCCCCCTCTTCCCTCCTCATTGGTGTCAGTGTGGGTAGCTAATCGCGCACGCGCACGCGCACCCGGCGTGCACATTGCACTTACAGGAGCCGGATGCCGGGTAGCGATGGGCCGCCCACCCGCCTCCCTGTTGCGCTCCCACCCACCAACGAACCGGCACCATCGCTACCGGTGCAGAGAGGGCCACAGAGTGGCTCTCTCTGCATCGGAGTCTTCTGAAAGGGTATTGCAGGATGCCTCCATATGGAGGCATCACTGCAATACCCTGAGAGCTGCTGGAAGCGATTGCGATCGCTTCCAGCACTCTCTTAGACAACTGACGTACCAGGTACGTCTATTGTCATTAACTGTAAGTTAATGCATGACGTACCTGGTACGTCAGTTGTCATTAAGGGGTTAAAGTGTAATTGAAATAAGTGTACTAAAAAGGTATATAAGATAAGATAAGCTCGAAAAATAGCGCAGTCTTCCTCAATGAAAGAGCGCCAAAGAGGGGGCAGAATAAAAATAACTTTAATATATTAGAAATAACATACTTACAAAAAATCACTTGATTAATTTATTCTGTTATTCTGTTATATTAGGATGAAAACAATAAAACCATTTACCGCTGGCTAAAGTTAAGATTGATAAATAAAGTGAAAATTATATTTTCACAAGAAAACTAGATCAGCCATTCTCTTGACATCGCAAACAAAATTGCCCCAAAAACGTCTCTAGAATTTTGATAAATACTGGCGTCATTTTTTTACTTCACACATTGCGAACTACTGCGGAAATAATCGCGACATTTTAGGCACATTTTTGGGGGGGATTGATACATTTTGCCCTTAGCGTGGTAGTAAAACTTAAAAAGGCACAATAGAAGGGGTTTATGGTATTTAAAAAACAACAGGATTGGTGGGTACTCTCTTTTACCATAATCTAAAATTCTGTATGAATCTAGAGTAGATTTATGTCCCTTTAACACTAGTTGAGTGCCCATCTTTCACTTTATAAATCTCCCCATTTATATTCTTTCCTTTCAGCTCAACATTCCAGGTTCCAGCCCAGCCAATCAAACACCTACAGCAATGATGGGAGTAAGTTTTCCATTCAGTACGGAACAGGCAGCCTATCGGGTATAATAGGAACAGACCAGGTTATTGTAAGTGCTACAATTACTTGTTTGTTTATAATAGCAGCTTATATTGCTTAGTGGCTGATCACAATCTGTTACTTGATAATTATCTGCATGATAACGACTGCAAATGAGCCTGATCAATGTACATATCTTTAGTTTAGGAGCATAACAGGTTAATTGCATCACTTCACACTACTAAAAAGTTGACATACAGGCCCTTCAGCCGAAACATAAATGGTGCACATTTGATTTTTGGTTTACAAAGTCTTAACATTAACAATGCAGAGGATCATTTTGTGTTTTTTTTTCAGGGAGGTAGAAATTCCGGGCTTGGAGGGTATTAACAGAAGAAGCCACCATTAAAGGGACAATAAAGTCAAAATTAAAAGTTTTAAAAGCTTTCCAATGTACTTCTATTATCTAATTTGCTTTGTTATCTTGGTGGCCTTTGTTGAAAAGCATACATAGGTAGTGTGAGGAGCAGCAATTCTCTGTCATAGGCTCACCAAATGTGTTAAGCTAGCTCCCAGTAGTACATTGCTTCTCTTTCAACAAAAAGATACCAAGAGAATGAAGCAAATTTGATAGAAGTATATTGGACATTTGTTTAAAATTGTATGATCTATCTGATTTTTAAAAGAAAGAAAGTGGGCTTCATGTCCCTTTAAATTAAAAAATAAAATAAAAAACATGTGTAGCTATAGGAAGGAAAAAGAACAATTTTAGAAATTATTATCTACTGAAAACAAGCAAAAGATTGCAATCAACCCCATAGTCTCTAAAATTGTTAGTATCAAAATTAAGTCTGGTTCTACTGAGTATTAGTCCTAGTTTGTATGTTTTTAATTGTAATGATGTTAATTGCTTCATTTTAAAAATTTAGCATGGTAGATTTTATAACATTAACACAAAGCAATACAAATAGTAAAAAATGTATAATGTGAACTTTCAAATGCTATTTGTGTTAGCCTCCAATAGTTTATTAGGTAAACTAAAAGTGAATGGTTAAAGGGACATTTAACCTCCCGAATGTCCCTATTTGGGAGGGACAGTCCCTAAATCTGAGCCTTGCTGCCCTTCTTAGACAGCCATATGTCCCTATTTGCAGAATTTCACTTAGCACTACCCACAGACCAAGCAAACATGCCAATGACCATGCCCACTACCCTGCCCCTCACAACACAGTCCCTCCCACAAAATGGGAATAGCCTTCATCAGCCTCCTGAGTCCATAATAACTAGCCACAAATGTTGGGATGTACGTAAGTACCAATTGCTTTTGTATAAAATTTCCAATAAGTTAATTGTGTAATTACTGTTAGTTAATTAATATTTAAACTTCCAGGTCACTTGAATGTATCTGAATCACAAAGACACTGTTGTTGTTATTCACTGTTTACATTGGTACCAGACCTACCTACTTTAGAGCACATGCATTAGCCCTCTTAGAACTGAGTGGGGACACAAGTGAGTGTACTGTGGTGCTGTAAAGGTGTGTGCATTTCAGTACAGCTTCTGATTCGGTGTTCTGTCTGATGATGTAAAAAAATAGTGTGTGAGGCTCAAGGGTCTACCTATAACAGAAATAAGCATTTTTTTGCATTATACTTTAAATATTAAAATGGAGGATTGCTACATTGGGATATAATTCAAAGAAGATATCAGCGCTTAGCCTATGGAGAGGGTTCATAATTAGTAGGAATACTTTTCCTTTAAACAATTTCACCTTGTGCTTATTTGGTATGCACAAGTGTGTTCCGACATTTTATAGTAGAAACCATTAGGTAGCTTATGATGGATATGTCAGGGCTTTTGCTTGGTCTATAAGTGACAGCATAGTTTCTTCAAATGTTACTATAACAAAGCATTTAAAACATTTAAAAAAAAAATAAATGTATCATGTTTTTAAAAGTTGTATTATGGGTATTATATTAGGCTTAAGCTAGTTTTGAAAAATGTCCAAAATTCATTTATTAAAAACTCCTAAATATTGTGTTATGTGCTAAAAATATAGAAACTTTTTTATTATTAGTGGTTTGCAAAGCAGCTATTAAATTCCATAGCACTGGATACATGGTAAAAAAGAAGTACACATACATACAGGATTGAACCTGGAGTTCCTGGTTCACAGCCTGTTTCCCTGTCTCCACACCACCAGAGAGCTTTGGCTTGTGCTGCTGTTCCTGTAGATCTCTTGTCTGCACTGGCTAACTCTCTACTTCACCTGCTTGCCAGCTGCAGGTAGTTTTACAATCAACACAGCTATAAAAGGCTGCCACACAAGACACTCCCTGCCCTGACATTGTGGTTCATCCTCACTGTTAGTGCCTCTGAAGTCAGTTTGGATATTCTTCTGTTGCTGAATCCGTCTTTCCTCCTAACTTTTCTTTTGGATCTACATTGGATTTAATGAAGGATTGGACAGCTTCTCCGGTATTCTAAACTTGGCCTGTTTTCCTAAATTCTATTCCGGATTCTCCCTGTGTTTGCTAACTGATAAGACTTTTTCCTGGTATCTGACCCTCGGCCTGTCTTCTGACTTCTCTCTGGTTACCAGCCTTTCTCTGCTACCAGTGTATCCAGTATTCCTTCTTTTCTGCTCCTGTACCCAAGCCCTGCAGAGCGTGTCTGCCAAGCACTGGTATCCTGTTCCAGTATCCACGCCCTGCAGGGGGCATATGCCAAGCTCTACTATCCTATCCAAGCCTTGCATAGGGCATCTACCAAGCACTGTTATCCTGTTACAATATTTACGTCATGCAGAGGATCTCTGCCAAGCACTGGCACCCTGCTCCTGTACCCTAGCCCTGCAGAGGGTGTCTGCCAAGTACCTGTATCCTGATTTTGTCTTTGGCCCTCAAGTGGGCACTCTAGTCTCGGCCTTAGAGTGGGCACTCCTGTCTTCGGTATTAGAGCGGCCACTCCTGCCCTTGGCTCTCTAGTGGGCATTCTTGTTCCTGGCCCTAAAGTGGGCACTCATGTTCCTGGCCCTAGAGTGGGCACTACTTCTGATTTTCAGCTCTGGTGTGGGCGTTACTGCTGCCTAATCCTGTTTTTTGTACAATAAATCCTGCATTGTCTGTCTGTTGTCTCAACCATGCCTAAAAATGGTAGTACCATAAAGAAGCCCATACAACTGGCTCCTTTTGGTACTCATGATGGGACTAAATCTGTCACCTCAACACATAAGCTCCAAACTCCTAAACCCACTCCTATGATTGATAGGTTGAACATACAAATAAAAGGTAAGAAGAGACCAGCTCTGAAGAGGTTACAATTGAATAATTGTCATACAATTTTGGAAAAATTAAAATCTGAAATAAAATAATAATTTTGAGGTGAGCCTTTTTTGCATTATGTGACATGGGGCCCAGTAGTCAAAAACTCACTGCCAGGGAGAGAAATTACACAAAATATTTTTTTAGACCTTATATTGCAACATTGGAGTCTCTCCTTCACATACAGAACTCTGCATAGTGAAATAAACATCTCTCTTTGAGGGTACTCTCTGTACAGACAAAATGTCTTAGATAATCTCATCAGACATTAGATAATCAGGCACAAGAAAAAAAGTGTACAATATGGATTGATACTCCCCTTAAAATATCAGAACCGCAGCCGTACCACAGTCTCTCCCAAGGCCTAGATAAGTAAGATGTGCCAGATGGAGGCGCAGGTTCACTCTTTAAATTCAGTTAGTCACGATATGTTTCTTGTATTCTTCTCAATTTTCATTGTGCCCAATAAAATACAGCTTTTTTATCAGAAAAACTGGTGGAATTTTTCTTCTTCTTTGCATGTATAAAGAGCTGGTCGTTTGGAATATATGCCGGGAGTATATACACACCTTTACATGGTGTTTTGATATAATATCTCAGCACAATCCTTTACTCTGAAATAGGAGTACACCTCTACACCCTCACAGATGAAAATTGAGAAGAATACAAGAAACATATCGTGATTAACCGAATTTAAAGAGTGAACATGCGCCTCCATCTGGCACATCTTATTAGATAATCAGGCCCTTGGACTATTACAGTTGCAGTCGTCTTTGTAATTATCTTTCTTTCTGTACAGGTGCAAGGTATAAATGTGCAGAACCAACAGTTTGGAGAAAGCGTGTCAGAACCAGGAAGCACGTTTGTTGATGCAGAATTTGACGGTATCTTGGGCCTGGCATACCCATCATTGGCAGTGGGAGACTGCACCCCTGTATTTGATAACATGATAGCTCAGAATCTAGTGGAAATGCCACTGTTTGGGGTTTATTTGAGCAGGTAAAAATACCCATTGGAAGTCATATATTTGAAATGTTTTCATCAAACTTAAAGGGACATAATACTCATATGCTAAATCACTTTTAACTGATGCAGTATAACTGTAAAAAGCTGAAAATATCACCTGAGCATCTCTATGTAAAAAAGGAAGATATTTTACCTCACATTCTCTTCAGCTCAGCTGAGTAAGTTCTGTGTAAAAAGTTATACTCAGCTGCTGCCCAGCTGCAGGTAAAAAAAAAATAAAAAAATGAAGAAATGAGCAGCAGCCAATCAGCATCAACAGTGCTGAGGTCATGAACTCTTTTACTGTGATCTCATGAGATTTCATTTATCTCTCATGAGATTTCACAGTAAACTTCCTTAAACTGAATAGGGAAATACAATGAGTGTGCACGAATGCTCGCTCCTTTCGCTGTCCCGGGACAGACATACTGATTTGCTGCTTAGAAGTCCTTTACAATGGGATGTGGCTACTGAGGAACGTTTGAGGTAAAATATCTTTCTTTTTTCCATAGAGTTGTTCAGGGGATATTTTCTAGTCAGCTTTTTACAGCTATGCTGCATCACTTTCAAGTGTTTAAACATTTGGGTATCATGGCCCTTTAAAACTCCTAAATCTGAAGAAGGGAAACAACAATCTTTCAGCTAGATTACGAGTTTTGCGTTATGAGTGGCTCGGTAAAACCTTGCAAGTTATTGTCAGCGCTCACCTTTAATAGCGCTGCTATTACAGGTTTGCAAAAACCCGGCAATATGGTTGCGTTGAGCTCCATACCGCACACAAATACCAGCGCTGCTTTGAGCTGCTGTTATGTGCTCATGCACGATTTCCCCATAGACATCAATGGGGAGAGTCGGCTAAAAAAAGCCTAACACCTGCAATGACGGAGTGTAAAGTTCCGTAACGCAGCCCCATTGATGTCTATGGGGAAAGAAAAACATCCCTAATCTGCCGCCTCCGACATCGCCAACACCTACATTACACTTATTAACCCCTAATCTGCTGCCCCCAACGTCGCCGCCACCTACCTACACTTATTAACCCCTAATCTGTCGCCCCTAATGTCGCTGCCACCTATATAAATGTATTAACCCCTAATCTGCCGCCCCCAACGTCGCCGCTGCCACTATACTAAAGTTATTAACCCCTAAACCTCTGGCCTCCCACATCACTAACACTAAATAAATATATTAACCCCTAAACCTAACCCTAACCCTAAGTCTAACCCTAACCCAAACACCCCTAACTTTAATATAATTAAAATAAATCTAAATAAAAATTACTATTACCTAAATAATACCTATTTAAGACTAAATACTTACCTGTAAAATGAACCCTAAGCTAGCTACAATATAACTAATAGTTACATTGTAGCTATCTTAGGTTTTGTTTTTATTTCACAGCTAAGTTTGTATTTATTTTAACTAGGTAGACTAGTTAGTAAATAGTTATTAACTATTTACTAGCTACCTAGTTAAAATAAATACAAATTTACCTGTAAAATAAAACCTAACCTGAGTTACACTAACACCTAACATTACACTAAAATTAAATACATTAAATTAAAAAAATACATTTATCTAAATTACAAAAAATTATAAATACTAAATTACACAAAATAAAAAAGAAATGATCAAATATTTAAACGAATTACACCTAATCTAATAGCCCCATCAAAATAAACCCCCCCCCAAAAAAAACCTAGCCTACACTAAACTGGCAATGGCCCTTAAAAGGGCCTTTTGCGGGGCATTGCCTCAAAGAAATCAGCTCTTTTACAAACAACCCCCAACAATAAAACCCACCACCCACACAACCAAACCCCCCAAATAAAATTCTATCTAAATAAACCTAAGCTCCCCATTGCCCTGAAAAGGCATTTAGCTGTTTTACGGTGCACAAAGTCCCTAATCTAAAAATAAAACCCACCCAACAAACCCTTAAAAAAAGCTAACACTAACCCCCGAGGATCCACTTACAGTTTTTGAAGACCGGACATCCATCCTTATCCAGCCGGGAGAAGTCTTCATCCAAGTGGCAAGAAGTCCTCAACGAAGCCGGGAGAAGTCTTCATCCAAGCGGCAAGAAGTCGTCCTCCAGGTTGGCAGAAGTCTTCTTCCAGACGGCATCTTCTATCTTCATCCTTTCCGACGCGGAGCGGCTTCATCTTCAAGACATCCGGCGCGCAGCATCCTCTTCATACGGTCCCAGTTGTACACTGAAGGTTCCCTTTAAGGGACGTCATCCAAGATGGCGTCCCTTGAATTCCGATTGGCTGATAGAATTCTATCAGCCAATCGGAATTAAAGGGTAAAAAATCCTATTGGCTAATCGGATCAGCCAATAGGATTGAGCTTGCATTCTATTGGCTGTTCTAATCAGCCAATAGAATGCAAGCTCAATCCTATTGGCTAATTGGAGCAGCCAATAGGATTAAAGCTCAATACTATTGGCTGATTGCATCAGCCAATAGGATTTTTTTTCCCTTTAATTCTGATTGGCTGATAGAATTCTATCAGCCAATCAGAATTCAAGGGACGCTATCTTGGATGACGTCCCTTAAAGGGAACCTTCAGTGTACGGCTGAGACCATATGAAGATGATGCTCCGCGCCGGATGTCTTGAAGATGGAGCTGCTCCGCATCGGAAGGATGAAGATAGAAGATGCCGTCTGGAAGAAGACTTCTGCTCGCCTGGAGGATGACTTCTTGCCGCTTGGATGAAGATTCCTCCCAGCTTTGTTGAGGACTTCTTGCCGCTTGGATGAAGACTTCTCCCTGCTGGATGAGGATGGATGTCCGGTCTTCAAAAACTGTAAGTGGATCTTCGGGGGTTAGTGTTAGGTTTTTTTAAGGGTTTATTGGGTGGGTTTTATTTTTAGATTAGGGACTTTAGGCACCGTAAAAGAGCTAAATACCTTTTAAGGGCAATGCCCATACAAATGCCATTTTCAGGGCATGGGGAGCTTAGGTTTATTTAGATTTTATTTGGGGGGTTTGGTTGTGTGGGTGGTGGGTTTTACTGTTGGGGGGTTGTTTGTATTTTTTTTACAGGTAAAAAGAGCTGATTTCATTGGGTCAAGGCACCGCAAAAGGCCCTTTTAAGGGCCATTGGCAGCTTAGTGTAGGCTAGGGTTTTTTTTTATTTTGGAGGGCCTTTTTAATTTTAATAGGGCTATTAGATTAGATGTAATTAGTTTAAATATTTGATAATTTCTTTTTTTATTTTGTGTAATTTAGTGTTTATTATTTTTTGTAATTTAGATAAATGTATTTTTTAATTTATTTAATTTTAGTGTAATGTTAGCTTTAACTGTAAAACAGGTTAGGTTTTATTTTACAGGTACTTTTGTATTTATTTTAGCTAACACCTGTAAGTGGACCTAACACTACACTAAAATTAAATAAATTACATAAATTAAATACAATTAAATAAATTAAATTAGCTAAATCACAAAAAAAACACTAAATTACAGAAAATAAAAAACAAATTACAGATCTTTAAAATAATTACACCTAATCTAAGAGCCCTATCAAAATAAAAAAGCCCCCCAAAATAAAAAAAACCCTAGCCTAAACTAAACTACCAATAGCCCTTAAAACGGCCTTTTGTGGGGCATTGCCACAAAGAAATCAGCTCTTTTTTCTGTAAAAAAAAATACAAATAGCCCCCCAACAGTAAAACCCACCACCCACACAACCAACCCCCCAAATAAAATACTAACTAAAAAAACCTAAGCTCCCCATTGCCCTGAAAAGGGCATTTGGATTGGCATTGCCATTTAAAGGACATTTAGCTCTATTGCAGGCCCAAAGCCCTAACCTAAAAAATAAACCCACCCAATACACCCTTAGAAAAATCCTAACACTAATCCCTGAAGATTCACTTACCAGGAGAAGTCTTCATCCAAGTGGAAAGATGTCCTCAACGAAGCCTGCAGAAGTGGTCCTCCAGACGGGCAGAAGTCTTCATCCAGACGGCATCTTCTATCTTCATCCTTCCGGCGCAGAGCGGGTCCATCTTCAAGACATCCGACGCGGAGCATCCTCTTCAAACGACGGCTTCTTCGTAATGAATATCTCTTTGAGTGACATCATCCAAGATGGCGTCCCTTAGATTCCGATTGGCTGATAGAATTCTATCAGTCAATCGGAATTAAGGTAGAAAAAATCCTATTGGCTGATGCAATCAGCCAATAGGATTGAAGTTCAATCATATTGGCTGATCCAATCAGCCAATAGGATTGAGCTTGCATTCTATTGGCTGATTGGAACAGCCAATAGAATGCCAGCTCAATCCTATTTTTTCTACCTTAATTCCGATTGGCTGATAGAATTCTATCAGCCAATTGGAATCTAAGGGACGCATCTAGGATGACGTCACTTAAAGAGATATTCATTACGAAGAAGCCGTCGTTTGAAGAGGATGCTCCGCATCGGATGTCTTGAAGATGGACCCGCTCCGCGCCGGAAGGATGAAGATAGAAGATGCCTCTGGATGAAGACTTCTGCCCGTCTGGAGGACCACTTCTGCCCGTCTGGAGGACCACTTCTGCCGGCTTCGTTGAGGACATCTTGCCGCTTGGATGAAGACTTCTCCCAGTAAGTGAATCTCCAGGGGTTAGTGTTAGGATTTTTTTTAAGGGTGTATTGGGTGGGTTTATTTTTTAGGTTAGGGCTTTGGGTCTGCAATAGAGCTAAATGCCCTTTTAAGGACAATGCCCATCCAAATGCCATTTTCAGGGCAATGGGGAACTTAGGTTTTTTTAGTTAGTATTTTATTTGGGGGGTTGGTTGTGTGGGTGGTGGGTTTTACTGTTGGGGGGGTATTTGTATTTTGTTTAACAGGAAAAAGAGCTGATTTATTTGGGGCAATTCCCTGCAAAAGGCCCTTTTAAGGGCTACTGGTAGTTTAGTTTAGGCTAGGGGTTTTTTTTTGGGGGGGGGGGGTTATTTTGATAGTGCTCTTAGATTAGGTGTAATTAGTTTAAAGATCTGTAATTTGTTTTTTATTTAGTGTTTGTTTTTTTGTGTGATTTAGCTAATTTAATTTAATTTATTTAATTGTTTTTAATTTATGTAATTTATTTAATTGTAGTGTAGTGTTAGGTGTTAGTGTAACTTAGGTTAGGTTTTATTTTACAGGTAAATTTGTATTTATTTTAGCTAGGTCGTTATTAAATAGTTAATATCTATTTAATAACTATTCTACCTACTTAAAATAAATACACACTTGCCTGTAAAATAAAAATAAACCCTAAGATAGATACAATGTAACTATTAGTTATATTGTAGCTAGCTTAGGGTTTATTTTATAGGTAAGTATTTAGTTTTAAATAGGAATAATGTAGTTAATGATAGTAATTTTATTTAGATTTATTTTAATTATATTTCAATTAGGGGGTGTTAGCGTTAGGGTTAGACTTAGGTTTGGGGGTTAATAAATTTAATATAGTGGCGGCGACGTTGGGGGCAGCAGATTAGGGGTTAATAAGTGTAGGTAGTTTGCGGCGACATTGGGGATGGCAGATTAGGGGTTAATAAGTATAATGTAGGTGGCGGCGATGTCCGGAGCGGCAGATTGGGGGTTAATAAGTATAATGCAGGTGTCGGCGATGTCAGGGGCGGCATATTAGGGGTTAATAAGTGTAAGATTAGGGGTGTTTAGACTCGGGGTTCATGTTAGGGTGTTAGGTGTAAACATAAAATGTGTTTCCCCATAGGAATCAATGGGGCTGCGTTACTGAGTTTTACGCTGCTTTATTGCAGATGTTAGACTTTTTCTCAGCCGGCTCTCCCCATTGATGTCTATGGGGAAATCGTGCACGTGCACGTGCACGTACGACCAGCTCACCGCTGACTTAAGCAGCGCTGGTATTGGAGTGCGGCACATTTTTGCTAAACGCTCACTTCTTGCCTTTTATTGCCGGGTTTGTAAAAACCTGTAATACAATCGCTGCAGGTAAGCGAGCGGTGAGAAAAAACTGTTCGTTAGCATCACACAGCTCCTAACGCAAAACTCGTAATCTGGCCGTAAAATAGCTACAATGTAACTATTAGTTATATTGTAGCTAGCTTAGGTTTTATTTTACAGGTAAGTATTTATTTATTTTTAAATAGGAATAATTTATGTATTAATTGTCATTTTTATTTGGAATTATTTTAATTATGTTAAAGTTAGTGGGGGTTAGGGTTACGTTAGGGTTAGATTTAGGGGTTAATAACTTTAGTATAGTGGCGGCGACATTGGGGGCAGCAGATTAGGGGTTAATAAGTGTAGTTAGCTGGCGGCAATTTTGGGGCAACAGATTAGGGGTTAATAACAGTAATGTAGGGTGCTGCGATGTTAGGGACAGCAGATTAGAGGTTAATAAGTGTATGTAGGTGGCAACGACATTGGGGGTAGCAGATTAGGGGTTAATATAATTTAACTAATGTTTGCGATGTGGGAGCGCAGCGGTTTAGGGGTTAATATGTTTATTATAGTGGCGTCAATGTCCGGAGCGGCAGATTAGGGGGTTAATAATTTTATTTTAGTGTTTGTGAGGTGGGAGGGCCTCAGTTTAGGGGTTAATAGGTAGTTTATTAAAAAAAAGAGTCCAATTTACTGTCATCAACTTTACCTCTTTCTCTTGACATGCTTTGTTGAAACATAGAGGCCCATTTGTCATGCTCCGAACAGAGCTTGAGGGCCTGTGTTTCTGGCAAGCCTGCAGGCTCACCAGAAACAGCAGTTATGAAGCAGCGGTCTAAAGACCGCTGCTCCATAACCTGTCCGCCTACTCTGAGCAGGCGGACAGACATCGCAGGAATTAAACCCGATCGAGTATGATCGGGTTGATTGACAACCCCCTGCTAGCGGCCGATTGGCTGTGAATCTGCAGGGGGCGGCGTTGCACCAGCAGCTCACAAGAGCTGCTGGTGCAATGCTGAATACGGAGAGCGTATTACTCTCCGCATTCAGCGAAGTCTGTTGGACCTGATCTGCACTGTCGGATCAGGTCCGACAGACCTTTAATAAATAGGCCTCCTTGCCACTTTCCATGAGGGCATATCGAGATAGGTTTAGGAGTGTGCACGCTACTTGAGCTCTTTCGGTTGCATGTACTAAGCGGAAGATGATGATTTGGAGCCCCTCCCCTGCAGTGCAAACTCGCTCATGCCATCCTGTTTATTGCAAGTTGCAAAGCTGTGGTTATACGGCCACTGCTTTTTAACCTCTCTGTTGCCTCTGAGGTGACAGAGATAAATCAATCCACACTCGCTTGTTTTCAGTGATTGACATACGCTTCTGCAGGAGAGGCTGTACAAGGAAAAACTTGTGAAATATTAACAAAGGGCAGCGGACGTACAGTGTTCGATGCATGCCTGCAAGCCATTTAGACAGGGAGACAAATTCCCAAATGGGTAGCCTTGTCCATCTGTCCTTTAGTACACAGGGCCCTGTATGTATAGCATTATTACAAATATTATTACAAACAACTTCCACCATATAGTGTTCAAGTCATGTGCTTGTTCCTGAGACTACCTCAGTATGCTGCCATGCAATGAAGCTAAGTTTAATCAAATGATACAAAGAGAAAGAGGCAAAATTGATAATTAATAATACATAGAAAACATTGGATTTTTTTTTTATAATTTTTTTATTGTTTTTTTAACATTTTGAAATTCTATTACAAATGTAGAACATCAGTAAAATTCTTACAAACAAACAGCAAGGATAACAGTGTTATGTCTTAGTAATACAAGCTTTTGACAGTACAGTGTTTACTATTGTTCTCAACAAGCATAACAAGTCTTGTCTAAAACGATGTAGATATAGATTTTGATAATTCAATATCCCGCTATGAAATTTTCCTTTTAGCTATAGGAAGACAGGGAAAGAGAAGTAGATTGGTTTATTCAGTTTGACTGCTGAGGGATAGTGTGTTTTGTTATATTTTAGGAGAATGTTACTCAGTAAGGTATGGGAATATGGGATAGTATATCCAACACAAATGTTTGCTGGTATTACATTTTAGGTGCAATGGAAATGCGACCTTGCATTCGCATTGCACGGAAGCATTGCGCTCATGAGGGCGTACTTCCATAAGCTCCAATGGGAGCCTCATTCTTATGTCGTGAGGGGGTAAGTCATGCAGTGATGGGCAGCAGATTGTTAATATATATGTATATGAATATATACATATACTGTTTTAATCAAAATAATTCAACCCCCATTACAAATCAGATTTATTGTCAAAATGTACAGACTTTTAGCTCTTTGAAATGAACAAATCAAACAAAAGCAATTGAAATAGCTCAACACAACGAATCCTTCAAGTGGTTTCCCCAAATTCAACTGAAAATGCAACTTCTAATGAATTCTGCAGTCTCAAAATTATTCAACCCCTTCATGGCAATCATCTTTAGTACTTAGTAGTGCACCCTTTTGCTGTTATGACCTGCTGCAAATGAGATGCATAGCCAAACACCAGTTTCTGGAAGCATTCCTGAGGAATCTTAGTCCATTCCTCATGAGCAATGGCCTCTAGTTCAGTAATATGTTTGTGTGCTGCAACTGCCTTCTTCAAATCCCACCAGAGATTTTCTATGGGGTTCAAGTCAGGTGACTGTGATGGTCACTGTAGAATCTTCCAGGACTTCTTCTACAACCAAGCCTTGGTGGAATTTGAGGTATGCTTGGGATCATTGTCCTGTTGGAAGGTCAAATGACTCCCACTCTTCAGCAGCTGAAAGTCTGTAAATTTTGACAATAAACCTGATTTGTAAAGGTGGTTGAATACATTTGATTACAACTGTATATTTATGTGTTAATATGTGTATACTGTATACACGTATTAACACATAAATATATATGTATATAAGCATATGCTGGAAGGGGGTGAGAGAAAGCGCAAACAGAGATCTAAGTGTAGATTATACACCTGGTAAGCCCCATGTATTTTTTACAAACTACTCACAAGATAGTAGGTGAAAATAAGCACATAGGTAAAGTTGTATCCTTGAGCAGCGTCCAATAAAGAAAACAGCTTCTGTGGTTATAAGCTTTTTATTAATGTTTAAAACAAGCACTAGCTTTGTATATATTAGCAAGCCGGCTACAGCAGGTGGAACCTATAATTTTAATACAATGTAAGCTGGTATACGTGACTAGCTTACATTGTATTAAAATTGCATTGCCCTACGGCAAAGCAAGGTGTGTTCTCAATTTATAGGTTCCACCTGCTGTAGCCGGCTTGTTAATATATACAAATCTAGTGCTTGTTTTAAACATTAATAAAAAGCTTATAACCACAGAAGCTGTTTTCTTCATTGGACGCTGCTCAAGGATACAACTTTACCTATGTGCTTATTTTCACCTACTATCTTGTGAGTAGTTTGTAAAAAATACATGGGGCTTACCAGGTGTATAATCTACACTTAGAATTCTGTTTGCGCTTTCTCTCACCCCCTTCCAGCTTTTTACTATTGGTTCGAACTGACCTTAAAGAGGAGCAGCAGCTGCAGAATATAACAGGAATATTTTCCACACTTGCTGAAAAACAAGGACATCTCTGGAGAAACCCTGGGGATTTCAGAAACCTGATTTATTCTATTTATCTACTAGAGACGGTACCATAACAAGTGTTTTACAATACAGATTGACTTTTATTTATTATTTTTCATATTTATGTGGTAAATGAGGTAAATGTAAATTGTTATATTTTATAACTTTTGATTTATTTCTTTTCTCTAATATCATTGTATTTTTATTTTATATTTTTATTGGGTACCTTTAGATTTATTTATTTATTTAGAAAGTGCAGCGCTGCTTTTGTTTATTTTTTAAAATTTGTATATAAGCATATACCTATATATTTACAGGGGACACACAGTTCTTATAGACCGCTATGTAAAGGCACTATAGAGTGTATTTATATATGTGTGTATGTATGTATGCGTGTCAATAAATGTGTATATATGTATGTTTATGTGTGTATTTATATATCTGTGTACATGTATGTATGTGTGTTTATATATGTGTATATGTATTATGTATGCGTGTCAATAAATGTGTATATATGTATGTTTATGTGTGTATTTATATATCTGTGTACATGTATGTATGTGTGTTTATATATGTGTATATGTATGTATGCGTGTCAATAAATGTGTATATATGTATGTTTATGTGTGTATTTATATATCTGTGTACATGTATGTATGTGTGTTTATATATGTGTATATGTATGTATGCGTGTCAATAAATATGTATATATGTATGTTTATGTGTGTATTTATATATCTGTGTACATGTATGTATGTGTGTTTATATATGTGTATATGTGTATGTATGCGTGTCAATAAATGTGTATATATGTATGTTTATGTGTGTATTTATATATCTGTGTACATGTATGTATGTGTGTTTATATATGTGTATATGTATGTATGCGTGTCAATAAATGTGTATATATGTATGTTTATGTGTGTATTTATATATCTGTGTACATGTATGTATGTGTGTTTATATATGTGTATATGTATGTATGCGTGTCAATAAATATGTATATATGTATGTTTATGTGTGTATTTATATATCTGTGTACATGTATGTATGTGTGTTTATATATGTGTATATGTGTATGTATGCGTGTCAATAAATGTGTATATATGTATGTTTATGTGTGTATTTATATATCTGTGTACATGTATGTATGTGTGTTTATATATGTGTATATGTATGTATGCGTGTCAATAAATGTGTAAATATGTATGTTTATGTGTGTATTTATATATCTGTGTACATGTATGTATGTGTGTTTATATATGTGTATATGTATGTATGCGTGTCAATAAATGTGTATATATGTATGTTTATGTGTGTATTTATATATCTGTGTACATGTATGTATGTGTGTTTATATATGTGTATATGTATGTATGCGTGTCAATAAATGTGTATATATGTATGTTTATGTGTGTATTTATATATCTGTGTACATGTATGTATGTGTGTTTATATATGTGTATATGTATGTATGCGTGTCAATAAATGTGTATATATGTATGTTTATGTGTGTATTTATATATCTGTGTACATGTATGTATGTGTGTTTATATATGTGTATATGTATGTATGCGTGTCAATAAATGTGTATATATGTATGTTTATGTGTGTATTTATATATCTGTGTACATGTATGTATGTGTGTTTATATATGTGTATATGTATGTATGCGTGTCAATAAATGTGTATATATGTATGTTTATGTGTGTATTTATATATCTGTGTACATGTATGTATGTGTGTTTATATATGTGTATATGTATGTATGCGTGTCAATAAATGTGTATATATGTATGTTTATGTGTGTATTTATATATCTGTGTACATGTATGTATGTGTGTTTATATATGTGTATATGTATGTATGCGTGTCAATAAATGTGTATATATTTGTGTGTATTTATATATGTGCGCATTTGTATGTTGTATGTATGTGTGTGTTTATATATGTAGGTATGTGTATGTATGTGCGTATTTATATATGTGTGTTTATATATGTAGGTATGTATATGTTTGGGTGTATGAAGTATTTTATACTTACATGCATCTCAATAAAATACTATATTATATAGCTAAGTGAAGAACTCCACTACTTGAGTGGATGTTTAGTGCACCATTGGCCTAGTGCTCAGGAACCGACAAGAGTTTTTCAGCACATCCCCATAGCAGTCTATTATGTGGAAGATTTAGAAAATCCACACTATCTGTCATCCAGATGTTAGAGTGGATTAGACCTAGACTATTACTTGTGTGATAAAATATTGCTTTGGACTTGTAATAAGAGAACACAAATATAAGCACTATTGATTTTACTCTAGCAATGTAAAAGCACAATAATATTCATATTTTTGTGCTCACTTTTAATCTAGCCCTATGTATGTTATTTTGTTCATCTAGCCCTATGTAGGTTATTTTGTTCATCTAGCCCTATGTAGATTATTTTGTTCATCTAGCCCTATGTAGATTATTTTGTTCATCTAGCCCTATGTAGATTATTTTGTTCATCTAGCCCTATGTAGGTTATTTTGTTCATCTAGCCCTATGTATGTTATTTTGTTCATCTAGCCCTATGTAGGTTATTTTGTTCATCTAGCCCTATGTAGATTATTTTGTTCATCTAGCCCTATGTAGGTTATTTTGTTCAACTAGCCCTATGAAGGTTATTTTGTTCATCTAGCCCTATGTAGGTTATTTTGTTCATCTAGCCCTATGTATGTTATTTTGTTAATCTAGCCCTATGTATGTTATTTTGTTCATCTAGCCCTATGTAGGTTATTTTGTTCATCTAGCCCTATGTAGGTTATTTTGTTCATCTAGCCCTATGTATGTTATTTTGTTCATCTAGCCCTATGTATGTTATTTTGTTCATCTAGCCCTATGTATGTTATTTTGTTCATCTAGCCCTATGTAGGTTATTTTGTTCATCTAGCCCTATGTAGGTTATTTTGTTCATCTAGCCCTATGTAGGTTATTTTGTTCATCTAGCCCTATGTATGTTATTTTGTTCATCTAGCCCTATGTAGGTTATTTTGTTCATCTAGCCCTATGTAGGTTATTTTGTTCATCTAGCCCTATGTAGGTTATTTTGTTCATCTAGCCCTATGTAGGTTATTTTGTTCATCTAGCCCTATGTAGGTTATTTTGTTTATCTAGCTCTATGTAGGTTATTTATATTGTATTTTACATTTATATTTATAACATATTTTTCTAATCAATTGAATCCAACGTTAGGAGCACTTTTGCTAACTTTGAGTCAAAATATTGCTACAAATTTTCTTTTCATTCAAGTTCATTTACTTCCTTCTTCAGGGATTCTAGCTCTTCCGTTGGAGGAGAACTGATTTTTGGGGGATTTGATTCATCTCGTTTCTCTGGTCAGCTAAACTGGGTCCCCGTTTCTAACCAAGGATACTGGCAGATCCAGCTGGATAAGTGAGTACTAACATGATAATGTCATTCAAATCAGTAGTTTCACATATACTGGTAGAAAACCCTTTATCCAAACTGCCCAGGACCGGTTTCGATATCGGAATAGTTTGGATTTTGGAATATTTGCATCTGTAAAATGGGACCAAGTGTAAACAACAATATCTTATGCCATTTAGACAATATTTACATGTCCTTATACAGTTTTAATATGGAACCTAAAGGTAGTTTTATATAACTTTCAGGGCCGGCTCAACCATGGGACCAAGTGGGTCCAAGGGACCCAGGCAGCACTTGACAAGGGGCAGCACTATATTGACTGAGTCAGTCACTGTCAGACCCCTGTCTTCTGTCTCTGTGTGGGAATGCACAAAGACACAGAATCAACCCATTGTTTCTTTCCCACTTGCTGAAATTGTGCATAAGCATTGGTTGCATGCAGGTAGGCAAGCTTAGTAATGTCAGTGGTCAGGCTAGTAGGCTGATATGTTAATCAATAATTTTATTATTGGGGGCGTCATTGTAATCTCGGACCCAGGCAGCACAATGTCTTGAGCCGGCCCTGATAACTTTTAATACATTTGTATACATAGCACCCTCAGATAGATAGTACAGTACTGTGATCAGAAAGGTAATAGTTGCTTTAAAAAATATAGGCCTAGATTTAGAGTTGGGCGGTAGCCGTCAAAACCAGCGTTAGAGGCTCCTAACGCTGGTTTTTACCGCCCTCTGGTATTTGGAGTCAGTCATTAAAGGGTCTAACGCTCACTTTTCAGCCGCGACTTTTCCATACCGCAGATCCCCTTACGTCAATTGCGTATCCTATCTTTTCAATGGGATCTTTCTAACTCCGGTATTTAGAGTCGTGGCTGAAGTGAGCGTTAGAAATCTAACAACAAAACTCCAGGCGCAGAAAAAAGTCAGTAGTTAAGAGCTTTCTAGGCTAACGCCGGTTTATAAAGCTCTTAACTACTGTGCTCTAAAGTACACTAACACCTATAAACTACCTATGTACCCCTAAACCGAGGTCCCCCCACATCGCCGCCACTCGATTAATTTTTTTTAACCCCTAATCTGCCGACTGCCACCTACGTTATACTTATGTACCCCTAATCTGATGCCCCTAACACCGCCGACCCCTATATTATATTTATTAACCCCTAACCTGCCCCCCACAACGTCGCCGCCAGCTACCTACAATAATTAACCCCTAATCTGCCGCTCCGTAAACCGCTGCTACCTACATTATCCCTATGTGCCCCTAATTTGCTGCCCCTAACACCGCCGACCCCTATATTATATTTATTAACCCCTAATCTGCCCCCCTCAACGTCGCCTCCACCTGCCTACACTTATTAACCCCTAATCTGCCGAGCAGACTGCACCGCTACTATAATAAAGTTATTAACCCCTAATCCGCCTCACTCCCGCCTCAATAACCCTATAATAAATAGTATTAACCCCTAATCTGCCCTCCCTAACATCGCCGACACCTAACTTCAATTATTAACCCCTAATCTGCCGACCGAATCTCGCTGCTACTGTAATAAATGGATTAACCCCTAAAGCTAAGTCTAACCCTAACACCCCCCTAAGTTAAATATAATTTAAATCTAACGAAATAAATTAACTCTTATTAAATAAATTATTCCTATTTAAAGCTAAATACTTACCTGTAAAATAAACCCTAATATAGCTACAATATAAATTATAATTATATTATAGCTATTTTAGGATTTATATTTATTTTACAGGTAACTTTGTATTTATTTTAACCAGGTACAATAGCTATTAAATAGTTAAGAACTATTTAATAGCTAAAATAGTTAAAATAATTACAAAATTACCTGTAAAATAAATCCTAACCTAAGTTACAATTAAACCTAACACTACACTATCAATAAATAAATTAAATAAAATACCTACAATTACCTACAATTAAACCTAACACTACACTATCAATACATTAATTAAATACAATACCTACAAATAACTACAATTAAATAAACTAACTAAAGTACAAAAAATAAAAAAGAACTAAGTTACAAAAAATAATAAAATATTTACAAACACTAGAAAAATATTACAACAATTTTAAACTAATTACACCTACTCTAAGCCCCCTAATAAAATTACAAAGCCCCCCAAAATAAAAAAATGCCCTACCCTATTCTAAATTTAAAAAGTTCAAAGCTCTTTTACCTTACCAGCCCTGAACAGGGCCCTTTGCGGGGCATGCCCCAAGAAATTCAGCTCTTTTGCCTGTAAAAAAACACATACAATGCCCCCCCCCCAACATTACAACCCACCACCCACATACCCCTAATCTAACCCAAACCCCCCTTAAATAAACCTAACACTAAGCCCCTGAAGATCTTCCTACCTTATCTTCACCTCACCGGGTATCATCCAAAATCTTCATCCAACCGAAGCGGGGGCTGGCGATCCATAATCCTGCGGCTGAAGAGGTCCAGAAGAGGCTCCAAAGTCTTCATCCTATCCGGGAAGAAGAGGCGATCCAGACCGGCAACCATCTTGATCCAAGCGACATCTTCTATCTTCATCCGATGAAGAACGGCTACATCGTGAAGACCTCCAGCGCGGATCAATCTTCTTCCGACGACGTCCAACTGAAGAATGACGGTTCCTTTAAGGGACGTCATCCAAGATGGCGTCCCTCGAATTCCGATTGGCTGATAGGATTCTATCAGCCAATCGGAATTAAGGTAGGAAAATTCTGATTGGCTGATGGAATCAGCCAATCAGAATCAAGTTCAATCCGATTGGCTGATCCGATCAGCCAATCAGATTGAGCTCGCATTCTATTGGCTGATCGGAATTCCTACCTTAATTACGATTGGCTGATAGAATCCTATCAGCCAATCGGAATTCGAGGGACGCCATCTTGGATGACGTCCCTTAAAGGAACCGTCATTCTTCAGTTGGACGTCGTTGGAAGAAGATTGATCCGCGCTGGAGGTCTTCACGATGGAGCCGTTCCTCATCGGATGAAGATAGAAGATGCCGCTTGAATCAAGATGGTTGCCGGTCTGGATCGCCTTTTCTTCCCGGATAGGATGAAGACTTTGGAGCCTCTTCTGGACCTCTTCAGCCACAGGATTATGGATCGCCAGCCCCCGCTTGGGTTGGATGAAGATTTTGGAGCCAGGACCGATCGGTGATACCCGGTGAGGTGAAGATAAGGTAGGAAGATCTTCAGGGGCTTAGTGTTAGGTTTATTTAAGGGGGGTTTGGGTTAGATTAGGGGTATGTGGGTGGTGGGTTGTAATGTTGGGGGGGGGTATTGTATGGTTTTTTTTACAGGCAAAAGAGCTGAATTCTTTGGGGCATGCCCCGCAAATGGCCCTTTTCAGGGCTGGCAAGGTAAAAGAGCTTTGAACTTTTTAAATTTAGAATAGGGTAGGGCATTTTTTTATTTTGGGGGTCTTTGTAATTTTATTAGGGGGCTTAGAGTAGGTGTAATTAGTTTAAAATTGTTGTAATATTTTTCTAATGTTTGTAAATATTTTATTATTTTTTGTAACTTAGTTCTTTTTTATTTTTTGTACTTTAGTTAGTTTATTTAATTGTAGTTATTTGTAGGTATTGTATTTAATTAATGTATTGATAGTGTAGTGTTAGGTTTAATTGTAGATAATTGTAGGTAGTTTATTTAATTTATTTATTGATAGTGTAGTGTTAGGTTAAATTGTAACTTAGGTTAGGATTTATTTTACAGGTAATTTTGTAATTATTTTAACTATTTTAGCTATTAAATAGTTCTTAACTATTTAATAGCTATTGTACCTGGTTAAAATAAATACAAAGTTACCTGTAAAATAAATATAAATCCTAAAATAGCTATAATAAAATTATAATTTATATTGTAGCTATATTAGGGTTTATTTTACAGGTAAGTATTTAGCTTTAAATAGGAATAATTTATTTAATAAGAGTTAATTAATTTCGTTAGATTTAAATTATATTTAATTTAGGGGGGTGTTAGGGTTAAAGTTAGATTTAGCTTTAGGGGTTAATAAATTTATTAGAGTAGCGGTGAGCTCCTGTCGGCAGATTAGGGGTTAATACTTGAAGTTAGGTGTCGGCAATGTTAGGGAGGGCAGATTAGGGGTTAATACTATTTATTATAGGGTTATTGAGGCGGGAGTGAGGCGGATTAGGGGTTAATACATTTATTATAGTAGTGCTCAGGTCCGGTCGGCAGATTAGGGGTTAATAAGTGTAGTTAGGTGGAGGCGACGTTGGGGGCGGCAGATTAGGGGTTAATAAATATAATATAGGGGTCGGCGATGTTAGGGCAGCAGATTAGGGGTACATAAGGATAATGTAGGTGGCGGGGGTGTACGGAGCGGCAGATTAGGGGTTAAAAATAATATGCAGGGGTCAGCGATAGCGGGGGCGGCAGATTAGGGGTTAATAAGTGTAAGGTTAGGGGTGTTTAGACTCGGGGTACATGTTAGAGTGTTAGGTGCAGACGTAGGAAGTGTTTCCACATAGAAAACAATGGGGCTGCGTTAGGAGCTGAACGCAGCTTTTTTGCAGGTGTTAGGTTTTTTTTCAGCTCAAACTGCCCCATTGTTTTCTATGGGGGAATCGTGCACGAGCACGTTTTTGAAGCTGGCCGCGTCCGTAAGCACCGCTGGTATCGAGAGTTGAAGTTACGGTAAATATGCTATACGCTCCTTTTTTGGAGCCTAACGCAGCCATTCTGTGAACTCTAAATACCAGCGGTATTTAAAAGGTGCGGCCAGAAAAAAGCCAGCGTAGCTAACACACCCCTTTGGCCGCAGAATTCTAAATCTAGGCGATAGACCATTATTTGCATTTTAGATCACACAAAAAAAAAAAAAAACAATTAGGTAGAGAAGATTGTGACTTACAGATAGGGAAAAATAGCAACTTATGATATATTTTTTTTTAAATATCAATTAAAAAGTTTGGATTTCAAAATAGGTTTTGATTTTTAAATTTCTGATTTGGGGATTGTACTTGTATTAACATTGTGCAATATTACCAGCATGCCATATTTTGGATTAATGTTTACTCTTGCACTTACAAAAGATGTTTATAAAATATACATGAAATTACATTTTAACATAATATATGCCCACCCAGGCACCTAAAAGGATAAGATTTTACTTTAGCTGTATACCTCTGAGTGCTGGCAATCCTGAATGTTGTATTTGATATTGATCTGTTCATTTCTCTACTGGACTTTGCACTCATGCTGCTCTGCGGTTAGCTGGCTGAGTCACATGATGTCAACTTGATCTTCTGAGAGTGCCAAGTAAGCTGCGAGTTTTGCCAGTGGCATTGGATGTCTATCCGCTATCACTTCTGTGTTTTGTATGTGTTTAGGGCGGATTAATGGTTGCAACGCCCTTGTTTGTATCATTTGGCTGAAATTCATTGCAATGAACTAGAGGCAAAATGTCAAGTAACTTGTATTTATCATATAAATATCTTTTTAGAGATAGGGAAATAACATTGAAAAGATTTGATTTTTTATTTGATTTTTTGAATGGGAAAAATGGGGAAATTCCTTGCTTCAGTGCTTTCCCTCTTTCTCCACAGCAGCATTAACCATTGCTGTTAATTAAAGGGCATAACAGTGCAATAGTAAAATGCTATAATGCTCTAGAGCATTTTACTTATGCACTACTGTGGGGGTCAAACATATAATTAAAGTATGCTATGTAATGACAATGCGCTTGTTCTTCTAAACTGGACTTTAGCCAGTGAAGGAAAATTATATATCCATAGCCGCCAATCACCTGTGCTCAGGAGGAGACCTTTATAGCGAGGTGCCATTATTTTTGTTAGGCTTGCATCATGCAACTGACTTTAGTTTAAAATTTCCATTAGTTAAGTAAGTGAAGAACCTGGGATTTCCTTGTTTTTTTGTTTAACTAAAAAATAAAAATGTCCTACATTTAAAACTCACAACTCACAAAAACCTGGAAAAATTATGTAATGGGCCCCAGAGTCATCAACATTAATTCTGTGACTTAAAAAAACAACCTGAGCCTACATTTTTCTATGGTCAGCCATTCTGTTTTAGGTTCAAATCATAGAACTGCTACTGACAGCCCCCCACTGACAGCAGACCCTCTGTCCATTGATGAATGCCTAAATGCTCAGTCCACCAATGCCCATTCTCTTTCATGCTGAACCCAAAGTATTCCATCCACAAAAGTCTTATTAAAGGGTCAGGATATAAAACAGTTTAATTGCTGTAATATTATTTATCATTTTAAATGGATTTTACCTTCTTTTTTTTTAAATTAATTTGTGCAGCCCCACAAGGGGGCTAGGGTCTCTACAAGAGGACTTATCTAGTTTGATGTAATACATCTTCTAGACTAACATGAGCTGGTTTATTAATCAGTGAATGCTAGAGAGCCAGAAACTCTGTTTCTGCTCATGTGCTCAGAAGAGGCAGAATGCAAATTACGTTCTCAGCATTAGGGATGGGCGAATGTTTTGCAACAATCAAAAAAACTAAACCAACTTTAACATATTCATTTGTTTGAATTTTGAATGTTTGTACAGCATTCTAACATTTGTTTAACTTAATAGCATTTCTAATGCTTTCTTTAAAGTGCATGTAAAGTCAACATACTTGCTCTGCATCATTGTGTGTATTTTCGAAAATAATAGTGAGTTTCATTCATCAAAATCGCAACATCGAAATCTAAAAAGAAATAATTAATACTTTGCCTTGTATTCTTATCGGCAATTCCTCCGCCCGACATTATGGGCCCACATTATTTTCATGATTGACAGTTCTATTTAGAACTATTTTCCTTTTCCCCGGGGCGTCAGGCCAGTTGTTACCTACGTCACGCGAATCTACTGCGCATGCGCAAACTACCCGATGACATTACCACCTCAATGCGCGTCCGCGATTTGCGCATGCGCGATATGTCGACGGAATAATTTATTCATTCAGTATTGTCATGCTAATAGTAAACGCATGCGCAAATGAGAGCCCGGATCGTGAACGCGATTAGCAGCGACGTCATCGAGTGGGCGTTAGATATTTCAATGATGCTGGGGGAAAAACCGGAAGAAGACGGTTGGGAGGAGTTCAATGCATAGAACGGAAATAAGTTTATAAATAAAAATAACGATAAAGAAAATTTATTTTGCACTGAGATTATTGCGGTTTGACTATTTATAATATTGGGAATAAGTAGGTAACAATTAATTAGAAAAAACTTACATTCACTTTAAATGCAATATTCAATTAAAAAAATTCCAATAGTTTAATTTGAATTATGCAATATTCGAATTACAAAAATTCTAATCAATATTTTTGTAATAGTATTTCTAATGCTCTCTTTAAATGTAATATTTAATTTAAATAATTCTAATAATTTGATTTGAATTATGCAATATTTGAATTAGAAAAATTTGAATCAATATATTTGTATCTTTGGCCTCTATTTATCAAGCTGTCTACTTTCTAGCATTCGCCGGCCCCAATACGCTCGCCTAAGCTCGCCTAACATCGCCGCCGCGGACCTGAATACGTTTGCCAAATTTATCAAGAAAGCAGTCAAAAAGCCGTGCACCAAGAACGGTGCGATGAGCAGCGGACTGTTGATAACTAACAGTCATCGATCTCGCTGCTTATCGGGTATTCGCAGCTTTCTTGCTAGCCTGTCACTAAGCACCCACACTATACTATACTGTTTTACCCCCTATACCGCCGCTCCCGGAGCCCCCGCAACTAAATAAACTTATTAACCCCTAAACCGCCACTCCCGGACCCCACCACAATTAAATAAATATATTAACCCCTAAATCGCCACTCCCGGACCCGGCCGCAACTATAATAAATATATTAACCCCTAAACCACCGCTCCAGGACCCCGCTGCCACCTACATTATACCTATTAACCCCTAATCTGCTGCCCCCTATACCGCCGCCACCTACATAAAGTTATTAACCCCTATCCTGCCGATCCCGGACCCCACCGCAAATAAATAAATACTTTCTAGCATTCGCCGGCCCCAATACGCTCGCCTAAGCTCGCCTAACATCGCCGCCGCGGACCTGAATACGTTTGCCAAATTTATCAAGAAAGCAGTCAAAAAGCCGTGCACCAAGAACGGTGCGATGAGCAGCGGACTGTTGATAACTAACAGTCATCGATCTCGCTGCTTATCGGGTATTCGCAGCTTTCTTGCTAGCCTGTCACTAAGCACCCACACTATACTATACTGTTTTACCCCCTATAACGCCGCTCCCGGAGCCCCCGCAACTAAATAAACTTATTAACCCCTAAACCGCCACTCCCGGACCCCACCACAATTAAATAAATATATTAACCCCTAAATCGCCACTCCCGGACCCGGCCGCAACTATAATAAATATATTAACCCCTAAACCACCGCTCCAGGACCCCGCTGCCACCTACATTATACCTATTAACCCCTAATCTGCTGCCCCCTATACCGCCGCCACCTACATAAAGTTATTAACCCCTATCCTGCCGATCCCGGACCCCACCGCAAATAAATAAAATGTTTAACCCCTAAACCGCCACTCCCAGAGCCCACCGCCACCTACATTACATTTATTAACCCCAAATCTGACCCCCCCCCACACCGCCGCCACCTACATTATATCTATTAACCCCTAAACCTAAGTCTAACCCTAACCCTAACACCCCGCTAACTTAAATATAATTTAAATTAATCTAAATAAATATTCCTATAATTAAATAAATTATTCCTATTTAAAACTAAATACTTACCTATAAAATAAACCCTAAGATAGCTACAATATAAATGTTACATTGTAGCTATTTTAGGGTTTATTTTTATTTTGCAGGAAGCTTTGTATTTATTTTAACTAGGTACAATAGCTATTAAATAGTTATTAACTATTTAATAGCTACCTAGTTAAAATAACTACAAATTTACCGGTAAAATAAATCCTAACCTAAGTTACAATTACACCTAACACTATACTACAATTAAATAAATTAAATGAATTAAATACAATTACCTACAATTAAATAAAAATAACTAAAATTAACTAAAGTACAAAAAAAACAAACCTCTAAATTACAGAAAATAAAAAAAATTACAAGAAGTTTAAACTAATTACACTTAATCTAAGCCCCCTAATAAAATAAAAAATCCCCCCAAAATAATAAAATTCCCTACCCTATACTAAATTACATATAGCCTTTAAAAGGACTTTTTGCGGGGCATTGCCCCAAAGTTATCAGCTCTTTTACCTGTAAAAAAAGAAATACACCCCCCCCCAACATTGAAAAACCCACCACCCACACCAACCTTACTCTAAAACCCACCCAAACCCCTTAAAAAAACCTAACGCTAACCCCCTTAAGATCACCCTACCTTGAGCCGTCTTCACCCAGCCCGGCCTAAGTCCTCAGCGAATTCGGGGGGCGAAGTGGTCCTCCAGATGGGCAGAAGTCTTCATCCAATCCGGGCAGAAGAGGTCCTCCAGATGGGCAGAAGTCTTCATCCAAGCGGCATCTTCTTTCTTCTTCCATCCGACGAGGAGCGGCACCATCTTGAAGACATCCGGCGCAGAGCATCCATTGATCCCGACGACTAAACAATGAATGACGGTTCCTTTAAATGATGTCATCCAAGATGGCGTCCCTTGAATTCCGATTGGCCGATAGGATTCTATCAGCCAATCAGAATTAAGGTAGGAAAAATCCGAAGTTCAAGTTCAATCCGATTGGCTGATCCAATCAGCCAATAGAATGTGAGGTCAATCCTATTGGCTGATTTCATCAGCCAATCGGATTTTTCCTACCTCAATTCCGATTGGCTGATAGAATCCTATCAGCCAATCGGATTTTTCCTACCTTAATTCCGATTGGCTGATAGAATCCTATCAGCCAATCGGAATTCAAGGGACAACATCTTGGATGACGTCATTTAAAGGAACTGTCATTCGTCGTTTAGTCGTCGGGATCGATGGATGCTCCACGTCGGATGTCTTCAAGATGGTGCTGCTCCTCGTCGGATGGAAGAAGATAGAAGATGCCGCTTGGATGAAGACTTCTTCCCATCTGGAGGACCTCTTCTGGCCGGATTGGACCTGGATTTGTTGGCCCGGCTGGGTGAAGACGGCTCAAGGTAGGGTGATCTTCAGGGGGTTAGTATTAGGTTTTTTTAAGGGGGGTTTGGGTGGGTTTTAGAGTAAGGTTGGGTGTGGGTGGTGGGTTTTAATGTTGGGGAGGTGTATTTCTTTTGTTACAGGTAAAAGAGCTGATTACTTTGGGGCAATGCCCCACAAAATGCCCTTTTAAGGGCTATTTGTAATTTAGTATAGGGTACAGAATTTTATTATTTTGGGGGGATTTTTTATTTTATTAAGGGGCTTAGATTAGGTGTAATTAGTTTAAACTTCTTGTAATTTTTTTACATTTTCTGTAATTTAGAGTTTTTTTTTGTACTTTAGTTAATTTTAGTTATTTTTATTTAATTGTAGGTAATTGTATTTAATTCATTTAATTTATTTAATTGTAGTATAGTGTTAGGTGTAATTGTAACTTAGGTTATGTTTTATTTTACAGGTATATTTGTATTTATTTTAACTAGGTAGCTATTAAATAGTTAATAACTATTTAATAACTATTGTACCTAGTTAAAATAAATACAAAGTTGCCTGTAAAATAAAAATAAACCCTAAAATAGCTACAATGTAACTATTAGTTATATTGTAGCTATCCTAGGGTTTATTTTATAGGTAAGTATTTAGTTTTAAATAGGAATAATTTATTTAATTATAGGAATATTTATTTAGATTAATTTAAATTATATTTAAATTAGGGGGGTGTTAGGGTTAGACTTAGGTTTAGGGGTTAATAGATATAATGTAGGTGGCGGCTGTGTAGGGGGGGGTAGATTATGGGTTAATAAATGTAATGTAGGTGGCGGTGGGCTCCGGGAGCGGCGGTTTAGGGGTTAAACAATTAATTTATTTGTGGCGGGGTCCGGGATCGGCAGGATAGGGGTTAATAACTTTATGTAGGTGGCGGCGGTATAGGGGGCGGCAGATTAGGGGTTAATAGGTATAATGTAGGTGGCAGCAGGGTCCGGGAGCATCGGTTTAGGGGTTAATAAATTTATTATAGTTGCGGAGGGGTCCGGGAGCAGCGGTTTAGGGGTTAAACATTTTATTTAGTTGCGGTGGGGTCCGGGAGCGGCAGTTTAGGGGTTAATAGTATAATGTAGGTGGCGGCGGTGGCAGGGCGGCAGTTTAGGGGTTAATACGTCTAATGTAGGTGGCGGTGGTGTCGGGCGGCGGTTTAGGGGTTAATAAGTATAAAGTAGGTGGCAGCGGTGTAAGGGGGACAGATTCGGGGTGTTTAGACTCGGGGTACATGTTAGGGTGTTAGGTGCAGACACTTCCCATAGGAATCAATGGGATATCGGGCAGCAGAGAACATGAGCTCTCGCTGCTGTCAGACTCCCATTGATTCCTATGATATCTGCCGCCTCCAGGATGGCGGATTGAAAACCTGGTACGCAGGGCCGGAATAGTGGCGAGCGTACCTGGTTGTTCTGTGATAACTACCAAAAGTAGTCAGATTGTGCCGAACTTGCGTTCGGAACATCTGCAGTGACGTAACCATTGATCTGTGTCGGACTGAGTCCGGCGGATCGTATGTTACGTCACTAGATTCTACTTTTGCCATACTGTAGGGCTTGATAACTATGGCGAATCAGCCTCGCCACAAATACGCTGTGGAATTCCAGCGTATTTGTGGTTGACGGCTTGATAAATAGAGGCCTTTGTATCTATTATGGGCTCGATTTATCAATCATTTGGGGAATTCTCCTTTCTGTTCTCCTATCAGTTCTCCACGTGGACGCCTATGGAGAGGCACACATATGCGCCCGTATTTATCATAAAAAAGTATTTTTTTCTCCTTCAGAGAGCTGAGGAGAAATAATGATAAATTTCTCCATTCGGATTAGTATTGTCTCCTTATTTATCACTAAAAATAAGCATCTATTCTCCATGTCAATCGTACAGTATATAAACCAATAGAAATCTTTATACAGCCTTCCTATTAGCTTTGTTAACGCCCCTCTTCAGAAAACTTTAATATAAGAAAATAGATCTACATTTTCATTGTTTTTGTGCTTCAATTTTAGCGCTTTTTTATATCTTATTTTTATGCCTCATTTTTGTGCTCTGTTATATATTATTTTGGCACTCCATTATATATATTTTTTTCACTCCTTCATAAATTATTATTGTGCTCCAATAACCATTATTATTGTGCTTTGTTATAGATAAGTTTTGCACCTTGTAGAGCCCTTTTTTTGTGTAACTGCTTCTACAACTGGTAGAGAATAGATTTCTAATGCTGTTCTTCACTGTAGCTATAGAGAACTTTAATGCAGGAACTTGCAGGAGAACTTTCAGTCCTCCACATGAGAATATAAATGATAAATTTGTAAGTAGGAGAATTATGAGGGGAACTATATGAAATACGACTAAAAAGATCTAATTTAACCCTTTTTTGGAGAACATGTTCTCCAAGGAGAGTGAGAACAGAGTAGGAGAATTTTGCAGTCGAACTTGCCCAATTTTAGGTGCATTTTTGAATGATAAATAGGAGAATTATTTCTAATGAGAACTTTTATTAGAAAATCTAGGAGAATATGAATGATAAATCAAGCCCTATGTATTCATTTACTAAATTCCCTACTCGAGATTTGCATTTGTTTTTGTACGAATTCACATTTATGACGAAAATAGTATATTCATTTTGTTTTAACAAAATGCATATCCGAATGAATACGCCAACCAAAAATTGTCAGTATTCATTTGTTTATTTTTTAATTTTTTTAAAGGATTTAATACTTACCTTAGTGAGCGCTACATGCTCTGGAGAGCACATTAAGGGAAGTATTGAATAGACATGTGCATGGCGAAAAAATTCGGTTTGGTTTGGATCGATTCAGATTTTTTCGAATTTCGGTTCGGAGCGATTTGAATTCGGAAAAATTTGAATCAATTCGGTTCGGATTTATTTCGGATTCATTCGGATTCGAATCAATTCGGTTCAGATTTGTTTCGGATTCATTCAGATTCAAATAAATTCGGCTGGATTTGGTTCGATTCGTTTCGGAAATTCGGAATTTCGGTAAGTGTTAGGTGGGATTAGACTAGTATTATGTACAGTACATTAGGTGTAACCCATAGCAGAGTGATATAACCTAATATACTGTACATTACTAGTGTAATGCATGGCCATCCAAATCTACTGAATAAATCCGAATGAATCTGAATAAATCCGAAGTAATTCGGATTTATTCGGTAGATTTGGCACTATTTTAATTCGGAGATTCGGTTCAATCCGAATCTCCGAATTTGCAGAATTTTCCGAATTTCCGAATCGAACTGAACCAAATCGCACATGTCTAGTATTGAAGCAACAGGTGAACTTTACACCTGTAGCCTTGAAACATTTTACATAAATTTTAACGAAAACAAATGTAGATGTTTTTTTTTTTTTTTTTTTTTTAAGTTTCAAAAGCTTTATTGAAAATATAAACATAACAATCATAGCAAATGTTACAGTGTAATCTGTTAATCTCTCAAAGGGTGTAAATTGAATGTCTGTAGTGTCCAATATCCAATCATCATCTCCTGTGTCAACACCAGAGGAGCTTATTTAGTTCCATGTCTTTGTTTCAACATTGAAACGTTATATAAACAGTGATCTAAGAAACAGAAGTGCATTCATTGAGTTCCAAAAGTATCTACATTGCTTATACACTGAAAAAGAATATATGTAAAAAGGAGGTAAAGAATGAAGGGCGGGGGTATCCCAGCGGCAAGCTTGAGTATATATATCTCTATAGTCGCCTAGTATCTTATTCTGTGAGGTGTGCTTCTCCATTTGCCCATGCTGACAGCATAAGCTCGTGTATGTCAGTGGTGCCCTGCACTAAGTGGTGGTACCTTTCGAGTTGAAGTAACATGGTGACCTGTGTTTTCCAATCTGACAGTGTCGGGACAGTGTGTGTTTTCCAGTTTTTAGGAATTAATATTTTAGCACTATTCAGCATGATCATCAATAATGCTCTATGCTCTTTGCCCTCAATCCTAGGCAGCGAGAGATATAGAAGAATCTTGGGATCATTAGGCACAGTACAGCCTAATACGTTTTTAATGTGAGAGAGGACTTCTACCCAGTATGTGTCTAATTTGGGGCATTCCCACCATATGTGTAGCAAGGAGCCCTCTCCTCCACAATTTCTCCAACATTTCCCGGAGGGTGACCTGTATATGTGCTGTATTCTAATTGGGGTGAGGTACCACCTGGAGAGAAACTTGTAGTTTGACTCTTGAATTCTGGCCGAGATTGATGATTTTTTTAGTAGCTTGAAAGGCTGTCTGCCACTCTTGGTATGTAATGTCTGTATTCAGCTCTTTTTCCCACGACTTAACATAGGAAGGCAGAGTTTCTGTTTCTCCTAGAAGGAGGAGTTTATACAGTCTCGAGATTGCATGCTGTGTTTTTGTGTTTTGCAAGCAGAGTGATTCAAAGGGGGTGTTTGGTCTTATGAAATGTTGCCTATGCTGATGTGTATTTAAGTAGTGGGATATTTTAGCATGTGTGAACCAGTTCATAGGCAGTTCAGGTAGTTGTTCCTTTATGTCCCCAACTTCCTTAAGCTTGTGTTCCTCTATCAATGCAGAGATCACTCTCCTGTCTAGACTTGTGATTTGGTTCGATCTAGTTTCCCTGAAGTCCCAGGGCAAATCTGGATGGTTGCAAATAGGGGTAAGTGGTGATGTTATTCCGGATATGTGTGTTGAGGTGTTGATAATTCTGTCCCATACCTGATAGAACTCCAACAGGAGGGGGTAATCTGCCACCGTCTTAGGCCTATGTTTCTTGTTAACCCAAGCTGTCAAACCTACATTGTTTGTATTCATTATGTCACAATCTAATTGAACCCATTTTTTGTTTGGGTCATTTTGGCACCAGTCCAGCAATCTGTGTAGTGCAATTGCCTGTTTGTATGTGGCTATGTGCGGAACCCCCAGCCCTCCTTTGTCTCTGGGAAAGTATAATGTACGTCTTGCTACCCTTGGTTTAATTTCTCTCCATATGTACTGATCAATGAGTCCTTGTATCCTGTCCAAGTAGTGTGCTGGGAGAGATATAGGAGTTGTTTGAAGCAGATAGAGTAGTCTGGGCAAGACATTCATCTTCACCACGTTGATGCGTCCCAGCCAGGAGATAGATTTATTTCTCCAGCTGGACAAGTAAGCAACCAGACTATGTTCCAGTTGTTTGTAATTAGCCTGGAACATCACCTGTGGGTCTGGGGACAAATAAATTCCCAGGTACTTCATTTTTATCTGTTGTTTTTTCAAGGGGCAATTTAGTAGGAGCCTGAGTAATTCGTCGGCTTTGTATGTGATGTTTAAGAATTCGGATTTGCTAAGATTAAGGTGGAAGTTTGAGACCCTGCCAAAGTCTGCAAATGTTTCAAGTGCCTTGGGTATCGATAAGTCTATGTCAGTGAGAGTAAGTATGACATCATCAGCGTATAGCGCCAGTTTATGTTCATGTGTGGTGGTATGTATACCCTTAATTTGTTTATTTGACCTAATAGTCTGTGCCAGGGCCTCAATAGTAATGGCAAACAATACAGGTGAGAGTGGACAGCCCTGTCTCGTTCCATTTTGGATACTAAATTTATCAGAGAGGATGCCATTCACTTTGACCCGTGCAGTTGGTTTGCTGTATAGCGAGAAAATTAAAGCTATGAAGGGTTTGCTAAAATTCATTTTGGACAGGGTCGCTTTCAGAAACTGCCAGCGTACCCTGTCAAACGCCTTCTCCGCGTCTGTAGAAATTAGTGCCAGTGGGATATGTTGGGCCTGTGCGTGTGACATGAGTTGTAGAATCTTTAGTGTATTATCTCGGGCTTCCCTTCCGGGTACGAAGCCCACTTGATCAGGGTGGATCAGAGCAGGTAGGATTTTGTTTATCCTAGTGGCTAAAATTTTGGCGTATATTTTGACGTCCGAATTCAGTAGCGAGATGGGCCTAAAGTTCTCGGGTCTGTCTGGGGATTTGCCTGCTTTTGGGAGGACAGTGATGTGTGCTTCCAGCAGACTTTCTGTAAAACCTCCCTCTTTCAAGGTTGAGTTGAATAGGGAGGTGAGGGGTTGTAGTATGTGGTGTATGTACGTCTTGTAGTATTTTATACTTAGTCCGTCAGGGCCTGGGCTTTTTCCATTGGGCATACTCTTAATGGCCAGTTTGGTTTCTTCAATGGTGATTGGTGCATCTAGAAATTCCACATCCTCTTCTTTCAGCTTATTAAGCTGAAGGGTGGCTAGATATTGGTCTATATCCCCCTGTCCAAATTATATAGTGTTTTGTAGTATAGTCTGAAGGTCTCAGCTATTTTTTTACTGTCTTTGAATACTGTTCCTCCTCTGTCTTTTATGGTGTGCACATGTGTGTTCAGCTGTTTCCTTTTAATGGCTTTCGCCAGTGATGAACCCGCTTTATTGTTAAGGTCATAATATTTCTGCTTTCGGAAGGTAGCCTTTCTCTGGTACATTTTGGTAAGATGACTATGTAGATCATTCCTAGCTTGTGTGAGGGATGTCAGTATGGAGGAGGCAGCGGGGTGTTGTTTGTGTTCTTTTTCCCAATATCTGATCTGAGCTAGAGTAGAATTTAAAAATTGTCTGTTATTTCTATTGTCTTTAGCTTTGATTTTGATAAACTCCCCTCTTACTACACATTTGTGAGCCTCCCATACTGTTGTGTAGGAAATGTCATCAGTTGTGTTTTCCCTGAAATAGTGCCCCAGAACTGTATCAATGTCTGACCTAGTTAGCTGATTGTCCAGCATGGTTTCATCTAATCTCCATATAAAGGGTATTACAGGTGTGGATGGCCAAAAATTTTTACATTGCACCGGGGCGTGATCAGACCAAGTGAGAGGTAGTATTGTGGAATTGTCAATCATGGATAAGCCTACTTGGTCACTAAGAATATAGTCTATTCTAGAATATGAGCCGTGTGGGTGGGAATAAAAGGTGTAGTCTTTTTTACTTGGGTTGATAGTTCTCCATATATCGTGCATCTTTAAGAGTTGAATCTGTGTGTTTACAGCCTTTATAGTTCGTTTTGGTGTGCATGACATGCCAGTGGAGGTGTCCATTGAGGGATCTAATGGAAGATTGAAGTCCCCCCCCCAAAAAAGTATACCTTTTGTGTGCTCAAGCAATAACTGGGATATTTGTTTAAAGATAATAGATTGGCCAGTATTTGGGATATATATGTTTGCAAATGTCACAGGATTATTGTAGAGGAGGCCCGAGATGATGATATATCTGCCGTTGGGGTCCTTAATCATGTGTTTGGACTGAAAGCTAATAGCATTACTGAATAGGATTCCCACTCCTCCTTTTTTCTCTTTACCTGATGCCAGATAGGCTGATTTGTATCTATGGTGAAGAACCGCGGGTTCCTTTCCTATTTGAAAATGCGTCTCCTGGATAAAGATTATATCCCCTAGTGCGTGTTGTAGTTGAGTGAAAGCTACTGACCTTTTCTCTGGACTGTTCAGTCCCTTTGCGTTAATAGAGATTAATGTGATAGGCCTAGCGCCATTGTCAGAGTTGTCTACCATGCTTAGTCTACTGCTTAATTGTCTATGTGTTTGCTATGAAGGGTAAACAGTGTCACGTGCTATTTTGTGCAGTTCTTGTCATATGAAAGTGTATAGGTAGAATAAAAAGCCGCTTACCAAGCGCTGGGACCCCCAGCGAGTGTGTTGGAGATGTTGGAAATGTCACACAATTCAAGAACTGCGTGCAGTTAGTAGAGTTACAATTCAGTGTTAGTCTAAAAAAAGAAAATTGTTAGATAATTTTTGGTAAAAGAGATAGAATACAACAATTCTTAAAGCGAGTCAAAAAGTTATAACAGTAATAAGGTGGGTAATATCCCACAACTGTGTTCCCACACAGAATTATAAACATATATAAACAAGAAAAAACTTACAACCTGTAGCCAGTTTCAGAGATAGAGTGGTTTAATAACCCAGCAGGAGGCAGTTGTGGGTTAACTGGCATCTTTGCTGATGCCTGTGTCGCTGCTGATAGGGGCAATGGAGGAAGTGTCAATGTCCCTGCGGTTTTCTCTTGTCGGCGAATGGCTCCTCCTAATAGGAGAGTGGCCTTCCGCTGTGTTGCGATTGTGTGTCTCCGTAGGTCTGATGTTAATCTGTAAAGCCTCACAGAAATGTGGTAAGTCTTCCTCGGATCTGTATATAGCAGTTGTGTCTCCTTAAGAGGCAATAATGCTCACTGGAAATCCCCATCTGTATTGGACGTTTTGATCTCGCAGTGCTGTAGTAATATGATTAAGGTCTCTCCTCTTCTGTAGAGTAGTAGGGCTGAGGTCTGCAAATATTTGTATTCTGCATCCCGCATGTGTGAAGTATTTTTTCTGCCTGGCATATTTCATTATTTCCTCTTTGTCTTTAAAGTGTAGAAGTTTCAAGATGACATCTCTCGGGGGGGCCTTTGGTGGAGGTTTAGCACGCAGAGCTCTGTGCGCCCTTTCAATGTTGATGTCTGGAGCTCCTTCATTTCCTTTGAGGGTCTTAAAGAGGCTTTGAAGACATCCCTCCAGAGCCGTTGGTTGTATGCTTTCTGGGATTCCTGTAATGCGGAGGTTGTTCCTCCTGCCCCGGTTATCTAGATCTTCTACTTTTTCAAGCAGATGGTGGATTGTTTCTTCTTGTTCGTATGCCAGGCGGGAAACATGTTGAATGTCATTGAAGGTGGTGTTGTGATTCTCTTCTAAATTTGTGACTCTCTGCACCACCTTTGTTAGATCTTTCTTTAGCTCCCCATACCAATTTTTGACCTCATGCATCATTTCCTTTACATCGTCTTTAGTGCAAAGAGATCTCAAGTTCTCTCTAGTGAAATCAACAGAGTTCATGGTTTGGCTTGGTTTATGCTGCATTTCAGCTTTGTGGGCGCTTTGATGAGAGAATTCTGCTGAGTTCTGGTTTGAGTCATTTTGCTTTAAGTAGTTTTGCATTGTTCTAGTGTTAGGTAGGTTGTCTGTCTTATGCGGCTTTTTCCCTGGCATGACCCGTGTATGTAGCTGAGGTATTCCCCCTCTTTAGTTATATAGGGTAGTCAGATGCTTTATATAATATTTGGTTGACCTCACACTTTCTTGTAAATATTTCTGCTACTGCAGTCCCATGCAGCAATCAGTCTGCCATATGAGATAAAATCTGATTGAAAAGACCTGTATTCTCTGACTTTTATTCATTTATCTCTTTTTGTACGACATCCACTAGTGATTTGTTAAGTGTGTTAAGGGTTCATTTGGGTACAAAAGAAAGCCTGTGTTAGTTGTCCCTTTCAGAGCGCTGTCAGGTGTGGTGCTAAATTCTCCTTTGGCTGTATATAAACTGTATACAAACATGTGGGCCTTTGAGCAGTACTTTGTCTTCATAGAGCTGCATGTGTTTTTCTTGTCGCCACTGATATGAGCTTGCTATACTGAGGTTGAGAGTCTTTCTGGCTGCAAGTTTTGGGCAGACACTTCTATAAGGGGTGTAAATACAGTGCGGCACTTGTATTGCAGGTATGTCAAAATGTTGTGGCTTTTATCACCCCCAATATGTGCCCACGTGGTAATGCCGGGCAGAGCAGTGAGATGCGCTTGCTACCAAGACCCTCCGGTCTCTATGGGCTGTATATTTAGTGCCTTTGTTATATCAGGCTTACCGCTCCTGTTGCTCGCTCCTCTGTCCTTCCGTTGTGTCTCTGATACGGGAGTATATGGAGGGCTCTAAGATGGCGCTACCCCTCTGCTCCAGCGCGCGTGTATAGTTATACAGGGAGGAGGTCCGGTGTTCCGATGTTCCGTGGCGACTCTTTTTTCTTTGTTTTTCTTCTCCGCAGCTTCCTGCAAGTTATGCCCCCTGCCAGGTGTGTTGAAATAGGGTGTATATGGCTATTTTTATCAGGAACTACAGATGTGGGCCTAGGAGCTACACAATCACACGACCATCTCTCTAAGCGGTCAAGCTCTGCCCCCAAATGTAGATGTTTAACTAAAATTCAGTATTCCTTTTGTTTTAAACTAAACGAATGCCGAATAGTGCAGCCACCAAATATTCGGGGAAATGAAATTAAAATTTTGACCAAAACAAAATTTCTGGGCTGCACATCTCTATTCCCTACCACATGAACTATTGAATTTCTGAATAGTATTTGTTAAATTGAATGCTACATTCAAATTTTTGAATGTGGATATTCAATCTTATTGTGAACATTTGGAAATAAAAGTAACATTCAAACAACAGAAATAACATTCGATTAACCAATTTTAATGGATTTTCCTTCTAATCACCATCACTTGTGCAAAACAAATGTCCACAGGACTTGTAGTGTTTGTAAATCCAGGTGGTTTAGAAATATATCTGACACAGAGTCCATTTATACAGCAACTAACTACACACTTTATTTCCTGGTTCCTCACTCCAACAACACTGTCTCGGCCCCTGCTTCTTTGCAACAATTATATACATTTACAAGTCAGAGCACAAACTAGGAAGAAAGCATTATATATTATAATATCACAACAAATACCATATCTCTCCCTTACTTTAGATTAGAAACATAACAATTAAACTAAACATAAATATAACTATATATATACTATGCTTAATATCTAGAAATAAGACCAACTATATTTCACATAAAAGAGTTGCATGATGACATAATACATTACATGAAAACACATTATTTTTCATAGTTTTTAAGGTATTCAGGAGGTCTTCTGTTTTCTCTGAGAGGGTATTTTCGATTAGTATCTAAGGACTGATCATATGCTATGTTTTCTTCCCCCTCACTGCTCTCTGAGTTATTCATATTATCATCATGTTCTTGAAATAATTTGGGTATATCAGAATCATCATCTTCTGCATCAGATACTTCAGTGTCCTGTTCTTTGTGTAGTTTCTTGAAGAAAGAAGAGTTCCAAGTAATTGTATGTCCATTTCTTACTGCAGTGATCATTGATCCTTGAATTCTTGTAACTGTTGTCAGGCTCACTGCTGCAAGGCATATCGATGTACCTGTCCCTTTAAATAATAAACTTTGATTAACAACTTTCTCTATAAAACCTCTAATCTACTATCCTACGTTGCTTGTTATTGACCTTCTGCCACCCAGTGGTAGCTAAACGGTATTATCCTGAGCCTTGCCTGTTTCCCTGCTCCTCTCTGAACCTTGCCTGCACAGCCTCTCTCTGAGTACCGGATCTACTTTGAATCACACACCATCAACAGAACTACCTGAGCCCTGATCAAGCTCTCTACACCGGACCAGCTTACTCCCCACTGGGGTTCTCTATACCGGACTCCAGACCTCACTCTCTAGAGTATTAACTTCCACTCAGGTACTTTTAAAAGTTCAGTTGTTACAAGTTTGTTCTTACTGCTACAGCCTGTATTTTCAGTTCACCCTAAAGAGCGACCTGTCAGTTTTTCTTTTGTTGTGCACATTTCTCTTATCCTCTCAAAATACCACATATATATATATATGAATAAGTTGATCAACATTTATCCGCTGCATAGCTGTGCTTTATGATAATTATTTTTCACAAGTACTTTGTAAGTGTGTTCTTTTTTTTATTTGGGATTCACAGTGAGAGACACTGCTATATAAAAGCAGTGTTAATACCAAACACATGTGATAGCAATAGTGTTTTCTCACCTATTTCCCTAATATCAACCTTGCAGACTGTTAAATCTGCTGTTTGACACTATCACTCATGATAGTTTATGTCACTTAGCAATATTTCATTCTGCTACAATCATTCATATTTTTTAGTACAAGTATGATTCTCAGCAGCTGTGGTTCACACAACTCATTATATGAATCTCATTACTAGCTATCGTATCTGAGTCTGACAGAATAACAAGCCAATTAATACAAAATGGACCCAGCTGAGATGACTACAAGTATGCAGAATCTAAAGCAAAGAGTTGATTTACTAACAGAGGGCTTATCCACACTTAAGGCAGAAAACACTGCACTTAAAGCTTACATTAAAGAATACATAGAACCTAAGTTGCATACATCAGAACCACCAATAAGTCTCCCTGATAAATTTTCTGGCGACAGATCTCAATATAGAGATTTTAAAAATGCCTGCCTTCTGCTTTTCACAATGAAACCACAAACCTACCCAAATGATAGGTCACGTGTCCTGACTATCATTTCTTTCTTGAGAGGTGAGCCCCGTACATGGGCTAATACCTTTTTTGAGACAAACGACACTATATTGAACTCACTTGATGCCTTCCTAACAGCTATGGGTCAATTATACGAAGACCCGTTCAAACAACAGACTGCTGAGACAGCTCTTAGGGCTCTGAAACAAAAGAAAAGAATTGTAGAAGAGTACATCTCTGACTTTAAAAGATGGGCAAAAGATTCCCAGTGGAATGATGTATCTCTTAAAAACCAGTTTAGAATCGGTCTATCTGATCCTATTAAAGATGAGCTGTCTCGCATAGACTTACCTCCCACTTTAGAGGGGCTTATAAATCTAACCATTACTATAGACAGACGTCTCAGAGAACGCATGCATGAAAGGTCTTATCAGGACACACACTACAAAAAGCACTATAACACTGCTACACCTCAGGCCTCTAGTAAATCAACAGCTGAACCTATGGATATCGGGTTCCTAAAAGGACCCCTATCTACCCAAGAGAAAAATAGAAGACGAGAGAACAACCTGTGTTTATATTGTGCTTCAGAAGAACATACTGTAAAAGACTGCCCCTCCTTGCTGAGACAACAAAAGGGTAAGAACTATTCAACCTTATCCTGCTGTAATACTTATGACTCCACCACAACCTATTGTAAAATTAATCTTCTATTACAGTGGGATCTTCTACGGGTCAAAGTTCCAGCCATTATTGACTCTGGGGCAACAGCCTCCTATATTGATAAGGAATTCACCTATAATAATAAAATACCACTTGTGCACAAAAAATCTCCTATTTATTTGCGTGGTATAGATGGTAAGATCCTTTCCTCAGGTCCAGTTGAATATCAAACAATACCCCTTTTAGTATCCACGACTGACCATCACAGGGAATATATGTCTTTCGATGTCATTTCTTCACCAGTTTCCCCTGTTATCCTGGGTTTAACGTGGTTGAGTCTACATGACCCCAAAATATCCTGGGAAACACTCTCTCTCAGCTTCAATTCTAGATACTGCACTACCACATGTTTCCCTATGCCTATCCTACTCACTCCCCAGGCAGATACTGAGAACCAAATACCCAATGAATACAGGGATTTTATGGGTTTATTTAACAAAACTGAGTCAGAGAGTTTACCTCCCCATAGGAAGTACGACTGCCCTATAGACATAATACCTGGAGCAGAGATTCCCTGTGGGCACATTTTCCCCTCTCTAAAACAGAGCTTGATCATTTAAAATCGTATTTAGAGGAAAACCTAAGGAAAGGGTTTATCCGCCCCTCAACATCACCGGCGGGAGCCAGAATATTCTTTGTAAAAAACAAGGACGGCTCCCTAAGGCCTATTATAGACTATAGACAATTGAACAAGATCACAGTAAAGAACAGATACCCTTTGCCCCTAATCCCAGAGTTAATCGAGAGGTTAGAAGGGGCCAAGTTCTTTACGAAATTGGACCTTCGGGGGGCGTATAATTTAATCAGAGTGCGAAGTGGTGACGAGTGGTTAACGGCGTTCAGGACCCGATACGGCCACTATGAATACACAGTCATGCCGTTCGGGCTCTGTAATGCCCCGGCCACTTTCCAGTATTTAATAAATGATCTCTTCAGAGATATCTTAGATGTTTATATAGTCATATATCTAGACGATATATTAATATACTCTAAAACACTCTCTGAACACGTTCTACACGTCAGACAAGTCCTATCTCATTTAAGGGAAAACCACCTGTATCTCAAACCAGAGAAGTGTATATTCAATTCTCAGACCATAGCTTTTCTTGGGTATATCATCAGTTCCTCAGGTATACATATGGAGGAATCAAAAATACAAATCATTAAAGATTGGCCTGTCCCTAAGTCTAGAAAAGAAGTCCAAAGTTTCCTGGGCTTTGCGAATTTTTATCGCAAATTCATAAAAATTTTCTCTGCCCTCACTAAACCATTAACGATGCTAACAAGGACTTGCATACCTTTTAGATGGAACCCCGCAGCACAGGAAGCTTTTGAGCTGTTAACACTAAAGTTCACTACCGCTCCTATCCTTAGGTTTCCTAATCCAGAGTATCAATTTATACTGGAGGTCGATGCCTCGGACGTTGCTGTGGGTGCTGTTCTTTCACAAAGAAAAGGCTTAAAACAACCTCTCCATCCTGTTGCTTTTTTCTCTCGATCACTGAATTCTGCTGAACAGAACTACCCCATTGGGGAAAAAGAAATGTTAGCCATTAAACTATCACTCGAGCATTGGAGGCACCTACTCGAGGGTACAAGTGTTCCTATATTGATCTATAAGGACCATAGAAATTTACAGTACTTGAAAAGCACTAGGACCCTCTCCTCCAGGCAAGTAAGGTGGAATTTATTCCTCACCAGATTTAATTATCAGATAGTATATCGACCAGCAAGTCAGAACCATAAAGCAGACGCCCTCTCCAGGTTACCCTGTTATGTACGGAAGCCTATACCTGATACCAGCCTAATCCCTAAAGACAGGTTTGTTTCTTTTATCTGTGACTTCAAACCACAGCTACTACATGAACAAATGGAGGATCAAACAAAACCATTATCGCTCCTGCACAAGAGAAAGGATAAATTATACTACCACCAAGATCAGTTGTACATTCCTCCAACTCGTAGACAAATGGTTCTTCAAACCGTCCACGATTCTTCGCTCGCTGGACACCCGGGAATGAAAAAGACACTAGAACTCGCAAAGAGATCCTACTGGTGGCCTAACATGGCCAGTGAAATAAACCAATATGTAACATCCTGTCACAAATGCACTGTTTCCAAATCAACAAAACAAGCACCCTATGGATTTCTACTGCCCTTACCTACTCCATCAATCCCATGGTCAGAAATAGCACTTGATTTCATAGTAGACCTACCTGTATCGAACAACTATTCAGTAAAATGGCACATTTCATTTCATATCACAAATTGCCTACCGCCATGGAAACCATCCAATTACTCATAAAACATGTCTTCAAACACCATGGCCTTCCTACTACTATCTTGAGCGACAGAGGCAGTCAATTCTCTAGCAGGTTATGGACGAAGTTTTGCGAATTATTTATGATTGACAAGAGACTCACTACTGCATATCATCCTCAAAGCAACGGACAGACAGAGCGATGTAACCAATGGATCGAACAATATATATGGCTGTACTGCTCTGATCAACAAAACACATGGTCCCAACATCTACCATATGCTGAATTTTCATTTAATAACACTATCAATACCTCCACTGGGACTACACCATTTTTCGCGAACTACGGTTTTCACCCCAGGTTTCATCTACACCCCGATAACCGTACCACTTTCCCAGGTTTATCTGAACTCTCCGATGCCATCTCTGCCAGCTTCTCTGCTACACAGAATGCTATTGAATCAGCAAAGGAAACACAAAAAAAGTTTTACGATAGGAAAAGAAGAAAACTGCCCCCGTATGCTGTAGATGACCTCGTCTGGTTATCCACAAAAAACCTGAAGCTCAACACTCCTTCAAAGAAATTCTTTCCTTTATTCCTGGGACCCTATCCTATCACCCGAATACTCAACGTGAATGCTGTCACCCTGAAACTACCGGACAGCATGAAGGTACACCCTACCTTCCATGTGTCCCTTCTAAAGCCCTACAAGGCTTTAAGAAACGTTCCTTCGGATTCTGTCCCTCAGATCTCAATAGACCCTACTACCGAATATGAAGTTCGAGCAAATCTTGATTCCCGGTTGTTCCGAGGGGTGTTGCAATATCTTATCAGTTGGAAAGGGTATTCTTCGGAGCATGATTCCTGGGAACCTGCTAGTAACATCTCTGCACCTCGACTGGTGTCGCTTTTCCATAGGAGGAACCCGGATCGGCCGCATCCTGAGCACCGGAGCTGCTCCTAGAAGGGGGGGATACTGTCAGGCTCACTGCTGCAAGGCATATCGATGTACCTGTCCCTTTAAATAATAAACTCTTATTAACAACTTTCTCTATAAAATCTCTAATCTACTATCCTACGTTGCTTGTTATTGACCGTCTGCCACCCAGTGGTAGCTAAACGGTATTATCCTGAGCCTTGCCTGTTTCCCTGCTCCTCTCTGAACCTTGCCTGCACAGCCTCTCTCTGAGTACCGGATCTACTTTGAATCACACACCATCAACAGAACTACCTGAGCCCTGATCAAGCTCTCTACACCGGACCAGCTTACTCCCCACTCTCTATACCGGATTCCAGACCTCACTCTCTAGAGTATTAACTTCCACTCAGGTACTTTTAAAAGTTCAGTTGTTACAAGTTTGTTCTTACTGCTACAGCCTGTATTTTCAGTTCACCCTAAAGAGCAACCTGTCAGTTTTTCTTTTGTTGTGCACATTTCTCTTATCCTCTCAAAATACCACATATATATATATATATATATATATATATATATATATATAAATAAGTTGATCAACATTTATCCGCTGCATAGCTGTGCTTTATGATAATTATTTTTCACAAGTACTTTGTAAGTGTGTTCTTTTTTTTATTTGGGATTCACAGTGAGAGACACTGCTATATAAAAGCAGTGTTAATACCAAACACATGTGATAGCAATAGTGTTTTCTCACCTATTTCCCTAATATCAACCTTGCTGACTGTTAAATGTGCTGTTTGACACTATCACTCATGATAGTTTATGTCACTTAGCAATATTTCATTCTGCTACAATCATTCATATTTTTTAGTACAAGTATGATTCTCAGCAGCTGTGGTTCACACAACTCATTATATGAATCTCATTACTAGCTATCGTATCTGAGCTGACACTGTATATGGGATGACATCATATAAAGTATCCAACTTGTGTCGTCTATCTTGCCTACACAGGACTCTGTCTCCAACAGCAAAAGGAGCAGATTTGGTATGATAATATTTATCCGCATAAGCTTTCATCTTGGCTTTGGCATGACTGTCTTTTTGTATTAAGTCCTTGTTGAGTGTCTCTGTTAGCGAATCATTTATATCCGGAATTTTGATCCGAAGTTTGTGATTGAATAACAGCTCTGCAGGTGATCTGCCAGTAGTACAATGGGGAGTTGATCGATAGTCTCTCAGAAAAGAGTATAAATTTTGTTTCCATGGTCTACCTTGCGCTGTAGTTGCCCTTAGAAATTTCCCCATAGAACGCATGAATCTTTCAGCTTCTGCATTAGCTTGTGGCCACAAAGGAGTAATGCGCCTATGTTTAAATCCAAGATATGAAGCAAATTTATTAAACTGAGTACTGTTAAATGGGGGACCGTTATCTGTTTTAACAATTTTAGGAATTCCCAATAAAGAGAAAACTTTGTCTAAAACCGGAATAACAGTGACTGAAGATGTTGAGCTGATAACTTCTACTACCGGGTATCTTGAATATTCGTCTATAACCACCATCAAATAATCTCTAGTAGGTAATGGACCATAAAAATCTATACTCACATTACACCATGGTGCTTCAGGCAATGCAGACATTTTTAAAGGTTCTTTGTGAGCTCTTGGAGTTGTGGCTTGACACACAATACAATTTCTCACCAACTTTTCTGCTTGTTGATCTATTGATGGAAACCACACTTTTTCTCGCAATAAACTTTTCATTTTAACTATTCCTTGGTGACCTTCATGTGCTAAGGATAATACTTGCTGTTGTAAACATGTCGGAATGACTAGTCGATTACCTTGCAAGATAATACTGTTGTCATTATTCACTGAGAGTTCTTTGCTAAATCTTGCAAATGACTTCAACTCTTTTCCATGTATTTTGTCAGAATCAGCTGTGTACCATTTTCCATTCCGAACTAATACAGCAAGTTTTTGCAGTATAGGATCAGCTAATGTTGCTTGTTGTATTTCTTCTAAACTCAATGCTTTAGATATAGCATGATTAGTAACAAAATTGATATATTCCTCTGCATCCATGGAACTTGGTGACCTTGTGAATGAATCTGTTGATATAGGATGTCGAGACATATAGTCTGCTGGGTTCTCTTTTCCAGATTTGTAAACCACAGTAAAATTATATGGTTGTAGTCTTAAACCCCATCTTTCTATTCTAGTGGGCGGTTTGGATTTTGGATTATTCCAGATCAACTATATTAGGCTTATGATCTGTGATCAGTGTGAATGGACAACCATATAAATATAAATGAAGGTATTCACAACTCCAAACTATTGCCAGAGCTTCACGTTCTGTTTGAGAATAACGTTTTTCCACATCATTTAAAGAACGGCTACCATAAGCAATTATATAATGCTTGCCTTTGTCTCTCTGCGCCAGAATAGCACCTAAACCAACAGGGCTAGCATCTACTAAAAGAATATTTTGCCGTTGAGGGTTAAAATAGGACATTGTCTTGTCACTGGTCAAACTCTGTTTTAGTTGTTGAAAAGCTTGTTGTTCAGTTTCAGTCCAACGCCATGGCACACTTTTCTTTGTTAACTCTCTTAAAGGTGTGGCAATAGTAGAGAAATTAGGGATAAATCGAGAACAGTAGTTTACCATCCCTAGGAAACTTCTGACTTCACTGGCATCTGTTGGAGGATTTGCATTCTGAATTGCTTCCACTTTCTTTGGGTCTGCTGATATGCCTTCAGCTGAAAAAACAAATCCATAAAATTCTAATTTAGTTTTGTTAAATTCACACTTACTACAATTTAAGGTAAGTCCTTTCTCATGAAGTCGCTCAAAAATTGCTGTGAGATTTTTATCATGGTCCTCTTGAGTAGCTCCAAACACAATGATATCATCGCTGAAGTTTTTAACTCCTGGAATTCCAGATAATGTTTGCTGTATTGCATTTTGAAATACTTCAGCAGCAGAAGAAACACCAAAACTTAGGTGCTTGTATCTCCACAATCCTGTGTGTGTTGAGAATGTAGTTATATATCTGCTTGTTGGATCCAATTCCAGTTGATGATAGCCTGATTTTAAATCAAGTTTGGAGAAAACTTTTGCCTGGTTGAGATCATGAATTATATCATCTAATGTTGGAGTAACGTGGCGCTCCCTGATAATGGCAGTGTTGGCTTGCCTCATGTCTATGCAAATTCTTACACTATTTGGGTCTTTGGGTTTTGGCATTGATACTATTGGGGAGACCCATGGAGTTGGCCCCTGCACTCTTTCGATGATTCCTTGTGTTTCAAGGTTCCTGAGTTCAGTATCAACCTTGTGCCTTAGATGAAATGGAATTCTTCTATGTGGTTGTATTACAGGTTTTATATGTTGATTAATATGCAGCTGTACTTGAAAATCTTTCAATTTACCAATGCCATTAAACAAATTGGAATACTGCTGTACTAACCAATCTGCTACAGATCCTGTGTCCTTTCTAGGTGAAATTGCATTCATAAGCTTTATAAGTCCCAAACTGGATGAAGTTTCAAAACTCAGAAGAGAAGAATTTTGACCCTTTACAACATAAAACATAGTTGCTGTTTTGTTGTGTTTAAATGCACATGTGGCTGTAAATTTACCAATGACATTAAGGGGTTTAGTTGATCCATATGCATATATATTTATTTTACTCTGTAATAGCTGTGGTTGTGGTTTTAACATGTGAAATGTTTGTTCACCCACTAAATTGACAGCAGATCCTGAATCAATCAATGCAGTGATTTTAGTGTCATTAATGAGTACATCAACTTGTGGCTGAGTTAGGTTAGGTCAGTTTTGTTCTACATTGCTTTGCAAAGTGATTAAATTTCCCACATGCCCTGCATTGCTTATTCCTTGCAGGACAAGTCCCATTATGTGGATAGAAACCCCCACAGTTCCTGCATAACACACATGAGGTCTCTTTCTTTCTTGTGGGCTGTACTGTTGAACTGTCTTTTTGAACCCTATTTGTAATAAACTGATCTTCAGTAGATCTATTTTCTATGCTTGCAGCTTGCCTGTCAGCAATTTCTAATGTTCTGCCATAATCAAGCAAATCTTTTAAAGATAGTTCAGATTGTCTCAGTGCATATTTCCTAAGTTTTGAAGAAGTGCAGCTTTGTATTATCTGTGCTTTAATCTCATTTTCAACATTAGAAAACTCACAATTCTTTGCTAGTAAACGTAACCTGGTTTGAAATGCATCTAAAGGTTCATCACCCTGTTGTGTTGCCTGTCTGAATTTGTATATTTCATACTGAGTGTTCTTTTTAGGGTGAAAATATGTTGTCAGTTTATCTTTAACATCATGGTATGAGTCAGTGGTTGCAGACAAGGTATCATAAATGTCATACACTTTTTCTCCAGCTAAATGAAGCAGTAAAGCCTTTTTTCTGTTTGCATCAGTAACATCCAAAGCAATAAGATAATTTTCAAATCTCTGAATCCATTTTAGCCATCTTGGGCCTACTGAGCTTAGTTCTGCATCAGAATCAAACACAGGGAAGTTGTATTCATTACATGCAGCCATTCTTGTGTGTATTGCAGCAGGTTACTCACTGTTTGCTGAGACAAAGCAATAGGGTTCAAACATAATCCTCGTCGCCAAAATGTAGTGTTTGTAAATCCAGGTGGTTTAGAAATATATCTGACACAGAGTCCATTTATACAGTAACTAACTACACACTTTATTTCCTGGTTCCTCACTCCAACAACACTGTCTCCGCCCCTGCTTCTTTGCAACAATTATATACATTTACAAGTCAGAGCACAAACTAGGAAGAAAGCATTATATATTATAATATCACAACAAACACCATAGGACTATATGTTCTTTCAAACGAATCAGCACATCCCTACGCAGCATGTCTAGTCCCTTATCAAGCTGAGAATTTCTAAGAGTCATTTTGAAAGAAAACAAATAAGTTGTTTGCTGATGTTTAATTCAATGGGCTAGATTACAAGTAGAATTCACTTTGTGATACCAGCGCACGATAATGTGCGCTGGTGTTACAAGTAAATCGCAATGTGAACACGAGCTTGCATTCACATTGCAAGGAAGCATTGCGTTCACGAGAGTGCGCTTCCATAGGCTCCTTTGGGAGCCTTGTTCTGATGCCGTCACAGAATATATACATATATATTTACATTGTGGTCTATGAGAACACACAGTTTTCCATAGACCGCAATTTAAAGGCACTTTTCAGTTTGTTTTCTAACACCCCACTCCCACCAGCTTTAAAGCCCCAAAACTGCCGATTGTCAATTTTAATTAAAAAAAAGGTACATTACTTTTTAAATAAAAAACTATTATGCCCTCTATTTTGAGGGCATTTGGTGCATTTATAGAAAATTAACCAGAGATATGATCTCTGTTTAATTTTCAGAGTGCTAATTGCTATCGTTAGCTCTCGGTAGCAATAATCAGTCACTTGTAATCGCTGGTTTATTATCGCGCTCCCGCAGAACGGGCAAATTTGCCCATTTGCAGAAGCACAATAATTTAGGGCTCGACTTGTAATATGGCCCAATGTTTCTTTTTGTTTACTAAAGGAGCACTGCTTCATATCCCTTTAACTAGGCAAAAGGCCCAAGTAAATAGTGATTGTCAGCTCTCCATAGAACAATGGTGAGACTACTAATTAAATACAAAAGGAGGAACTAGGTAATTAATCAAATCAATCAGACGAGCGCAAAAATTGGAAGTTGGAATATTAGGTGCACTTTTACATATTCCCCAATAGAAGTCAATGGTGAAAAAAAGTGGGGAAAAAACCCTAACATCCAACTCAAACCCAATCGCATATTCTCATGTGTGCTAACCCTGACATGAAAATATGAATATTTTACATTCCAATTCCATAGCAGAAAATGCTTTATTTATTCATAATTACATATTTCTACATATATCAGGTGTTTTTTTGATAAAATATATATTTATACCTATATGTATTTATATATACTGTATATATATATTATATATATATATATATATATATATATATATATATATATATATATATATATATATACAGGGATAGGCAAGGTGTCCGCCCACAGACACTGGTGTCCATGACTAGCCCTTGCAGTGTCCGCCACAACCTTAGTATATCTTTTCTTTCTGATTAAATAATAGGAATACAAAAAATATGTAGTGTGAATAAAGTTAGTGGCTTGTCGAGAGACTGCTAGCGATATTGGGTGATAAGTTATGGAATAAATAAAGCCTGAGTGAAATACTGGATGTGTATCTGCATTTGTATAACACCCAGCATTATACAAAGACACAGTAGTGACACTGGGACATGGGTATAGCCAGACAAGGGCTGGTTATAGAATCAGTGGTATCTGCATCAGTAAAATAACACCCAGCACTATATAATGACACAGTAGTGACACTGGCACATGGGTATAGCCAGAGGAGGGCTGGTTATAGAATCAGTGGTATCTGCATCAGTATAACAACTCCCAGCGCTATATAATGACACAGTAGTGACACTGGCACATGCGTATAGCCAGAGGAGGGCTGGTTATAGAATCAGTGGTATCTGCATCAGTATAATAACACCCAGCACTATATAATGACACAGTAGTGACACTGGCACATGCGTATAGCCAGAGGAGGGCTGGTTATAGAATCAGTGGTATCTGCATCAGTATAATAACACCCAGCACTATATAATGACACAGTAGTGACACTGGCTCATGGGTATAGCCAGAGGAGGGCTGGTTATAGGATCAGTGGTATCTGCATCAGTATAACAACACGCAGCGCTATATAATGACACAGTAGTGACACTGGCACATGTGTATAGCCAGACATGGGCTGGTTATAGGGTCAGTGGTATCTCCATCCATATAATAACACCCAGCGCTATATAATGACACAGTAGTGACACTGGCACATGGGTATAGCCAGAGGAGGGCTGGTTATAGGATCAGTGGTATCTGCATCAGTATAACAACTCCCAGCACTATATAATGACACAGTAGTGACATTGAGGCCCATTTATCAAGCTCCATATGGAGCTTGTGGGCCCATGTTTCTGGCGAGTCTTCAGACTCGCCAGAAACAGCAGTTATGAAGCAGCGGTCTAAAGACCGCTGCTTCATAACCCTGTCCACCTGCTTTGAGCAGACGGACAGGAATCGCCACAATTCAACCCGATTGAGTACAATCGGGTTGATTGACACCTTCCTGCTGGCAGCCCATTGGCCGCGAGTCTGCAGTGGGTGGTGTTGCACCAGCAGCTCTTGTGAACTGCTGGTGCAATGCTGAATATGTAGAGCGTATTGCTCTCCGCATTCAGCGAGGTCTTGTGGACCTGATCCGCACTGTCGGATCAGGTCCGCATTACCTTTGATACATAGGCCCCACTGGCTCATGGGTATAGCCAGAGGAGGGCTGGTTATAGGATCGGTGGTATTTGCATCAGTATAATAACACCAAGCACTATAAAACAATGTTTTTAATTTCAAATGTACCTTGGTGTCCTTCACTAAGGTCTGTACTTTGGAAAATGTCCGCCACAGCCTTTGTCTGTGCCTATAAATATATATATATGTACATTTTTTTGTTCTTTTGACCTCTGTTGATATTAGAGCAGTGAGATGAAGATACACAAAATATAAAATGTCATGTTTTACAATAGAGTTTAAAGTATAATCACAATTACCATCTTGCAGCATTCTGGTAGGAGGTGAAGTTGTGTTCTGCAGTGGGGGATGTCAAGCCATCGTAGATACTGGTACTTCCATGATCACAGGCCCACCAAGTGATATCATTCAACTTCAAAATGCAATTGGAGCCACAGATTCAGATGGGGAGGTAAGAACTGAGAAATACTATCTTGTATTAGGTACCATATTCCTGCTGTTTCCATCTGTACTAATATTGAACATTTTAGCTTTTTCAGTTAAGGGCCAGATTACGAGTGGCACACTAGCAGCAACGGAATATGTGCCTTGTTTGCCCAGGCCAAAATACGCCCCTGGCAAGATTACAAGTCGCGCCGCAAATCAGTTGCAAAAACTCTGTGCACATTATGGCTTTTTCGTATTTGGGGTTGCACAACTATTTCAAGTTGCAATATAACTTATTTGGTGCGCGTGTTAAGCCACATAATCCAAACAGCCAAATCGCGTGCACGTTCACATATTCCTTATAGAAGTCAATGGAGAAGACAAATAGAAAAAATAAAAAGTAAAACCCTAATCTGTTGCACAAAGCCCATGAAGTACTCTCCTCCAAAAATGTACATGAAAATGCGAATATTTCCTATTTCGAAAATGTTTTTATAACGGAATATGTTCTATTTATTTATAAATAAATACTTCTCTATGTATGTGATAATTTATGGACTGATATATCTATTTGTGAAATAAGAATGATAAAGAGAGGCGCCTCATGTGCAGATCAGATGGTCTTGTATCTGGATAATGTGCACCAAAAGTATCACAGGTACTCACACTTGGTGAAAGCACCCAGTTGTTCTTATAGATGCAGACTGATATCTTACAGTGTATCAGCTCACCAATTAAATACAATTTTTAAACTAGTAGTTGCCTGCTTGTTCAATACAGCATACTAATATTGGTGTTCTATCCTGACATCCGATACTGTTCCTGCGATGCGGGAGGTGGTGAGCTGATACACTGTAAGATATCAGTCTGCATCTATAAGAACAACTGGGTGCTTTCACCAAATGTGAGTACCCTGTGTTACTTTTGGTGCACATTATCCAGATACAAGACCATATGATCTGCACATGAGGCGCCTCTTTTTATCATTCTTATTTTACAAGTAGATATTTAAGTCCAAAAATCATCACATATATAGAGAAGTATTTATTTATAAATAAATAGAACATATTCCGTTATAAAAACATTTTCGCAATAGGAAATATTCGCATTTGCATGTATATTTTTGGAGAAGAGTACTTCATGGGCTTTGTGCAACAGATTAGAGTTTTACTTTTTATTTTTTCTATTTGTCTTCTCCATTGACTTCTATGAGGAATATGTGAACGTGCACGCGATTTGGCTGTTTGGATTATGCGGCTTAACGCGCGCACCAAATAAGTTATATTGCAACTTGAAATAGTTGTGCAAACCCAAATACGAAAAAGCCATAATGTGCGCAGAGTTTTTGCAACTGATTTGCGGCGCGACTTGTAATCTTGCCAGGGGCGTATTTTGGCCTGGGCAAACAAGGCACTTGGCTAGGGCAGCAGATTGGAGGCGGGCAGCACATTTTTGTGTCTATATTTTTAAGAAGTATTATACAGGTATATAATGGGGGATTTTGCCCAAGAAGCTTTCATTCAAGGGGGGTAAAATAAGAAAGTGCCCATCAGTTTAGAGGTAACTCGGAAGCTTTCATTTATTTAGCTAACTATTGCCTTTAGTTCTGTTGGCTTTCAGCACTCAGTATTGTGTTTATAGAAGTATTATTTCAAGAAATCTGTGTTTGTTTGTTTTTTATGTATGCTGCAGCAATAGATAGATGTTTGTGTGTGTGCACGCGTGACATGTGTATAATTCTGTGTGTGTATGTGTCTGTGATAATGTGTATGTGTGTGTTCCTGTGAATGTGTGTATGCATGTGATTTGCAAGCCCTGGTGAACATTTAATTTGGAAATGCCATGAAAAATAAAATTAAAAAAATTCACGTTACTCCGTGAGCAAAAAATATTATGGCCAAAAAAGGGCCTAAAACCTGGGGGGCAGTAGAATTTTCAGTGCCTAGGGCAGCACAAAACCTAAATATGCTACTGAATCTTGCCAATAGTTTGGACATCTCACCATCATGTTAAACAGTGTGTCTCTTTATCTTTAGTATGTTGTGGAGTGCAGTAATCTCAATGTGATGCCTGCAGTGACATTTACAATCAATGGTGTTGGATATACATTGACGGCTGAGCAGTACACACTCATGGTAAGTTTATAATCTAGAACTAGCAAAAGCTCTAAACTCCTGTAATTTAAATAGCTGCTTGCAATAGGAACCTTTTTTAAAGGGATATTAAATCCAACATTTTTATTTAATGATTCAGATAGAGCATGCAATTTTAAGCAACTTTCTAATTGACTCGTATTATAGATTTTTCTTCGTTCTTTTGCTATCTTTTTAAATAAAATCAGGAGCCAATCCATTTTTTATTCAGAACCTGGGTAGCACTTGCCTATTGGTTGGGTGAATGTATTCATAAATAAGCAAGCACTATCCAGGGTGCTGAACCTAAAATGGACCAGCTTCTAAGCTTTTCATCCCTGCTTTTTAAATAAAGATAGCAAGAGAATGAGTAAAAAATTATAATAAGAGTAAATTAGAAAGTTGCTTAAAATTACATGCTCTATCTGAATCATTAAAGAAAAAAAATGGGTTTAGTGTCCCTTTAATGAGGCTCTCTGGCTCCCATTTAAAAAAATAAAATAAAACAAATTCACTTTTACCAAAATACAACAATGGCAAAGATGTATAAGATGTATAAGAACAGCTCAGTAGAACAGTGGCTCTGACACCAATCAATAGGGTTTCTTGAGGAAACCTCTACTGTCTTCTAACACAAATTATGGATTATAGTGTTACCAAAAAAAACCTGAATCACTTATTAAATGATGCTAAATTCATCTTTTGACGCCATCTTTTGTTCCTTGGATATACAGTATATATATATATATATATATATATATATATATATATATAATAAAAAGAGCTTCCAGTGGATGATAGTTTAAACCAGCTATTTATTCTCAGAATTCAGAAATTATTGAAAAACAATTTTCAATAGCCAAACTCAACACACCACTTGCCATGCTTGTTATAGAAGAAAGCACAGCTAGCCATGATCATTATTTTTGTAAAAAAACTTTACTTGTTTAGCAGTTCATAATCTGATATTTTAGAAGCAAATTTAGAGAAAGATTTTTAGCGGGGTTAGCCTTGGGAAGTTAGCAGTGTGCATTTCCAGTGTTAAGAATAAGAAATCTCACAACTTTTGAAAATTATATGAAAAGTGTGAACAATAGTAATAAAAGTATATTGCAAAGATGTTTTGCTACCCATAAACATTTTATATTAAAATCTCAAGGCGTTTAAGTGCAGTTGATGGTCTATGAGTACTTTGTCAATGAGGATCAGGGCAGTAAGGGGTTGATACCACATTGCTGTGGGGGATTTAATAACGTCAATGTGGGACAGCTAGTGGTTTGTGGATCAGATAATCCCCACAAATATTTAAAAATAATGATGGTAGCTTATAGGTACCATTGCTTATTGGGGCAGGGGTCAGAAGATACTTAGCAGCTGTAAACAGAACTAGCTGTAAACAACGTGACACACAATCAATTGATCTGCATTATCATATAGCTGAAGAAGTGAAGCCACTTGATAAAAAATCTGCTTTCTCTGTATTTATTAGCTGTTCCTCTTTAATGGTAATGCCATATAATTTAGTCTATAATTGAGAATTCAGCTTGTTCTTTATTTATATACAAAAAAAGCAGAAAATTGTTTTTTTTCTCTCATTGCTACATCACATGTTTTTTGGTGTGACACATTAAGAGGTTTTGCTCCTGGCCAGTTTTATCATGTTGCATAAAACTAGAATCAAAATAAGCCACCAAAAAACAAAAACAGAACAAAAAGTGTCTACTATAACAATGAAGTGCAAAACCCCCCACCAAAAACAAGTCAATTAACGGAAAGGAGTAAAATGGCTATATAATTGTCATAGGACTAGGTTATGAGTGGCGCTCTAACTGTTGTGGAAAGCAATATCGGGTTCATTGTGGGTGATGCGCGCGTCGGGACTCGGAAGTAGTGCACATATTACAAGTTAAAAGTAAACTTGTTCCCTTGAACGCAATTGAATTTAACGTGCGTCGGGTTAGCGAGATTTCAGAGCTCGAATAAAAAGTTGCACAAAAAAACATCAACAATACAATTAAAAGTACGGTTACACTGATATTAACACTATCTAATAAAAAACATTTTTGTAAAACATTTAAAAAATCAACATAAATTATTAAAAATTAATAAACATACTGTAAAATATATAGATATGTTTTATGGATTATTTAGAATATTTTACAGTATGTTTAATAATTTTATGTTTTATACTTTATATGCCTATGCTCTTTACATAGAAAATAATGTACTTCTTTTTAAGTGTGTGATAAAAATAGCCTCATCTTAGAAACAAAATTAGAAACAAAAATAGCCTCATCGTCTCAGTACCCTTTAAAGGCTATGTGAGTCGCCCTGAATGTTTTTACAATGCTGCTATGGTGGTGGTGGGTTGCAAAAATGTTAATAATTACAATGTCCTGTCAATATTAATATCAATATGAATTTATACCCTATTTTAAAGCAAATAGATAGTGAGTGACATAATTACCATTTTTCACCAACTACTTTATATCTTCTTACTAAAATATATTTTCCTTCTTATGACAAGTCACAAATGTGTGACATTTTAATTGGTAGAGAAGAGGATAGCACAGTTTGTTCTTATAAGAATTATAGTACACTATACAGCTGATGAATTATTCACCATGTGACCTGTAGAGGGTAGTGTTGCCATCATCCGAAAACAATTTCTTTTGCGTAGGGATTACACTTGCGCAAGAGACGTTTCAGCTCATTCTCCCTTTAATTACTATAAATCTAATGGGTTTAAGAAATGCAATGTTCATACTGAGCACATTATATTTCGAGACTCATGTGATTTCTCTTTTGAAACATCAATCCTCGGATACGTATTTAGTTTTAAAAGAGAGAGGCACATTCAGAACCCTCCTGCACTTTTCATATTAAAGGGACAGTCTACCATAGAATTGTTATTGTTTTAAAAGATAGATAATCCCTTTATTACCCATTCCCCAGTTTTGCATAACCAACACAGTTATATTAATGTACTTTTTACCTCTGTGATTACCTTGTATCTAGGAACCTTCTTCCAGCCCCCTGATCACATGACTGTGACTGTTTATTATCTATTGTCTTAAATTTAGCATTGTTTTGTGCTAAATCTTAAATAACTCCCTGTGCCTGAACAGAGTGTTATCTATGTGCCCCACGTGTACTTTCTGTCTCTTTGTGTTGAAAAGAGATTTAAAAAGCATGTGATAAGAGGCTGCCCTCAAAGGCTTAGAAATTAGCATATGAGCCTACCTATGTTTAGTTTAAACTAAGAATACCAAGAGAAAAAAGCAAATTTGATGATAAAAGTAAATTGGAAAGTTGATTAAAATTAAAAGTCCTATCTGAATAATGAAAGTTTAATTTATACTAGACTGTCCCTTTAACAGCATGAAATACTGGGCCCCGATTACATGTGGAGCGGTATTTTATGCTCCCGCTTGTGCGCTAACTACTCTAGAAGTAAGCTTTCCCTGCATGTTGGGTAGCACTCGTATTACAAGTTGAAAATAAAAAGTTTTTGCTCTTGCGTTAATACGATGGGGTAGATTTACCAAGTCTGTCCGACATGATACGCTGTAGCATATCATGTCCGACAGACATTGCTGAATGCCGACAGCATATGCTATCGGCATTTATCATGACACAAGCAGTTCACCAGAACTTCTTGTGCAATGCCGCTCCCTGCAGATTTGCGGCCAATGGGCCGCTAGCAGGGGGTGTCAATCAGCCTGATCTTATAGGCCATTCGGCCCTTGTTAAATCTACCCCTATGTGTGCTAAAATTGGAATATCGCAAACGCCTTAACATTTACCCCCATAGAAGTCAATAGAGCAAAAAAAGTGGAAAAAATACCTTACTTGCGCGCACATTCAATAGCATTTCCTCAAGAGTGCTACACCAACATGAAAATGTAAATTGTTCACATTCCAATGTTCTTCATGTAGCAGAATATGTTTGATTTATTCATAAATACATATTTCTACATATATCTGATGGTATTTTGGTATAATATATATCTATACCTATATATATATATATATATATATATATATATATATATATATAGGTATAGATGTATACAGATATATATATATAAGAATATCTTATTGGAAAACAAAATATTTACAGTACAAACATAGTTAAACACTTTATTAAATATGAATATTGCATAAATATGATTTTTTATGTTTTCATGTATTTGACTGCAAATGGCTCCAATGCACTTCTATATATGTCTTTATATGTATACATATATATTTATGCGTTTATATGTTTGTAAATACATATATACACATATAAATACATATGCACACACATATAAACACACACACATATATCTATATATACTGTACATACACGTTTAGAGATGCACTGTGCATGTATGTATCTCAATGTTAAAGCCCTTTGCCTGCTTTTTTTTTCTAACACCTGAGACCTCATATCTTTGAGCCCTTATAACTTTTTTTGTGCAATTTTTTAAAAATAATTTTTACTAGATGGTGGAACTGTATTTTCAATGTATTTGTTATGTGTTTTGTGTCACTTTTTTGTTTTGTTAAACATTTAACCAGAGCTCTGAGGTTGCGTTATCCCGACGCTCATTAACTTCAATCGCACTCAAGCGATTGCATTTACTTTCAACTTGTAATACGAGTGCTACATCTGACGCGAGCAAACAGCCACGATAAACCTGATATCGCTTGTGCGTAACTGTTAGTGCCACTTGTTATACGACCCACATGAAACTCCTCATACATGTTTAAGGCTGGTTGAGTTGAGGGCTCATTTAATGTTTGTACCAATTTCAGACTTCAGATATTTGAATTACATAACCTATGTCCTTTTACGCAGATAAATACAAGGGCTTTAAAAATGGTTTGGGTGTTACATACTATATAATTTATACTAAAAGCTATATATTTATATGGAAGTCAATGGAAGGTAAGATTTTAAAGTCTGTTTAATTAAGGTGATGAGGGGTCAAAGCATTATTCAATTTTATTTAAACGGAAGGTAAAGTCAAACTTAAATGCTCATGATTCAGATAGAAAATGCAATTTTAAACAACTTTCCAATTTACTTCTACTTTTTTTTACTTCTATTGACACATTTGCTTTGCTCTCTTGGTATCCTTTGTTGAAGAATAAGTCTGGGTAGGTTCATAGGATCTAAGGAGCGTGCACGTGCCTTTAGAACTCCATGGCAGCAATGTTTTGCAATATTGTTTCTAGCAGTGTTATACATTGTTGCAAAGATCAATTTTCATTGAAAAATAATCAGATTTGTTACAGTATTATAATTTCATCAGAAAAATGAATATGTATTAGCGATATCTTGGTTTTCAACTGGCTTGAATATTGGGAACTAATTGCATAAGATAATGCTCGCCACTAAAAGCTGAATTTATGAGTAGCTTTTATTGACATTTTTAACTCAAGATATGCTCTAATCCACAAGAGCATGTAATTTTAACACTAGCGACTATGTAATGCATTGGTTTTAACTCCTGCAAATCACAGTTAATGTCCCAGGACATTGCTGGCCCTAAACGTAAACTGCAGCTGATCCAATCAGTAGCGCTAGTCACACAGGTGGGTTGTATATAGCTATGCTGATTGGATCAGAGCCAGTTTCTAACGGATTAGAGCATATGATTTTAACACTATGGCCCCAAGTTATCAAGGTCTGTCGGACCTGATCCGACAGTGCGGATCAGGTCCAACAGACCTTGCAGAATACGGCGAGCAATGCAGAAAATTGCTCGCCGTATTCAGCATTGCACCAGCAGCTCACAAGAGCTGCTGGTGCAACGCCGTCCCCTGCAGACTCATGGCCAATCGGCCACCATCAGGGGGCTGTCAATCAACCCGATCGTACTCGTTGATTTCCGGCGATGTCTGCCCACCTGCTCAGAGCAGACGGACAGGTTATGGAGCAGCGGCCTTTGTGACCGCTGCTTCATAACTGCTTGTTTCTGGCGAGTCTGAAGACTCGCCAGAAACAGGGGCCATCAAGCTCCATTCGGAGCTTGTTAAATAGAGGCCTATGACCTCCATTACATATGCAGCGTCGCCCGCAAAATCCTCCGCCGCCAGATTTTACGCGATTTTGGTATTACATATACGGCGTAGCATACAAGTTACGCGCGTATATTTCACCCGTCGCCCGCAATTATTACTCCCATAAGCTAACATAGAACCGCGTCGCAAATCGGTATCCAATATCCAGCGCAAGGACTTACGTGGTGAAAATGGAGAAATCTTACTCCATTTTTACCTCACCATAAAAGGCAGCCGCAGCAAGCCTTGTGCTGAGTATGGGAGCACCGTAACTCCCGAAAATGCATGTAAAAGTAAACTAACACCTAACGCATGCGCAATGTTTATCTACCTGTCAACCGCAATCCCCCACCGCAATAACTAATAAAGTCTATTAACCCCTATATCCGCCATCAAACCCACACCGCAAGTAATAACTAAATTGTTAACCCCTAAACCACCATAGCCTATAACGCAATTAACCTATTCAAGTATTAACCCCTAAACCGCCATATCCCACATAGCCTATTAAATGTATTAACCCCTAATCTGCCGCCGCCAACGTCGCCGCCACTATAATAAAGTTATTAACCCCTAATTCTAAATCTAACCTTAACCCTAACACCCCCCTAACTTAAATATTATTTAAATAAATCTAAATAAATTTACTATTATTAACTAAATTATTCCTATTTAAAACTAAATACTTACCTATAAAATAAACCCTAAGATAGCTACAATATAATTAATAATTACACTGTAGTTATTTTAGGATTTATTTTTATTTTACAGGCAACTTTGTATTTATTTTAACTAGGTACAATAGTTATTAAATAGTTGTTAACTATTTAATAGCTACCTAGTTAAAATAAAGACAAATTTACCTGTAAAATAACCTAAGTTACAATTACACCTAACACTACACTATCATTAAATAAATTAAATTAATTTAATTAACTACAATTACCTAAAATTAAATACAATAAAATAAAATAAACTAAAGTACAAAAAAACAAACACTATTTAACTATGTAATAGCTACCTAGTTAAAATAAAGACAAATTTACCTGTAAAATAAATCCTAACCTAAGTTACAATTACACCTAACACTACACTATCATTAAATAAATTAAATTAATTAAATACAATTACCTAAAATTAAATACAATTAAATAAAATAAAGTACAAAAAAAACAAAACACTAAATTACAGAAAATAAAAAAAATTACAAGAAGTTTAAACTAATTACACCTAATCTAAGCCCCCTAATAAAATAAAAAAGCCCCCCAAAATAATAAAATTCCCTACCCTAGACTAAATTACAAATAGCCCTTAAAAGGGCTTTTTGCGGGGCATTGCCCCAAAGTAATCAGCTCTTTTACCTGTAAAAAAAGAAATACAACCCCCCCAACATTAAAACTCACCACCCACACACCCAACCTTACTCTAAAACCCACCCAATCCCCCCTTAAAAAAACCTAACACTAACCCCTTTAAGATCACCCTACCTTGAGCCGTCTTCATCCAGCCGGGCAGAAGTCTTCATCCGATCCGGGCAGAAGTCTTCATCGAATCCGGGCAGAAGAGGCCCTCCAGACGGGCAGAAGTCTTCATCCAAGTGGCATCTTCTATCTTCTTCCATCCGACGAGGAGCGGCTCCATCTAGAAGACATCCGACGCGGAGCATCCTCTTCGTTCGACGTCCAACTGAAGAATGAAGGTTCCTTTAAATGACGTCATCCAAGATGGCGTCCCTTCAATTCCGATTGGCTGATAGAATTCTATCAGCCAATCGGAATTAAGGTAGGAAAAATCATATTGGCTGATGCAATCAGCCAATAGGATTGAAGTTCAATCCGATTGGCTGATCCAATTAGCCAATAGGATTGACCTTGCATTCTATTGGCTGTTCCAATCAGCCAATAGAATGCGAGCTCAATCCTATTGGCTGATTGCATCAGCCAATAGGATTTTTCCTACCTTAATTCTGATTGGCTGATAGAATTCTATCAGCCAATCGGAATTGAAGGGACGCCATCTTGGATGACGTCACTTAAAGGAACCTTCATTCTTCAGTTGGACGTCGAACGAAGAGGATGCTCCGCGTCGGATGTCTTCAAGATGGACCCGCTCCTCATCGGATGGAAGAAGATAGAAGATGCCGCTTGGATGAAGACTTCTGCCCATCTGGAGGACCTCTTCTGCCCGGATTCGATGAAGACTTCTGCCTGGATTGGATGAAGACTTCTGCCCGGCTGGGTGAAGACAGCTCAAGTAGGGTGATCTTCAAGGGGTTAATGTTAGGTTTTTTAAAGGGGGGATTGGGTGGGTTTTAGAGTAAGGTTGCGTGTGTGGGTGGTGGGTTTTAATGTTGGGGGGGGTTGTATTTCTTTTTTTACAGGTAAAAGAGCTGATTACTTTGGGGCAATGCCCCGCAAAAAGCCCTTTTAAGGGCTATTTGTAATTTAGTATAGGGAAGGGAATTTTATTATTTTGGGGGGCTTTTTTATTTTATTAGGGGACTTAGATTAGGTGTAATTAGTTTAAACTTCTTGTAATTTTTTTAATTTTCTGTAATTTAGTGTTTTGCTTTTTTTGTACTTTATTTTATTTAATTGTATTTAATTTTAGGTAATTGTATTTAATTAATTTAATTTATTTAATGATAGTGTAGTGTTAGGTGTAATTGTAACTTAGGTTAGGATTTATTTTACAGGTAAATTTGTCTTTATTTTAACTAGGTAGCTATTAAATAGTTAATAACTATTCAATAACTATTGTACCTAGTTAAAATAAATACAAATTTGCCTGTAAAATAAAAATAAATCCTAAAATAGCTACAATGTAATTATTAATTACATTGTAGCTATATTAGGGTTTATTTTATAGGTAAGTATTTATTTTTAAATAGGAATAATTTAGTTAATAACAGTAAATTTATTTAAATTTATTTAAATAATATTTAAGTTAGGGGGGTGTTAGGGTTAGACTTAGGTTTAGGGGTTAATAACTTTATTATAGTGGCGGCGACGTTGGCGGCGGCAGATTAGGGGTTAATACATTTAATAGGCTATGTGGGCTATGGCGGTTTAGGAGTTAATACTTGAATAGGTTAATTGCGTTGTAGGCTATGGCGGTTTAGGGGTTAATAATTTAGTTATTACTTGTGGTGTGGGTTTGATGGCGGATATAGGGGTTAATAGTTTAAATAGGCATATTGCCTTGTGGGGGGTTGTCGGTCTAGGGGTTAATACATTTAATATTAGTAATGAGAGGGGGGATTGCGGATATAGGGTTTTTACATGTTGGGCTTATTTTTGGGATGCGTGTTAGACTTTTACGGGAGATTTTTTATTTTCTTTACTTTTCTTAGGCGCCGGCAGTTTCTAAAGTGCCGTAAGTCACTGGCGACTCCAGAAATTTGTATTTACTCACATTTCTGGACATCGCTAGTTTATCCGACTTATGGCACTTTATGAACTGCCGGCGGGGTTTATGTAATACCCCGATGTGCGAGGTGAAATTACGGGCGGTGCAGGTTCCCACGCTTGCGCCGAAACCTGCGCTGTATATTTGATCGCACCCCTTAATGGCGCTTTAACAAATAATTTTACTGCCTTTTTAGATCACATTATATGTCATGACTCACATTGGTTCTACTGTTTAAAAGACCACAAAAAGAGAAGTTAAAAAGTAACAAAACATCTCTATTTTGTCTTTATAGCTTGAAGTATTCTCTTAGGAGAGACGGCTGATGTATGCTAGAAACTATAAATTAAAGGGACATAAAACTGATAGAAGAAAATGCTCTAATGTGTTTTAATTGCAGTATTGTTCTCCTAAAGCTATAAGTATGAGATCAATTCCAATCATTCTGATTTTTTCCCCCAATATTGAAAAAATGGGAATAGTTATTGTTATTTTTTGTTTTGTTAACAAGGTGATCACAATCTTTCCGAGATTATTAACTCCCACAAAATATTATCTTCATTTCCCCACAACAGTATTCAGAACTAGACATGTGTATGTTTCGTGTACACAGCGAATATGGTAGCGGACAGCAGCATTTGGCTTTTTTCGGTGCTGGATTTATTTGTGTGAAAGTGCAACACACAAGGTCTGTGCAAATCTATATCTTTGTGTGTTGCACTTTCACAAGAAGGAATATGGCGCCGAAAAAAAAAGCTGAATGTCGCTGCCGTTGCCATATTCTGCACTCATTACAGAAATAAGAAACAAAGCACATATCTACTCTGAACTGTCAATAATGAGTACTGATCACAGAAATCCAATATAGGTTAATGAAGTTTGTGTGTGTTTCACAATTGGATAGAGTAGTGTTTATGATGTGTTAAACTTTGTATATGGGCATGATTTGTAATACTGGGTAATGTGTTTTAAACGTTTTAATATTTTCAAGGTATATTTTAAATTAATATGTAATTATTTAAGAAAATCTTGTTTTCTATTTTGATAAGATTTTCATATAAAATCAAGAACACAGCAGTAAATTTATTTCCATGAGAAGAAAGAAACGGCAACTTCTTCTCATCTTCTAAAACGAGTCCACACAATCGTAAATCACTGACTAATTTGAAAATAGTTCCAAACCTCACTGTACAGAAGTAGTTTTCCCTTTGCTGAATATCTAGAAGATGGTAACACAAGGTCCCGTTAGCTATACGAGATATCAAATATGTTTATTAAATACATATGCAATACAATATACAATTACGATTGCATGTTCATGTAAAACCACTGTATCTTATAAGTAAATGTTTTGTTGCTAAAATAATTTTTTATATTTAATATTTATAATAATAACTCCTTTGATATTTCTGAGAGGGAGAATGAGGGGTACAAAGTATTCTGGATAATTTTCCAACAAGCCGGTATGAAAAAATCTGTTGTCCGGTGTATTGGTGTCTTCTGCCTGTAGCTTGGTGAGCAAAACTTAAAATAACGTCACTATGTGGTTCCCGTAATTCTATTATGAGACCTATGCTCAGATCTTCACTTCATGTGGAAGTATATCAGCTTTATAACTAGCAACAGCCTATACATCACATTATATATTCATGCATATAGTACTGCCTCAGCTGTCACTCCTTAAACATTGGATCTGTCCTTAAACATGCTTGCTATATGAAATCTACTGGGTTGGAGGGATGTAGCATTGGTCTAATCTACTGTTTGGACTCCAGTTTAACAAACCTCAATGAGGAAAGACAAGATGTGCATAGTTCCCAGATGTCCTGTGTATTGTGGGATTGTCATGGTATGTCCTGCTGTCCATCCTACAAGTTTCCATGCATGGCAAATGTCCTGGCTTCAAACATGAATCCAGAGATTATTCAGACCTACCCCAACTCAATCCACAATAGCACACACCCTGTTCATGACACACCCAGCCCCACCATAAAATTAAACCTCTAGAAACTACATATTCTTTTTTTAACCCATAAAACCCCTGCACACCCACTGTGTTCCTTCACTAAATTCACTCTCTCACACACAGTGGGCACATTTTAGCCGAGGGACACTGAAAATGAGACTGAAATAGCCAGCGCACACTTGATTCAAGTTGATTGACTTTTTTTTATTGTAGTCACTTGGCAGGAAGGAGCAGAAACTATCAATAATAATTGTCAGTCAGATAGTGTATCTGAATGAGTCATGTTTTATTTAAAATAAATAAAAAAATTACAGTTCAAGCCACCAGCTTGCACATATGTTTACCAAATGTCTTTCGGCTAAATTACGAGTTTTGCGGTATGAGTGAAAAAGCAGCGTTATGGCTCTTTTTCACTACCACTGGTATTACGAGTTTTGCAGGTTTAGCTGCAGCGCACACTTTTTTGGCCGTAACGCAACGTAACTACCGCAGCTTTCAAAAAGTCCTTTTTCAATGGGACTCCCATAGCGCCGGTATTACGGGTTTGCCTGAGAGGCCAAAAAGTGAACGGTACAGCCAATACCATCAAGATCCATACCGTAAACTGAAAGTTAGTAGTTATGGGTTTTACGCTACAAAGCTGTACCATAAAACTCATAACTAAAGTGCTAAAAAGTACACTAACACCCATAAACTACATATTAACCCCTAAACCGAGGCCCTCCTGCATCACAAACACTAAAATAAAATTATTAACCCCTAATCTGCTCCCCCGGACATCGCCACCACTATAATAAACATATTAACCCCTAAACCGCCGCACTCCCGCATCGCAAACACTAGTTAAATATTATTAACTCCTAATCTGCTGTCCCTAACATTGCCACAACCTACATTACAGTTATTAACCCCTAATCTAGCGCCCCCAAGGTCGCCGCCAACTACATTACACTTATTAACCCCTAATCTGCCGCCCCCAACGTCGCCGCCACTATACTAAAGTTATTAACCCCTAAACCTAACCCTAAGTCTAACCCTAACACCCCCTAACTTTAATGTAATTAAAATAAATCTAAATAAATAAAACCTACTATTAATAACTAAATAATTCCTATTTAAAACGAAATACTTACCTATAAAATAAACCCTAAGCTAGCTACAATATAACTACAGTAATAGTTACATTGTAGCTAGCTTAGGGTTTATTTTTATTTTACAGGCAAGTTTGTATTTATTTTAACTAGGTAGAATAGTTACTAAATAGTTATTAACTATTTACTAACTACCTAGATAAAATAAATACAAATTTACCTGTAAAATAAAACCTCACATCAATGGGGAGAGCCGGCTGAAAAAAAAGCCTAACACCTGCAATAAAGCAGTGTAAAGCTCCGTAACGCAACCCCATTGATTCCTATGGGGAAACAAAAGTTATGTTTACACCTAACACCCTAACATAAACCCTGAGTCTAAACACCCCTAATCTGCCGCCCCCGACGTCGCCGACACCTACATTACACTTATTAACCACTAATCTGCTGCCTCCGACATCGCTGACACCTACATTATACTTATTAACCCCTAATCTGCCGCCCCCGACATCGCCGCCACCTACCTACACTTATTAACCCCTAATCTGCTGTCCCCAATGTCGCCGCCACCTACCTACACTTATTAACCCCTAATCTGCCGCCCCCACCGCAGCGCTGGTATTAGAGTGCGGTATGGAGCACAATTTTGCTTTACGCTGCAATATTGCCTGCTAACACCGGGTTTTTGTAAACCTGCAATACCAGCGCTGTAGGGAGTTGAGCGGTGACAATAACTTGCAAGTTAGTACCGCGCCGCTCATAACGCAAAACTCATAATCTAGCTGTATGTTATGTAACTGACACTGGAAAGATTCACTAAAACTAAGTTTTACCATCAAGTTGATAAGAGGCAAGATCTAAAAGAGATCAGTCTTTTTATATTAACTGAAAGTGTTTGCTCTTACAGTTTGCTGATTAACCAGTAGTCTTGTTGAGTTTTTTTTCTTTATTGCATCTTAAAAAGTGTGTAAAATGTATTGCACATTTCTGTTTTTTTTTTTTTTTTTTTAATGAATGTTACTCCAGTGAAAAGAAATACATTTTTATGTTTTACTTGTGGAGGTGTGTCCATTTTCACCAATAGCTTTGCAGCTCACAAGCTGAGCACAGATGTGTTTGGCAGGGATTGTGCATATCAATATTGCTAATGGTTTTTGTTGTGTTAGTGTCCAAATTGTACATAGTAAATGAGCCATCCTCAACTATCTTATACAGAACTAGTTGTTGTTTCATGAATTTCAGGCTCTAAATATTTTTATGTGTATTCACTTAATGAAAGTTTTCTATGATATTTGTTTGCAACCTAAACACTCTTGCACATTAATATTAAACTCAGAATGTAATCCTTACAAAGCAGTAACTAATAATTAATTCTGTCTGCTTTTGCTGTAAAATACCTTTGAAAATTGTGCTTGTTTCAAACACATCAGAGAGACTGGAGTTTCACCATCATGTTTGAGTAATGTGGCATCCTGATCTTATAACACACTGCACAAAGATTTCTTAGATCAGAGCAGAAGCCCATGTATATCTGTTCGTAACTGGCCACAACAAAAGACACCAGGAACATGTATTTTCAAGGGATGTATGTCTCAACTGCTCTTGAATTGCAAAATTAGTAAATGATTAATAAATTAGTTTAAAATATTTATTTTGTATATAGATAATTTACAATGCAATGGCTGACTGCTTATACCTTCTATACTTAGATAAATATATGAACTTTAATGTTGCTTCATGTAATATGTACTCCAATTCTCTTCTCAGGATGGCCCATACTCCTGCAGTAGTGGTTTCCAGGGTCTTGATATTCAGCCACCAGCTGGCCCCTTGTGGATTCTTGGGGATGTTTTCATTGGACAGTATTACTCTGTATTTGATCGTGGTAATAACAGGGTTGGGCTCGCCCCAGTGGTTCCTTAACCATCAGATTCTTATGAAGTGCAAACCAGACACTACTGGATTTATTCATTCACAAGCCTATGATCCATGTATAATTTTTAAAAATATTAAACCTTTCTTTAACCCCTTTGTTTTCATGTCACGTTTTGAATCTCCTAAAATTATTTTCTATTTATCCACAAAACTCTTTAACTCCAATTCCTTCATTTACCTATTAATACAATGTATCTCTGTAAGTTACTCAAATCATTGCACAACACATTTCATAAGGAATCCTATTATATCATATAACACCTCTCTATAATGCAAAGCATTCACACAAATGCATTTTTGATGGCACTACCCCTGTCCTACAGCCATATTATCCAGTCAATGATAACCCAGCATCAAACTACAATCCCCAGCATGCTGCAGCCTAGGAGGGACCAATACACATGCCTGTGTTTTTTTCCTTAAAGGGACAGTCTAGGCCAAAATAAACTTTCATGATTCAGATAGAGCATGTAATTTTAAACAATTTTCCAATTTACTTTTATCACCAATTTTGCTTTGTTCTCTTGGTATTCTTAGTTGAAAGCTTAACCTAGGAGGTTCATATGCTAATTTCTTAGACCTTGAAGCCCACCTCTTTCAGATTGCATTTTAACAGTTTTTCACCACTAGAGGGTGTTAGTTCACGTATTTCATATAGATAACACTGTGCTCGTGCACGCGAAGTTATCTGGGAGCAGGCACTGATTGGCTAGACTGCAAGTCTGTCAAAAGAACTGAAAAAAGGGGCAGTTTGCAGAGGCTTAGATACAAGATAATCACAGAGGTTAAAAGTATATTTTTATAACTGTGTTAGTTATGCAAAACTGGGAAATGGGTAATAAAGGGATTATCTATCTTTTAAAACAATAAAAATTCTGGTGTAGACTGTCCCTTTAAAAACTCAGATCAGGAAGGAGCACTGAAGATAATCTCCAGGACCCAGTAAGTATTCACCAAGATAGCAAACCCACTGAAGCCTATGCTTTTGGTTTACAAAGGGATATCTGCTGACACCAAGGAAAATGGAGATTCGTTTTTTGAAGATAATATACCCACACTGACACCAATAAAAATGGGGGGCTTTTGATATTTAAAGAGTATATACCTAATGAAACATTAAAAAGGGGAGATTTTGATTTTTAAAGCTGTACACACTGACACACAAAAAAGCATGGCTGTTAATTTAAAGGACTAAACCCACTGACATTGTTGAAACTGCTTTTTTATTTTTTCATGCTAGTCAATTAATAAACCTTAGCAATAAATGATTCTAATATTATTAAAAGGTTGATAAACACACTGTTTTGATGTTGTAACAATTATTATAAATAAATCAGTGATTACTTATATGTCATTGGTGCCTGTGACAAGGGACACTAGCTGAATACACCAAAGTAGCAGTGAAGCTGTGAGACTGCGATGTCCCAGCATGCACTTATAGCAGTTTAAAGTCCTTTACACTTGAGTATTTTTTCCTTCCTTATTCTGTGGTGATTTGAAATTAGTTTTAATGTGAGACTATTTCTATTTTTTGCTTACATTTGGCTATCTAGGACAAACAATCAGAGCATCTACAGGTAAAGGTATAGAGGCCTATTTATCAAGCCGTCAACCGCAAATACACTGGAATTCTGCAGCGTAATTGTGGCGAGCTTGATTCGACATATTTATCAAAGCCTACAGACCAGCAAAAGTTGAAATTTGTGGTGTAACATACGATCCGTCGGTCTCAATCCGACACAGATCGATGTTCCGAATATACATTCTGCTCTATCTGACACTTTTTCCCATTTATCAAATTTCTAACAGGTATGCTCGCCACTATTCCAGCCCAGCGTACCTGGTTTTCAATCCGCCACCCTGGAGGCCGCGAATGCCATAGGAATCAATGGGAGTCTGAAAGCAGCGAAAGCTTATGTTCGATGCTGCCAGATATCCCATTGATCTCTATGGTAGAAAACCAGTAAAGTTTACACCTAACACCCTAATATATACACGAGTCTAAACACCCCTAATCTGCCGCCCCAACATCGCCGCCACCTACATAATGTTATTAACCCCTATTCCGCCGCTCCCGGACCCCGCCGCAACGAAATAAATATATTAACCCCTATCCCGCCACTCCCGGAGCCCACCGCCAGAAAACAAATTACGTTTACACCTAACACCCTAACATAAGCCCCGAGTCTAAACACCCCTAATCTGCCCCGACATTCCCACAATCGAAATAAAATGTATTAACCCCTATTCCGCCGCTCCCTGACCCCGCTGCAACTGTAATAAAATTATTAACCCCTAATCCCCTTGCCTCCCACATCACTACCATTAACTAAACCTATTAACCCCTAAACCGCCAGCCCCCCACATCGCCATAAACTAAATTAAGCTATTAACCCCTAAACCTAACAACCCGCTAACTTTACATTAAAATTACCTCATCCATATCTTATAATAAATTAAAACTTACCTTTAGAATTAAAATAAACTATATTAAACTATTAATTAACCTACCCTAACAATTATACTAAAATTACATTAAACTATATTAAACTATTAACCTACCCTAACTATTATACTAAAATTACATTAAACTATATTAAATTATTAATTAACCTACCCTAACTATTATACTAAAATTACATTAAACTACCAATTAAATTAACTATATTACATATTTAAAAACTAACCCTACTCAAATTATTGAAATCTACAATTAAAAATTACTAAATTACAAAAAAATAAACGCTAAGTTACGAAAAAATAAAAAACACTAAGTTACAAAAAATAAAAAACACTAAGTTACAAAAAATAAAAAACACTAAGTTACAAACCCCCCCACAGTATCAAAAATAAAAAACAATTACACCTAATCTAATAGCCCTATCAAAATAAAAAAGCCCCCCCCCCATTTAGCTCTTTTACTGCCCAGACCCTACTCTAAAAATAAAACCCACCCAAAATAAAACCCACCCAATAAACCCTTAAATAAACCTAACACTAACCCCCGACGATCCACTTACAGTTTTCGAAGACCGGACATCCATCCTCATCCAAGTGGCAGAAGTCCTCATCGAAGCTGGAAGAAGTCTTCATCCAAGCGGGCCTAAGTCCTCATCGAAGCCGGCAGAAGTCTTCATCCAGACGGCATCTTCTATCTTCATCCATCCGGCGTGGAGCAGATCCATCTTCAAGACATCCGGCACGGAGCATCCTCTTCTTCCGATGGTCAACGTAGAATGAAGTTTCCCTTTAAGGTACGTCATCCAAGATGGCATCTCTTACATTCCGATTGGCTGATAGAATTCTATCAGCCAATAGGAATTAAAGGGGAAAAAATCCTATTGGCTGTTGCAATCAGCCAATAGGATTGAGCTTTCATCTTATTGGCTGATCCAATCAGCCAATAGGATTGAGCTCGCATTCTATTGGCTGATTGGTAAAAAGCCGAATAGCAGCTCGATGACTGTTGATTAACAACAGTCCGCTGCTCATTGCTCCGTACTTCGTGCGCTGCTTTTTGCCGGCTTTTTTGATAAATATGGAGATGGTATTCAGGTCCGCGGCCACGATGTTAGGCGAGCGTATTGGTGCCGGCGAATGCAGCATAGTTGACGTCTTGATAAATAGGCCTCATAGGCTTATGTAAAGCAGGATATATATTTTTGGGCTGTCAAATTCAGGTATTTTCTAAATAAGCTATACTCAGAGGTGCTGGTGTTGTAAATCCTTTATTTAACTTTTTACTATCCTTTTTACCTCCTGCCTCATATACTTGTTAGAAATGTGTTGTAAATGTATGCCCAGATATAGCACACTATCCGAACTCTCTGGGACCCAGAGACATTATCAGACAAGCAGGAGTAAGGGTCAGAACAAGGGGATGGAAATTCAAATTGAAATCTAGAAAAGTAGTAAAATCTAAGCAGGTACACTGTAGCACACATATGCATAAGGACTGGTCAAGTAGCAATGCACAAGGTCAAGACCCAGTTAAACAGTAGAGTAAATGCACCTTCGATTAACTAGAATCAACAATAAGCTCCAGCAACATGCAGCCTGCATCATAAATAAGTGCAAAATGGTAGCATTCAAATGTGACACAAGACGGGCATCTGTGGAGATTGTCATGAATGATTAAACCAAACAGTAAGGGCCGATGATCTAAACCTTGCAAGTTCAGATGTGGTTTTTATTGCCGACCTTCACAGGCGCTGCCCTGGTGGAATTATTGTAAAAAAAGGGGCAGATGCTGTGAGTGGCAAGATGTCTCCTATTGAAAATAATGGATCTCCATCAAAAGGGATCCGTAGTGCAAAGTTAGTAATAAGCAGGGGGCACTCTTTAAAAATTACATCCTGCAGCCAATATAAATCACATGACAATGCTTTCAGCATATAGCATCTTACAATAGCCTATATTTTCATATTCTTGTGTTTTTTTATTAGGGTTATAAGTATTTTTGAGTGTTTTGAGAAAAGCTTGCCACCTTTTAGTTTGTGAGAAAAAACTGTGAGATCTGTAGTGCGAAAATCTTTACAGATTACACTGGGATTAGAGAGAAAATTTTATATGCGACCATGGAACACCAATGTTCAGCCCATTATATTGAAAAATAACAATTATGCTTTGTATTTTTCACTTTTAAAGGACCAGTGAACGCAGTAGATTTGCATAATCAACAAATGCAAGATAACAAGACAATGCAATAGCACTTAGTCTGAACTTCAAATGAATAGTAGATTTTTTTTCCTGACAATTTTAAAGTTTTGTCTTTTTCCACTCCCCCTGTACCATGTGACAGCCATCAGCCAATCACAAATGCATATACGCTTATTCTGTGAACTCTTCACATGCTCAGTAGGAGTTGGTGACTAAATAAGTTTAAATATAAAAAGTCTGTGCACTCTTTTTAATGGAAGTAAATTGGAAAGTTGTTTAAAATTGCCTGCTCTATCTGAATAATGAAAGTTTAATTTTGACTTGAGTGTCCCTTTAAGTATGAATTTCTGTGTTTTCTTCGCACATCCAGGGTACTTAAATTACAATTTACGCTGTGCATATTACATATGATTTATTCCTGTGTAATTTACATACAAATTTAAAATTTTTGATAAAATACGATTTATGGTGAACAATTCTGTTACGGTTTTTGAGGTACCTTCACTATACAAAATCGTCTGACTCCAGATAGGGGGCGCTAAACGGTCAAATGCTGTGTGAACATATAACAATATACCTAAGTGAGAATATGACAACAATATATCAACATACCTGTGTATGTACACCAACTTATATTAACTCTATACAAACATTGAGAAAATAAATGCAAATACAGAGATATAAAGAGAACAAGAAAGTCTCTTGGTATAGTTAGCACATGTGTCATAAAGTCCACCTGATGAAAACTCAGATGAAACCAATATTTGATAGAGGGCTGCTCTCTCCTCACAAAAAGATGTCAGGGTATCTAGAAGGATATAAAGAACAAGAGAGGTGCAGGCGTGTACCAATAACACTAATGACAAGAACCAGGTTTAACCCTAATCAGGGTACTCACATTTGTGAGGAGCACTCAGACAGTGCTATTGGATACAGGCTGGATATTTTGCAGCAACCCAGCTCACTGTTCAGTCTTGGATATCCAGAAGAGGGAATCACAAGAAGTCTAGATAGGCAAATAAAACAGAAGGGGCGTCTGTGTGTGCCAGTAGTATAATGTATTAATATGTAGATAAAAAAACCCTATACAGGGTACTCACATTTGGGAGGAGCACTCAGACAGTGCTATTAGGAACAGGCTGGGTAGTTGGCAGCAACCCAGCTTACTGGTCACATTCAGGACCGTCTTTAACACAGGGCAAAAGGGGCAGCTGCCCTGGGCCCAGTCTCTGTTGAGGGGCCCAAGAGTCCTAAAAAAAAAAAAAATTTTTTTTTATGGTTCATACCAGACTGCTGATGTGACATGGGGAACACACACATTCAGTCCTAATACTGTCACAGTCAAAAGTACTCTGCTTATATTTTTTTTAAAAACTGTGCCAGACCGTACCGGTGTCATGTGACATGCCAAGCTAGTGCCATGTGTTGTTTTAGATGTGCACTGAGCCCTAACTCGGCATCCAGCCATTTCCCACTGCATCAGAAAAGGTCCTACTGGGTTTACCACTGTTACCAGGTAACTGCTCTGGTGGTGGGGATTGTTTCTTGGTAGGGCTGACTATATGCGCATGCAGCAGAAAGCTGGAGCGGCAGGCACATGAGGATTTGAGCATCTGTGCAGCTGCATACACTGCTCTCTTCAGTCTTGAGGCTGTGTGACTCATCTCACACTGTATCCACTGGTCCCCTTAGCCCTGCTCTTTCTGCTGTGGCCCTAAGATCAACTAACTGAAGTTTGTTAGGGGAATAGTGCTTTGTAGAAAGGTGTCAGTGGGAAGAATAAGTGAGTGCACACATGCCCCTCCCCATGCAGCATTGTCTAGTTCAGGGTGAGAGGGAACTTGTTCCTAGCAAAGAAGCGACATGTGCTGGTGTGGCTGATGTATAGCGTCATGCTGATACTTCACACATTAATGTAAGGTTTATTTTTATAGTTTTTATTTTCTCTCTGTCTCAGATTTTACAGCTTCCCATAGTAGTTCTGCTGTTCCAGTCAGTAAACTTATATTTGTCTGCACCTCCATGCTTCCTCCTTTACCTTGCTTTGCTCCTGTTGGCTGCCCTTAATCTCTTTAACCAGCTAACCTCACACCAGAATCACATTCAAAAGAATATTAAATGAATCCACAGTGGAGGAATTTATATATTTATTTACTTATTAGTAATGCTTAGGTCCAGTTTCACATATTGCATTTTTTTTTTTTTATTATTATTTATTAGCCCAGCAGTGGATGATCCACCGCTGGGCTAATAATAATAAAAAAAATTGATTTAGTTGTTTTTTGGGATGTTGGGGTGGAGAGCAAAATTGCATGGGGTGGGGGGGGGGGCCCAAGAAAATTTTTGCCCAGGGTCCAATCAATATTAAAGACGGCCCTGGTCACATTGATAAGCCAAAGCTCTGGAACTCAGGAACAGCAAGACCCTGGTAATGAACTGCAACAATACAGAGATAGCAGTCTCTGCAGCTGTAGGCTCCCAGTTGGAGTGATTCGTAAATGGGGCTATATTAAAGGTTCCAAAAAATGTATGAAAATAATAAAAGCAGGTTTATTAAAAAAGGAAATGTTAAAATACAATGGAACCCTAAGGTGGGAAATGCTATCAGCCCACTTTAACTTAATGCAACGTGTTTCTCAGTGTATCAAAACACTGTTTCATCAGGCATAAAATACAAGCTAAAAAGTGCCTATAAATATACAAGCCCTACTAATCACAAGCACAAGTGAGAAAATAATCAATGCATACACCTGGGAGACCACTCCTACAAGAGTAAATTCCCAGCAGATTAACCCTTTGTTGGAAACTGCATACATTATTGTATCAAAGATTTAAAAAGAAAATTATATATGATTAAATGAAAAAAGAAATAATGAAATAAAAATTGATATTAAATATTTAAAGTACATGTCATCCAAAATTCATGACAAAAAAAAGAACTATTGACCCCCTAGATAAAAGGATATATATATATATATATATATATATATATATATATATATATATATATATATATATCAAATTGAAAATTAACTACCTCGAATATATTAATATGAATATGGGAGCTTTGCATGTGCGCCCTAAATCTTGAAGTGCAATACTTTGGTACTTATATTAAACCATTTGTTTAACTCGTAGTTGATATTATATAATGTAATGTATAAACTGACTTGTTCACCGTTTACACATTACATTATATGTTTGTCCCCATAAATTATAGAAAGTCCTACGGAGACAAATGGTCATAAAGAGAAAAGAAAACAGAAAAAAAAATGACTTTATTTTCATTTTTTAGATTTTTTAGAAAATTAAGCACTCCGTGAGTGTGTGGAGGCTTGACATATCACCGTGGGTGTGTGAGGGAGTGGTAATATGACTGCCGATATTTGACCAATCATAAGATATGTGAAAGAAAAAAGGGATGAAAAGTTGCGCCTCTTAGTGTAAACAGCTGACTGATCTTCTCAATAAACTTCAAGCATTCAGACATAAAGGGTCCTATATATGGATCACATGTGATGTCGGAGCCCTCTATTCAAATATCCCTCACGATTTGGGGATAGAGGTTATTAAAAATTATTTAAATTTAGACATATATATGCCATTGCCACAAAAGGAATTTTTGACTACACTAATCCAGTTCATACTGAAACACAATTACTTCTAGTTCCTGGATGAATATTATTTGCAGGTCATAGGTACGGCCATGGGCACCAGGTTCGCGCCCAGCTTTACTAACCTGTATATGGGAGCATTTGAAGAACATTACATCTATGGGTCAAGCTGGGCACAGAACCTGGTGTTCTATGGCCGCTACATAGATGACCTTCTGTTCATCTGGGACGGCACAATACAGGAAGCTGAATTGTGTATCTGAGTGCTCCTCCCAAATTTGAGTACCCTGTATAGGGGTTTTTATCTACATATTAATACATTATACTACTGGCACACACAGGCGCCCCTTCTATTTGCCTATCTAGACTTCTTGTGATCCCCTCTTCTAGATATCCAAGACTGAACAGTGAGCTGGGTTGCTATATCCAGCCTGTATCCAATAGCACTGTCTGAGTGCTCCTCACAAATGTGAGTACCCTGATTAGGGTTATACCTGGTTCTTTTCATTAATCTATACAATTTCTTCCTGCATATTTTTGTGTGAATGTCTTAGATATTTGTTTTGTAAGATTTTTAAAATACAAATGTTATTGTGCACGTAACATACACAAAGGCAAGGCAGTATACACCACTTAGTGAGACACCCTGTTTTCAAGGTAAAAGGGAAATAGAACTACTGATAATACAATAAAATGGGGGTTGCGTTTAAAAAAGAAATGAAAGGTTAATAAAAGAATATAAATGTCAATTATAAATTTTATTTAGGTAAAAATATTTTTCTACAAATAAAGGAGGTAAACAAAATACAATGCAAAACAGAAAGAGAAGCAGTCTGCCAGGAACGAACAGTAGCTTCAATAGCTTGTTCTATGGCCCAATTACCACCTGGAAGTATCTTCTTGAGTGACACCACCTGCTAGGGGCCGATTAGCCGCGAATCTGCAGGGGGTGGCATTGCACATGCAGTTCACCAGAACTGCTTGTGCAATGCTAAATGCCAACAGCACATGCTGTCGGCATTCAGCGATGTTGGGCGGACATGATCTGCTCAGCGGATCATGTCCACCCGTCTTTTGATAAATCGGCCCCATATTCTCTTGCATATTTTTAAATGTTTGTAAAAATAATTAACTAATAGTTATTTTATTGACACCGGTGTCTTTCATTGTATTTTGTTTACTATCTTTCGGCTAGATTACGAGTCTTGCGTTAGGCTTAAAAAGCAGCGTTCTCCGGTCCCAACGCTGCTTTTTAACGCCCGCTGGTATTACAATTTTTGAATTTACAGGTGTACTGCTCACTTTTTTGGCCAGACTCGGAAATACCGCAAATCCACTTACGTCAATTGCGTATCCTATATTTTCAATGGGACTTGCATAGCGCCGGTATTACGAGTCTGACCAAAAGTGAGCGGTAAACCCTCTCCTGTCAAGACTGGTACCGCATTTTAAAGTCAGTAGTTAAGAGTTTTAAACTACAACGCCGTAGCATAAAACTCTTAACTAAAGTGCTAAAAAGTACACTAACACCCATAAACTACCTATTAACCCCTAAACCGAGGCCCCCCCACATCGCAAACACTAAAATAATTTTTTTAACCCCTAATCTGCCGAACCGGACATCGCCGCCACTATAATAAATATATTAACCCATAAACTGCCACACTCGCGCATCGCAAACATTAGTTAAATATTATTAACTCCTAATCTGCCGGCCCTAACATCGCTGCCACCTGCCTACATTTATTAACCCCTAATCTGCCGCCCCCAACATCGCCGCCACGATAATAAAGTTATTAACCTCTAAACCTACGTCTAACCCTAACACCCCCTAACTTAAATATAATTTAAATAAATCTAAATAAAATTACTACAATTAACTAAATTATTCCTATTTAAAACTAAATACTTACCTATAAAATAAACCATAAGATAGCTACAATATAACTAATAGTTACATATAGTTAGTTAGTTGCAGTTACATTGCAGCTAGCTTAGGGTTTATTTTTATTTTTCAGGCAACTTTGTATTTATTTTAACTATGCACAATAGTTATTAAATAGTTATTAACTATTTAATAACTACCTAGTTAAAATAAATACAAAAGTACCTGTAAAATAAAACCTAACCTAAGTTACAATTACATCTAACACTACACTATAATTAAATTAATTACCTAAATTAAATACAATTAATTACAATTAAATACAATTATCTAAAGTACAAAAACAAACACTAAATTACAGAAAATAATAAAATAATTGCAAGATTTTTAAACTACACCTTACACCTAATCTAATCCCCCTAACAAAATAATAAAGCCCCCCAAAATAAAAAAGCCCTACCCTACACTAAATTACAAATAGCCCTTAAAAGGGCCTTTTGCGAGGCATTGCCCCAAAGTAATCAGCTCTTTTACCTGTAAAAAAAAGTACAAATCCCCCCAACATTAAAACCCACCACCCACACAACCAACCCTACTCTAAAACCCACCTAATCCCCCCTTAAAAAAAACTAGCACTAATCCCCTGAAGATCACCATACCGTGAAACGTCTTTACCCAAACGGGCTGAAGTCCTCAACAAAGCCGGAAGAAGTCTTCATCCAACCGGGCAGAAGTGGTCCTCCAGACGGGCAGAAATCTTCATCCAGACGGCATCTTCTATCTTCATCCATCCGGCGCGGAATGGCTCCATCTTCAAGACATCCGACGCGGAGCATCCTCTTCATCCGACGTCTTCTTCAACAATGACGGTTCCTTTAAGTGACGTCATCCAAGATGGCGTCCCTTCAATTCCGATTGACTGATAGAATTCAATCAGCCAATAGGATTGAGCGTGCATTCTATTGGCTGATTGGATCAGCCAATAGAAATGAACTTCAATCCTATTGGCTGATTGCATCAGGGTAGGGTGATCTTCAGGGGGTTAGTGTTAGTTTTTTTTAAGGGGGGATTGGGTGGGTTTTAGAGTAGGGTTGGTTGTGTGGGTGGTGGGTTTTAATGTTGGGGGGGATTTGTACTTTTTTTTACAGGTAAAAGAACTGATTACTTTGGGGCAATGCCCCGCAAAAGGCCCTTTTAAGGGCTATTTGTAATTTAGTGTAGGGTAGGGCTTTTTTATTTTGGGGGGCTTTATTATTTTGTTAGGGGGATTAGATTAGGTGTAATTAGTTTAAAAATCTTGTAATTATTTTATTATTTTCTGTAATTTAGTGGGTTTTTTTGTACTTTAGATAATTTTATTTAATTGTAATTAATTGTATTTAATTTAGGTAATTAATTTAATTATAGTGTAGTGTTAGGTGTAATTGTAATGTGTACTTTTGTATTTATTACAACTAGGTAGTTATTAAATAGTTAATAACTATTTAATAACTATTGTACATAGTTAAAATAAATACAAACTTGCCTGTAAAATAAAAATAAACCCTAAGCTAGCTACAATGTAACTATTAGTTATATTGTAGCTATTTTAGGGTTTATTTTATAGGTAAGTCTTTAGTTTTAAATAGGAATAATTTAGTTAATTGTAGTAATTTTATTTAGATTTATTTAAATTATATTTAAGTTAGGGGGTGTTAGGGTTAGGGTTAGACTTAGGTTTAGGGGTTAATAACTTTATTATAGTGGCGGCGACGTTGGGGGCGGCAGATTAGGGGTTAATAAATGTAGGTAGGTTGCGGCGACATTGGGGGCGGCACATTAGGGGTTAATAAATATAATGTAGGTGTCGGCGATGTTGGGGGCGGCAGATTAGGGGTTCATAAGTATAATGTAGGTGGCGGCGGTGTCCGGAGCGGCAGATTAGGGGTTAATAATATAATGCAGGTGTTGGTGATGTCGGGGGCGTCAGATTAGGGGTTAATAAGTGTAAGATTAGGGGTGTTTAGACTCGGGGTTCATGTTAGGGTGTTAGGTGTAGACATAAATATATTTTCCCCATAGGAATCAATGGGGCTGCGTTAGGAGCTTTACACTGCTTTTTTGCAGGTGTTAGTTTTTTTTTCAGCCGGCTCTCCCCCATTGATTCCTATGGGGAAATTGTGCACAAGCACGTTCAGCCAGCTCACCGCTAACGTAAGCAGCGCTGGTATTGAGGTGAGATGTGGAGCAAAATTTTGCTCTTCGCTCACTTTTTTTGCGGCTAACGCCGGGTTTGTAAAAACCTGTAATACCAGCGATGTCTGTAAGTGAGCGGTGAGCATAAACTGCTCATTAGCACCGCACCCCTGTTAACGCCAAACTCGTAATCTAGGTGATAATTTGTATAAAAATATTTATACCTAAATTAAATTTTAAATACATATGATTTTTAATATAATTGACATTTCATATTCTTTTATTAACTTTTTTATAGCTTTTTAGCGCAACCCCCATTTTATTGTATTCTTTTTATTATTCACAATTTTTTGAGGAGTATAGTGTTTTTAGTAGGTTTAGCAGTTATAGGTATTCTCAGACTATATTTGTGCCCTATTTCACAAATAGAACTACTAACAACTTCAAGTATTCTTTAATAATCTCGCTAGCCCAGAGACCTTTAGTTCACGGGGCCTTAAATCACAGATGCCAGGGATGATATGATGTGTTGCAGAAAAAACACATGATGACACAAAGAATACAAAATAAAGCCTACAGTTACAGTAATATTACTTCATAAAATCACCATAATTATTTCCTTTTGCTCCATACAGCATGTCTCTGTTACCCATTATTATCTAAGATTCAAAAGTCAATATGAGGCCTCTAGCACATTTTATTTCGCCTCACTGCACCATCCATCCATTTGCAACACCCAGTGTGCTGCTTATGTCTGCCATTGCTTACCCATGAACTCTCATTGTAGCCCCAGTATAAAGATTTGTTTATATATAAGTTCATGTTACAAGGGCGGAACTACCATTTGTGGCGCCAGGACCCAAGTGCAGTGGCGGCCTATATCAACCAGTCTATACTAGGGATGTGCATTGTTTTTGTAAGAATGAAAGAAAATAAGGAAAATTTTATTTTTCGTTATTTTCTTTGCATTCCAAAAACATCCAAAAACAAAACTGAAACGAAAAACAAAATAATTGTGTTTTCATGTGCTGCTTTTATGATGCAGGTAGACTTTAGCCAATGAATGAAAAACAGCAGTGATTGACAGATTCTGCCAGACTGTCAGTGAAAGCTTGTGACATTTTGTGACTGTTCAGCATTCTCAAGGGGAGGGATTGAAGCCAAGGAGGGAATTTTAAGTTACTGCCACAGACTAGTGCATATCAGTTTTACTAGCAGTACCTGTGTCTGCTGTGCCCCCTCACTGACAGACATTTGCTATTTTTTGCTAATAATATATAATAATATACTAATGCTTGTGCTACTGCCTGCTTTAAAGAGAGATTAGATTAGAAGAATATAATATATACTAAGCTAATTATTAATAGTTAAAAAAATAAGTTCTCAGTTTTTTACTAAAAGTTATATTACTTACTTACTTGTAAGTTAAAAAAGTTCTTCTTACCTTTTGTTGCATTGCTAATAGCAGCTGCTGGTGGACTGTTTGCGTCTCTTAAAGGGACATTTTTGTTTTAAGTACTAACGGCTAGATTTAGAGTTTTGTCGGTAACGACCCGCGTAGCTAACGCTGACTTTTTTCTGGCCGCACCTTTAAAATAACTCTGGTATTGAGAGTCCACAGAATGGCTGCGTTAGGCTCCAAAAAAGGAGCGTAGAGGCATATTTAACGCCACTCCAACTCTCGATACCAGAGTTGCTTACGGACGCGGCCAGCCTCAAAAACATGCTCGTGCACGATTCCCCCATAGAAAACAATGGGGCTGTTTGAGCTGAAAAAAAAACTAACACCTGCAAAAAAGCCGCGTTCAGCTCCTAACGCAGCCCCATTGTTTCCTATGGGGAAACACTTCCTCTGTCTGCACCTAACACCCTAACATGTACCCCGAGTCTAAACACCCCTAACCTTACACTTATTAACCCCTAATCTGCCGCCCCTGCTATCGCTGACCCCTGCATATTATTATTAACCCCTAATCTGCCGCTCCGTAAACCGCCGCTACTTACATTATCCCTATGTACCCCTAATCTGCTGCCCCTAACACCGCCGACCCGTATGTTATATTTATTAACCCCTAATCTGCCCCCCACAACGTCGCCGCTACCTATCTACACTTATTAACCCCTAATCTGCCGACCGCAAAGTGCCGCCACCTATGTTATCCTTATGTACCCCTAATCTGCTGCCCCTAACACCGCCGACCCCTATATTATATTTATTAACCTCTAATCTGCCCCCCACAAGGTCGCCGCCAGCTACCTACAATAATTAACCCCTAATCTGCCGACCGGAGCTCACCGCTATTCTAATAAATTTTTTAACCCCTAAAGCTAATTCTAACCCTAACCCTAACACCCCCCTAAGTTAAATATAATTTTATTCTAACGAAATAAATTAACTCTTATAAAATAACTTATTCCTATTTAAAACTAAATACTTACCTGTAAAATAAATCCTAATATAGCTACAATATAAATTATAATTACATTGTAGCTATTTTAGGATTAATATTTATTTTACAGGCAACTTTGTAATTATTTTAACTAGGTACAATAGCTATTAAATAGTTAAGAACTATTTAATAGTTACCTAGTTAAAATAAGTACAAAATTACCTGTAAAATAAATCCTAACCTAAGTTACAATTAAACCTAACACTATACTATCATTAAATTAATTAAATAAAATACCTACAATTACCTACAATTAAACCTAACACTACACTATCAATAAATTAATTAAATACAATACCTACAAATAACTACAATGAAATAAACTAACTAAAGTACAAAAAATAAAAAAGAACTAAGTTACAAAAAATAAAAAAATATTTACAAACATAAGAAAAATATTACAACAATTTTAAACTAATTACACCTACTCTAAGCCCCCTAATAAAATAACAAAGCCCCCCAAAATAAAAAAATGCCCTACCCTATTCTAAATTACTAAAGTTCAAAGTTCTTTTATCTTACCAGCCCTGAACAGGGCTTTGCGGGGCATGCCCCAAGAAGTTCAGCTCTTTTGCCTGTAAAAAAAAACATACAATACCCCCCCAACATTACAACCCACCACCCACATACCCCTAATCTAACCCAAACCCCCCTTAAATAAACCTAACACTAAGCCCCTGAAGATCTCCCTACATTGAGTCGTCTTCACCCAGCCGAGCAAAATTCTTCATCCAAGCGGAGCAAGAAGAGGTCCTCCATCCGGTAGAAGTCTTCATCCAAGCGGTGCAGAAGAGGTCTTCCATCCGATTGAAGTCTTCATCCAAGCGGCATCTTCTATCGTCATCCATCCGGAGCGGAGCGGCAGCATCCTGAAGACCTCCGACGCGGAACATCCATCCTGGCCGACGACTGAACGACGAATGACGGTTCCTTTAAATGACGTCATCCAAGATGGTGTCCCTCGAATTCCGATTGGCTGATAGGATTCTATCAGCCAATCGGAATTAAGGTAGGAATATTCTGATTGGCTGATGGAGTCAGCCAATCAGAATCAAGTTCAATCCGATTGGCTGATCCAATCAGCCAATCAGATTGAGCTCGCATTCTATTGGCTGATCGGAACAGCCAATAGAATGCGAGCTCAATCTGATTGGATCAGCCAATCGGATTGAACTTGATTCTGATTGGCTGACCTCTTCTTGCTCCGCTTGGATGAAGAATTTGGCTCGGCTGGGTGAAGACGACTCAAGGTAGGGAGATCTTCAGGGGCTTAGTGTTAGGTTTATTTAAGGGGGGTTTGGGTTAGATTAGGGGTATGTGGGTGGTGGGTTGTAATGTTGGGGGGGGGTATTGTATGGTTTTTTTTTACAGGCAAAAGAGCTGAACTTCTTGGGGCATGCCCCGCAAAGGGCCCTGTTCAGGGCTGGTAAGGTAAAAGAGCTTTGAACTTTAGTAATTTAGAATAGGGTAGGGCATTTTTTTATTTTGGGGGGGCTTTGTTATTTTATTAGCGGGCTTAGAGTAGGTGTAATTAGTTTAAAATTGTTGTAATATTTTTCTTATGTTTGTAAATATTTTTTTATTTTTTGTAACTTAGTTCTTTTTTATTTTTTGTACTTTAGTTAGTTTATTTCATTGTAGTTATTTGTAGGTGTTGTATTTAATTAATTTATTGATAGTGTAGTGTTAGGTTTAATTGTAGGTAATTGTAGGTATTTTATTTAATTAATTTAATGATAGTGTAGTGTTAGGTTTAATTGTAACTTAGGTTAGGATTTATTTTACAGGTAATTTTGTACTTATTTTAACTAGGTAACTATTAAATAGTTCTTAACTATTTAATAGCTATTGTACCTGGTTAAAATAAATACAAAGGGGGGAACTTCCGGGCGGCGGCCATGACTGGTCGCACTTCTGTGAGCTGCTCCAGCTTCCCTGAGCTTACCACCAAATATAGCCCTCTACACGAAGCATTTAATACTAAATTTGGCATATCTGAAACCTACTATTAAAAGCCTACCTAGCGAGACCATCTTTACCAGGATTGCTGTTAGCTGCAGAGCCCGGAGCCACTTTGAAGGCCAGAACATCGGCCACGTGAAATACCCCCCAGCAGGTTGCTTCACAGCTCCTGTTGTTAGTCTGCACTATAAGTGTATCTGTAATCTCCTATCTAATGTGCTGACCTGCGATCTATGCAAGAGATCATTATGGACAAGACAAGTTCCACTGTTGTTCTACAAGCACTGCGTGAACTCCTCTCCGATCACCATGCGGCCTTGGAAGAAGAGCTGATAGCAGCATATAATTTCGGAGCCTTCATAGCACCTCAACAAACCACCTCGGTCAGGTCTATTTCAGTGACACAGTTAGATGATAGTGCTCTGGGGCCCCAGCACTGTATACTTACCCTGGCTGAGACGCATAACCCACTCATCACTGCAGGATCTATTGTTAGAGAGAAGGCCTCCGCAGATGTAAAGCCCACACAGCCTACAGTCGATTATGCAACTGCTGCAAATTACGGCAAAGGGACTGCAGGTGAGACCCAGTCAGCTTCTCTCTTCATCGAGGACCATGCACACAAGAGAGCCCCCGCAAAACGACCACTCCGTGATCACAGAGGTAAAGGGGCTCAATCACAGAGACTAGTAGTGACTAAACAATTTGGGAAAAGCCCCGGTTACACTGATGGGTGGCTGCTTAATTGGGACATTACTCGGACACAGAAACACTGTCTTGCTGCCATCACATATGTAGGGCTTAGACTTTGGGCTACTTGGCGAGCAACTAATAACAATGACTATGCCAGAGAGATCCGCACAGGAGTTGGCTGAGCTGAAGTGTTTAATCAGTACCATGCTAAATATTCTATTTACAGTTACCCAGCTTTGTTTGCAAGTTTCATTACTATTATTCCTAGTGTTTATAATGTGTGGTACAATCTGAATTTCTCAGTGACTCTCTATGTTGTTTTACTTTTGCCTGCATATAAGCCATAGCCTTCTCTCATACTTGTTCTCTAGCATTCAGGGGTATGCCTTTCCTCATATACTGTAGCTACTGACATTGTGGCATTAACCTCAAAGCATATATTTACTCAATGCTTACTTTATCCGCGCAGGAGTTGGCTGAGCTGAAGTGTTTAATCAGTACCATGCTAAATACTATATTTACAGTTACCCAGCTTTGTTATGATTCCTAGTGTTTATAATGTGTGGTACAATCTGAATTTCTCAGCAATTCTATATGTTGTTTTACTTTTGCCTGCATACAAGCCATAGCCTTCTCTCATACTTGTTCTCTAACATTCAGGGGTATGCCTCTCCTCATAAACTTTAGCTACTGATATTGTGGCATTAACCTCAAAGCATATGTTTACTCAATGCTTACTTTATTGTATTATCTACCTGTTGTGCGGTGGTGCATGGCCTGCGGCCGGGGTCGTGCACTTTACGCAGAGTGCCATAATCAGCTTTTATGCATAGCAGAACAGGCTGAGTAATTCTGGGTCCAAGTTGAGGTTGTCCATATAGGTAACCTCTAAAGATATTGTTATTAATATAGCTGATCCCCTATATCCATAGTTAAGCACAGGTTTAAGTTTGAAGGTCACATCAAAAACCACTTTTCTTTTTTTATTAATATGGTTGATCCCCTATATCCATAGTTAAGCACAGGTTTTAAGTTTTAAGATCACATCAAAAACCCCTTCTCTTTTTTCCCACCTTGCTCATGCTAAACAGTTGCATAAAAAGTCCTGAGATTTTTTCCTTTTTTTTGTTTTTGTTTTTTCTCTCTAAGTGGGTCAGCACAGACAATTTATGTTACAGCATATAACACCATCATTCCATCAAGTTGGTAACAAATATTTTAAAACTCAACCTATCTGTTCAAATATTGTATCTATTGTTGCCTCCTTAACTATGCCTTGTTACTACAAAACATTTAAATTACCATACGGTAACATTTTCAGTTATCAGTTATAGCATTCTACTTCTTTATTAAAAAATAGAGGTTCTCATTTAAAGATCCAAAAGTGGTCTTTTACATTTGAAATAGCCCCCTATATATGATTATATACCACTGGTTGAGGTCCAAGAGTGGCCTCTGTTATTATCTAGGGAGCATATAGAGTGCTAGGCATTGTACTTTCACAACGCAATATTGAATTATTTTTTTTTCTTCAGGTATGCATTGTGTCTCTACTCAAATCTATGTTATAATCTACCTGTTATCTTTTTTTTTTTATTTTATTGTGACGCTTTGTTTATTATATTCTATGTATGCCTTATTCTGAACCTCAATAAAAATATATATAAAAAAAAGAAAAATAAATACAAAGTTGCCTGTAAAATAAATATTAATCTTAAAATAGCTACAATGTAATTATAATTTATATTGTAGCTATATTAGGATTTATTTTACAGGTAAGTATTTAGTTTTAAATAGGAATAATTTATTTAATAAGAGTTAATTTATTTTGTTAGAATAAAATTATATTTAACTTAGGGGGGTGTTAGGGTTAGAATTAGCTTTAGGGGTTAAAAAATTAATTAGAATAGCGGTGAGCTCCGGTCGGCAGATTAGGGGTTAATTATTGTAGGTAGCTGGCGGCGACGTTGTGGGGGGCAGATTAGAGGTTAATAAATATAATATAGGGGTCGGCGGTGTTAGGGGAAGCAGATTAGGGGTACATAGCTATAATGTAGGTGGCGGCTCTTTGCGGTCGGCAGATTAGGGGTTAATTATTGTAGGTAGCTGGCTGCGACGTTGTGGGGGGCAGGTTAGGGGTTAATAAATATAATATAGGGGTCGGCAGTGTTAGGGGCAGCAGATTAGGGGTACATAAGTATAACGTAGGTGGCGGTCGGCAGATTAGGGGTTAAAAAAATGTAATCGAGTGTCGGCGATGTGGGGGGGCCTCGGTTTAGGGGTACATAGGTAGTTTATGGGTGTTAGTGTACTTTAGGGCACAGTAGTTAAGAGCTTTATGAACCGGTGTTAGCCCAGAAAGCTCTTAACTACTGACTTTTTTCTGCGGCTGGAGTTTTGTCGTTAGATTTCTAACGCTCACTTCAGACACGACTCTAAATACCGGAGTTAGAAAGATCCCATTGAAAAGATAGGATACGCAATTGACGTAAGGGGATCTGCGGTATGGAAAAGTCACGGCTGAAAAGTGAGCGTTAGACCCTTTTTTTAATGACTCCAAATACCGGCGGTAGCCTAAAACCAGCGTTAGGAGCCTCTAACGCTGGTTTTCACGGCTACCGCCAAACTCCAAATCCAGGCCTAAGTTGATATTTAAAAAAGCAAATTCTCTGTTTTAGTGTTTTTTAATAAGTGTATTACTTTCTAACACCTAGATTACGAGTCTTGCGTTAGCCTTAAAAAGCAGCATTGAGGGGTCCCAACGCTGCTTTTTAACGCCCGCTGGTATTACGAGTCAGGCAGGTACAGGTGTACCGCTCACTTTTTTTCGGCGATTTTCACATACCGCAAATCCCCTTTAGTCAATTGCATATCCTATCTTTTTAATGGGATTTTCCTAACGCCGGTATTACGATTGCTGGAAAAAGTGAGTGGTAGACTAACGCCGTAACATAAACTCTTAACTAAAGTGCTACAAAGTACACTAACACCCATAAACTACCTATTAACCCCTAAACCAAGGCCCCCCCCCCCCACATCGCAAACAGTTAAATAAAAATTTTAACCCCTAATCTGCAGTTCGGACATCGCCGCCACTGTAATAAATATATTAACCCCTAAAAGGCCGCACTCCCGCCTCGCAAACACTGCTTACATTTTATTAACCCCTAATCTGCCGTCCCTAACATCGCCGACACCTATCTACATTTATTAACCCCTAATCTGCCGCCCCCAATGTTGCCGCTACTATATTAAATTTATTAACCCCTAAACCTAAGTCTAACCCTAAGTCTAACACCCCCTAACTTAAATATAATTTAAATCAAAAGAAATAAAATTACTATGATTAAATAAATTAATCATATTTAAAACTATATACTTACCGATAAAATAAACCCTAAGATAGCTACAATATAACTAATAGTTACATTGTAGCTAGTTTAGGATTTATATTTATTTTACAGGCAACTTTGTATTTATTTTAACTAGGTACAATAGTTATTAACTATTTAATAACTACCTAGTTAAAATAAGTACAAATTTACCTGTAAAATAAATCCTAACCTAAATTACAATTACACCTAACACTACACTATAATAAAATTAATTACCTAAACTAACTACAATTAATTACAATTAAATTAAATAAACTAAATTACGAAAAAAAAACACAATTACAGAATGTAAAAAAATAATTAAACATTTTTTAAGATAATTACACCTACTCTAATCCCCCTAATAAAATAAAAAAGCCCCCCAAAATAATAAAATTCCCTACCTACTAAATTACAAATAGCCCTTAAAAGGGCCTTTTGTGGGGCATTGCCCCAAAGTAATCAGCTCTTTTACCTGTAAAAAAAAATACAATACCCCCCAACATTAAAACCCACCACCCACACACCCAACCCTACTCTAAAACCCACCCAATCCCCCCTTAAAAAACCTAACACTACCCCCTTGAATATCACCCTACCTTGAGACGTCTTCACCCAGCCGGGCACAAGTGGACCTCCAGAGGGGCAGAAGTCTTCATCCGATCCGGCCAGAAGAGGACATCCAGACCGGCAGAAGTCTTCATCCAGGCGGCATCTTCTATCTTCTTCTATGCGGAGCGGGTCCATCTTGAAGACATCCGACGCAGAGCATCCTCTTCCATCCAACGGCGACTGAAGAATGAAGGTTCCTTTAAGTGACGTCATCCAAGATGGCGTCCCTTCAATTCCGATTGGCTGATAGAATCCTATCAGCCAATCGGAATTAAGGTAGGAAAAATCCTATTGGCTGATGCAATCAGCCAATAGGATTGAGCTTGCATTCTATTGGCTGATTGGAACAGCCAATAGAATGCAAGCTCAATCCTATTGGCTGATTGGATCAGCCAATAGGATTGAACTTCAATTCTATTGGCTGATTGCATCAGCCAATAGGATTTTTCCTACCTTAATTGGCTGATAGGATTCTATCAACCAATCGGGATTGAAGGGACGCCATCTTGGATGACGTCACTTAAAGGAACCTTCATTCTTCAGTCGCCGTTGGATGGAAGAGGATGCTCCGCGTCGGATGTCTTCAAGATGGACCCGCTCCGTTCCGGATGGAAGAAGATAGAAGATGCCGCCTGGATAAAGACTTCTGCCGGTCTGGATGTCCTCTTCTGGCCGGATCGGATGAAGACTTCTGCCCCTCTGGAGGTCCACTTGTGCCCGGCTGGGTGAAGACATCTCAAGGTAGGGTGATCTTCAAGGGGGTAGTGTTAGGTTTTTTAAGGGGGGATTGGGTGGGTTTTAGAGTAGGGTTGGGTGTGTGGGTGGTGGGTTTTAATGTTGGGGGGGTATTGTATTTTTTTTTACAGGTAAAAGAGCTGATTACTTTGGGGCAATGCCCCACAAAGGGCCCTTTTAAGGGCTATTTGTAATTTAGTATAGGGTAGGGAATTTTATTATTTTGGAGGGCTTTTTTATTTTATTAGGAGGATTAGAGTAGGTGTAATTAGCTTAAAAAAATTTAATTATTTTTTATTTTCCGTAATTTAGTTTATTTAATTTAATTGTAAATAATTGTAGTTAGTTTAGGTAATTAATTTAATTATAGTGTAGTGTTAGGTGTAATTGTAATTTAGGTTAGGATTTATTTTACAGGTAAATTTGTATTTATTTTAACTAGGTAGTTATTAAATAGCTAACAACTATTTAATAACTATTGTACCTAGTTAAAATAAATACAAAGTTGCCTGTAAAATAAATATAAATCCTAAGCTAGCAACAATGTAACTATTAGTTATATTGTAGCTATCTTAGGGTTTATTTTATCGGTAAGTATTTAGTTTTAAATAGGATTAATTTATTTGATTATAGAAATTTTATTTATATTTATTTAAATTATATTTAAGTTAGGGGGTGTTAGGGTTCGACTTAGGTTTAGGGGTTAATAAATTTAATATAGTTGCGGTGAAGTTGGGGGCTGCAGATTAGGGGTTAATAAGTGTAAGATTAGGGGTGTTTAGACTTGGGGTTCATGTTAGGGTGTTAGGTGTAGACATAACTTTTGTTTCTAGCAATGCGCTAGGAGCTGAACGCTGTTTTTTTTCAGCCAGTTCAGCCCCATTGTTTCCTATGGGGAAATCGTGCACAAGCACGTTCAGCCAGCTCACCGCTGATTTAAGCAACACTGGTATTGAGGTGAGATGTGGAGCTAAATTCTGCTCAACGCTCACTTTTCTGAGGCTAACGCCGGCTTGCAGAAAACTCGTAATACCAGCGTTGTCTTAAGTGAGCGGTGAGAAAAAAAGGCTTGTTAGCCCCGCACACCATTACCGACAAAAACTCGTAATCTAGGCGTCTGTTACTAAGTAAAAAAACACAAGCAGCACATTTCACTACACTACACCGTGACCATGTCTTATAATCTCCCGGCAGCAAACAATTATTTTAATTTCAATAAAAAATAAAAATGCATAAAAATAACCCTGGAAATATGGGCCGATTAATTTCCCAGCTACTACAGGAGCCACAACACAATCAGTGGCAGCCCCCACTATAGACACAGCCACAACAGCAATAATGGTGCAACTCTCTGCCACTGCCTGCTGCACCAGCAGAAGTGCTAGAGACAGAGGTAGACGGCATGTTGTTTCTGTGGCTGGCACCCCACCACTCAAAAAGCATGCTAGTTCTTCCTTTCTGGAATCTCAGCCACAGCCATCAGCTGAAACAGAAACTAGTAGTATAACAACTGGCAGAGTGTTTGAAATGTTAGGGTCACGACCTGCGGCCAGTGCTGCATGTAAATTATTTGTTACTGACCCACTTAAAAAAAGTAGCAGTGCAAGTACCACCAGCATTGCTACTGTGACCAAAACACCAATCCATAGCCTCCTCCACTCCCGCCTTCAGTGCCACAGTCACCAGCAGTCCCCTCTTGTTCCCAGAACTTAGTAGTACTCCCTGTGGGCAAGAAGTAACCAGCAGCAGCAGGCCTGAGGAAGAGGAGCTTAGCCTAATGTTAACACCAAAAACTAAGCAAGCGTTAGATGCCAGTCTCATTCCTGTCACTGCCCAAATATGTACTGACCTTGCTTTGAAGAGGAGGAATTAGATTACAAAGAATAGCCAGATGTGTCTGTAATAGAGGAGAGTTCAAGATATGAGTGTATAAACACTGCCTCTCCTCAGCCATCACCACCTCTTTCTGGTAGTTCTTCTGGAGCTGTGCCAATTCAAAAATAACATAGTGACAGCCCAGAACTAGTTCCAGTTCATCCTCTGCAAGGGCTAGGCCTAGTCCTCCTTCTACCAAGGCAGACACTGAGCAGCAGCCCCCCTCTACCTCACGGTGTGCAGCAGCTGGTTCAGCTGTGGAAAAGTGTGGGAGATGGCAGTTTGCAGAAAAGATATTAGCTATGGTAAAGTGTTGAGACATCTTACGAGCTCAGGGATGAAGCAACACTTAAATTCATACCTTAGGGCTATTCTTCTTGGTAGGAGCATCACTGCCACAGAAAACCACAGCACCCCAAGACTGCCATTGACCTCCAGTAGTAGCAATACCAACAGCCAGGACAAAAGAAAAGCTTCAACGTCAAATGTCCTCTCAAGAGCAGGGTCAGAGAAAACGTCAGGTCAGGGCAGTCGTCAGCAGTCGTCAGCAGCAGCAGCCCATCCTTGAAGAGTTTGGTAGTTTTCATTTAAGGGGGTTGTGCAAAAAGCAGTCCAATAAGGGGACACGTCTTATTGGACAGTTTATTGCTATCGGAAGTGCTACTTTTTCAATGATTGAAGGAGAGCCCTTTAAGTAGATGTAAGAGGCCATGAACCCACTATACCATGTACTGTCTCAAACCACCTTTAACAGAAAGGTGATGCATTTACTTTACTATTCCCGCGTGGTAATGGTGAAGGAAGAGGAGCCTGCACTTCACTTCCGACCGATGGAGTACATCCAGCGCACAGCATGCATTTCTATAATTGACAGCGCACTGGTGGCAATGCAATGCCTCTAGGGAGAGAACCGTGGCTGAAAGTACGGGAACTTGGGTATAATTCCTTTCTTCTCCACACTGAGGTTATGGATGAACAGCACACCTCTGCAAATATATTTGCAGGTATGAAAAGAATAATGGAGTGATGGGTTGGAGAGTTGGGACAAGTGTTCACATAGGCTTCATAGTTACAGATGGAGCAGTGAACATGGTCAAAGCCCCTTGAGATAGGGATTTTGTGGGTCTGCCTTGTGTGGTGCACATCCTATATCTGGTTGTGAGAGTCTCTCTCCCAAGAGATGGTGAAGGTAGGCTAGCTAGCATCATAGATTGGTGTTGTAAGATCACTAACACTTCCACCTTAGTGTAAAGGCTAGCCAGATGGTTATGTAAGGAAAAGACAGGGCACGTCTGCCCCAGCGCTGCCTTGTTCAAGATAAGATGAGACTACCCGCTGGAATTCTACTTTGAACGTGCTTGAGCATATCCTTAAACAGCAGAGGGCAATCCACTCTATATCTTCCCAAGAGAACATTCGGCGACAAACCCTCTTGGCAGAGATGAATGGCTGAAAATCAGGCAGGTAGTGGAAGTCCTTAAGCCATTCAGGGATGCCACTCAAAACCTATGCAAAGATAGTGCAAGCCTGGGTCAGGTAGTACCAATATTTCACCACCTGATCAGCACTATGAACAGCTTCCTTCATGGCACCGATTACTGAGACTTTGATAGTGCTGTTCTGCCCTTCTGCCGCCTTCCACACCATGGATCTGTTGAAGCTACTACACTCTTGTTGTGACTGTTTGACCTCTGTTGTTTACCAAACATATATTTAATTAAATCCTTTGCCTACCGCTAGGGTGAAGGATCCAAGGTCGCAGCGCCAATTACTGAGACTTTGATAGTGCTGTTCTGCTCCTGTGTCCACAAGCTGCCGTCTTACACCATGGGGTAGATTTATAAAATTTTGGACGGACATGATCTGCTGTAGCTCATCATCGCTAAATGCCGACAGTATATGCTGTCGGCATTTAACATTGCACAAGCATTTCTAGTGAAATGCTTGTGCAATGCCATCCCCTGCACATTCGCGGCCAATCGGCTGCTAGCAGTGGATATCAATCATGATGATTGCAGTCCACCACCTCAGACGTGGCTGATGAGTTAAGGAGCAGCAGTTTTAAGACCGCTGCTTCTTAACTTAAAGTTTCCTGCGAGCCGGAAACTTTGGGGGTAGATTGCAGTATCCGCTACTTGATAAATCTACCCCCCATGAGCTTGTTGAAGCTACTACACTCTTTTTGTGACAGTCTGTATCTGTTTATCAAACATATATTTAATTCAATCCTTTGCACACTGCTAGGGGGAAGGAACCAAGGTCTCAGCGCCAATTACTGAGACTTTGATGATAGTACTGTTCTGCTCCTGTGTCCACAAGCTTTTTACTACAAACTTCCTATGTAGTGTATCTTTTAGAGTGTAGTTGTGGAATGAAGTATGTAGGTCGTACGAAGAGGTGCCTATCTAAGAGATTTAGCGAACATGTTTATAATATTAAGAAGCCGATCTTAAAACATAGTGTACCAATCCACTTCTCCCAAAAACATGCTTGTGATCCCAAATGCCTGACTGTGATGGGCATAGAAATGGTTAAACCAAGTTCCAGGGGTGGTGACAGACTTTTGTCCCTCAGGCGCAGAGAGACTTTTTGGATATACAAATTGGGAACTCTTGCGCCTAAGGGCCTAAATGTTGATCTAGATGTGGCAGCATATATAACATAACTCAATAAATTATAATATAAGATATGTGAATAATTATTTTTATTTTTATGAATTGATATGTTTTATTATTATATATATCTTTTAGTATTTATATTGTAGTTATATGTAAAAAAAATGTTTTATATATATTTATGGAATGTGGTATATTGTTGCCTTTTATGAAGTGTGTTAATTTTAATCATTTATGGATTTATTTATGATAATTTTATCAATGGTAATGAATTTTTAGGACAATTGATTGATCAGATTTTTTTAGGTATATTTATATATTTTATTGTGTAGAGATATTAACTTACCCATTGGTAATGAGATAATAGCAAGTAGAAAATATAGTATAAATATTTAGGATTTTAATTATATGATGTTACATTTATTAATTTTATCCTTCATTTTCATCTCAGTGTATATATGTGCCTCCTTTTGATCAATTATGTTATTTTATTAATTAGGTTAGATTGCAAATATTGATGTAATTTCTGATATATGAATAGGATAGTATGTAAAATTGTCATATAACTTTTGGCCAATATCATGTAAATATGAAGCGTAATAACAAGTTCAACAGACAGATGGTGCTGTTGCACTGGATATAAATAAGAAATGACGATACAGCAAGATAGATCATCATTCCTCTTGAGAAAGCGCCCAGTAGGGGGCGAGAAACGCGTTGAGGCTGCAAGCTTTGGGAGTCTGTGTGCGCAAGGACTAAGGGAAACTTGTATCAGCTGTTTGTCGGGTGTTGATGTCACACGCCGACCGGAAAATCTGCTGCTGCTTCTCCAAGTGTCCTCAGACCACACAAGAACTCGGCGATATTGCCATTTTGAGAAAAGAAACCTTTCTGTGCATGTTTATATGCCTAATATTGTGAATATTTTGGCATATATATTTTTACTGTTAATAAAGTGCTTGTTCACACAATATTGCACTATTGGAGTCCACCTTTTTGTATTCACAGACTGCGCTGTTTTTTGTGGGATTGGAGTTAATAAGTTTATTGAAGCTAATACTCTCTTGTTGTGACTGTCTGTGTCTGTTTAACAGCATATATTTAATTCAATCATTTGCCCACCGCTCGGGTGAAGTATCCAAAGTCTTGGAACCAACTACTGAGATTCTGATGATAGTACTGTTATGCTCCTGTGTTCCCAGAGGCAGAACTTTTTTCACTTTCTGCAATGAGATTTTTTTAGTGACAATTTTTCTGCAGTATCTCTGAGGAGTCGGTGTTGCTGTGTTTGTTACCCTTACCCAGTGAGCATGGACAGCTTAATACACAGCCTTGCTGCTGTAGGTTCCCACAGTGTCAGTCTGTGAACCTGCTCTGCTGTACTGCTGGGGTCTATATGCTTTGCATGACAGCACAAGGGGCTAGATTCACACATCACTTCCCTTTGTGCTGTGGCCTTTTCTTTTATTGCCAGGTCCCACAGTTTCAGCACATGAAGACCCTGGGAGAAAGGAGCAACTCCTGTGCATTACAGTCACTTCCTTACCCCTCTTCTGCCAAATGTTTCTCCTCAGCGGAGCAAGAACAAATGTCCACTTATTTTTAAACCCTGACTACCAGAGAGGATTGCAAGTGTAATGCAGTGCACTACAGCCCTCTTTGGCAGCCATTAGGTTAACTGCTCTGCCTTCTAGCTACACACACACAAAATATATATATCCCTCTGAGGAGGAAGGAAACTTTGAAACGCGTCAGGGACGGTGTTCTTATATGTATTGAGTGATTGTTATCCTGAAGTGGTATTCTCTCCGGTATCCATTTGACTCTGTATAATATTGTCTCTATTTTATGCCTTACTCTTACCTCATATTGATTGAGGTCTGACTTGTGAGTGGGATTGTCTTAATCTGTGTGTTTTAAGTGTTTGAAATAAATGTACTTCACTATTTTTGGCAAATTTTTTCTCTCACATATGCTTGTTCTCAATATTTGAGATGAAGTAAGAATGTATACCAAGGAAGTCTAACTAACATATGTTAGGATCTGCACAGCTGAGTAACTCTTCTGGTTCTTTTCCTGTTTACAAGCCTGGAGACACCAGCGAGTGGGGCATTCTTTCTATACGACGACTACTTACCTCATATTGATTGAGGTTCCTAGAAGTAAGTGTGTGGTGATAGGGGATTCACACCCCATAATATTTTGTATACCATACTATCTATATATACACACAGTCTTTTGTTCATATATATATATATATATATATATATATATATATATATATATATATATATATATATACATATACACATATATATATATACATATATATACATATACACATATATATATATATACATATATATATACACACATATATATATATATATACATATATATATACACACATATATACACACACACACACACATACGTACGTGTATGTATATATATATTCAGTATATATACACACACACATACAGTATATATACACACACACGTACGTGTGTGTGTATATATATATATATATATATATATATATATATATATATATATATATATATATATATATATATATATATATATATATAGAGACTAGAGAGAAATGCACTCACAGGAACGAACAACCAGCTCAATATCAGCCTGTTCTATGGTGATTCACCACCTGGGTGCAACTTCTTTTAGCCCAGTAATGCTTTTCACAGAGTAGAATTCTCCTGTAGTATATCAGTCTGACCCCGCCCATTACGGCCAGTCCAGCACCGAAATACCAGGCAACTCCTCTCTGAACAAGGAACACAGCAACCCCAGACAATCGTTTCGGCCTTCATTGGGCCTCGTCAGTGAGGTGTAGCAGTATTCCTCTAAGCACACTGAGCAAGGGGTCCACGTCTGGGTTACCCTTTTTCACATAGGGAGACTAGAGAAAAATGCACTCACAGGAACGAACAACCAGCTCAATATCATTGTTAGCCTGTTCTATGGTGATTCACCACCTGGGTGCAACTTCTTTTAGCCCAGTAATGCTTTTCACAGAGTAGAATTCTCCTGTAGTATATCAGTCTGACCCCGCCCATTACGGCCAGTCCAGCACCGAAATACCAGGCAACTCCTCTCTGAACAAGGAACACAGCAACCCCAGATGATCGTTTCGGCCTTCATTGGGCCTCGTCAGTGAGGTGTAGCAGTATTCCTCTAAGCACACTGAGCAAGGGGTCCACGTCTGGGTTACCCTTTTTCACATAGGGAGACTAGAGAGAAATGCACTCACAGGAACGAACAACCAGCTCAATATCATTGTTAGCCTGTTCTATGTTGATTCACCATCTGGGTGCAACTTCTTTTAGCCCAGTAATGCTTTTCACAGAGTAGAATTCTCCTGTAGTATATCACTCTGACCCCGCCCATTATGGCCAGTCCAGCACCGAAATACCAGGCAACTCCTCTCTGAACAAGGAACACAGCAACCCCAGACGATCGTTTCGGCCTTCATTGGGCCTCATCAGTGAGGTGTAGCAGTATTCCTCTAAGCACACTGAGCAAGGGGTCCACGTCTGGGTTACCCTTTTTCACATAGGGAGACTAGAGAGAAATGCACTCACAGGAACGAACAACCAGCTCAATATCATTGTTAGCCTGTTCTATGGTGATTCACCACCTGGGTGCAACTTCTTTTAGCCCAGTAATGCTTTTCACAGAGTAGAATTCTCCTGTAGTATATCAGTCTGACCCCACCCATTACGGCCAGTCCAGCACCGAAATACCAGGCAACTCCTCTCTGAACAAGGAACACAGCAACCCCAGATGATCGTTTCGGCCTTCATTGGGCCTCGTCAGTGAGATGTAGCAGTATTCCTCTAAGCACACTGAGCAAGGGGTCCACGTCTGGGTTTCCCTTTTTTACATAGGGAGACTAGAGAGAAATGCACTCACAGGAACGAACAACCAGCTCAATATCATTGTTAGCCTGTTCTATGGTGATTCACCACCTGGGTGCAACTTCTTTTAGCCCAGTAATGCTTTTCACAGAGTAGAATTCTCCTGTAGTATATCAGTCTGACCCCGCCCATTACAGCCAGTCCAGCACCGAAATACCAGGCAACTCCTCTCTGAACAATATATATATATATTATATATATATAATATAATATATATATATAAATAAACAAACACAAATATTAATTCCAGTAAGGAGATATTTAAAAAAAAATCATCAGAGGAAGCCTGGGATAGAAACACTACATATAATGCTGCTGTATTTTATTTAACTGTGTTTATTATGTTATTATGTTAATAGCCAGTCCATTTAAATATTGTTTTCTTTGTTATACATGACAAAGGCTGAAGCTTTCCCAACTGAGTTAATGGGATATTCACAATGGCCTGGAAAGGGTCCACAACCCCATTTTATGAATACTGTGCATAGCCAATTAACTTATTTAGGAAAGTTTCAGCCTTTGTTATGTATATACACACACATACATTTATTAAAGTTCAAAAAATAATCTGGCTCCTAAGTATTTTGGTTGGCTCCTAGACTTTGTTAAGCCCTGACTTACCTGTTTTGCAATATGCTGTTACTCTACATTGTGCACCGCACTGGAGTTCAGGAAGGGGGAAGAAATTGAAGCAGAGAGAGGAACGATGTAAATATTTACATTGAGAAAGAACGGAACAATGCCACCTACAGGTAGAAATGAAAAGTGCAGGCACAAATTTTATTTTAACTGTCACTGACTGCTCCGTTCTTTCTGCAGACATGAGGCATTTTCTGCTATAAGATTTCACATCGCAGCATGTTCTGCCTTGGGGCCTGTGTCCACAAGCTACCTGCCTTCCATACCATGAGTTTGTCTGATGGCTGTTGTTTATTAAACATATTTAATTAAATCCTTCACCCACCACCAGGATGAGGGACCAGATACTCTTAGCACCAATTACTGAGACTATATTTCTGCTGCTGCCGCCTGCCCTACACCCTATAAAAATGTTACCAGGCTTCTACATGCTATACTCTGGATGCTAAAATTAATAAATATTCTATAGTTCATACAATGTTAGGATGAGGAACCAGATAGTCTCAGCGCCAGTTACAGAGACTTTCTGCTGCTGCTGCCATCCTATACTATCTAAAAATGCGGCCTGCTTTCCTCCACACTTTAAGTTCTACACACTACACTCTGGGTGCTAAAATGCAAAACAACACATATCCAATCCTTCACTCATTGCCAGGATGAGGGAACTAAAATCTCAGTGCCAATTACTGAGGCTTTGTCTTCCTGCTGTTGTATCAAAACATAATGTTGCCTTTAATCCAATGGTGTGGATCCTTAGGGAACAGAGCATGGCTGTCTCCATGGAACAGACCCCTCCGGATGATGATACATACAAATTATCCTTCACCCACCTCCAAGGTGAGTGACACAAAGTCTTAGTGCTAGTAATTACTGAGACTCTAAGACTTCATCATCTTTCTTCATCATCTTTCCAAAAACCAAATTATAAACAACCTTTCTAACTAACTAGCTAGTGCTACTAATTATCATTAACCTTTAGACCAAACCAACCTCTCTAACTTAACACTAGTATTACTCTAACTCATCTCATTCTCCAGTCTCTTGCGTCTCTACTACTAGTTCCAACCCTTCACCTTCCAAGTGTGAGCATTAACAAAAGCATAACCGTAACCTAACCAACCTCACAAGAGCTGCTGGTGCAATGCTGAATATGGAGAGCGTATTGCTCTCCGCATTCAGCGATGTCTGTCGGACCTGATCCATACTGTCGGATCAGGTCCGACAGACATTTGGTAAATAGGCCTCTGTGTGTGTTGTATTTGTTCTTTGTTGTACTTGTTATCATTTGTAATAACTTGTACTAATTTATTTTATTAACAAAAACACTGGAACCAGGTGGCACACAGCAAATTCACTCATTTCCTGCTAACTCATATTGCAAACTTATTATCAGCAGCTGGTATAATGTATTCTAATCTCTTTAAAGCAGGTGCCAGGCACAATCTAAAAAAACAACAAAAGCCAGAGGGGGCTCTATGTCAGGGCGTGTCTGGAGAGACCACTGTACTCTGTAATGGATCCATGATTTTGTCCTCAGAATGTTGGTACCATGATGCCGGCCGGGATACTTTAGTTTTGATGGAAATGTCATGAGAGAGGAGAATTTCCTGGCAGTAATTATAAGTAAGTATAATCCATCCCACCCCCTCAGAGGTATAAACATGAACATAAAAGTATTTTTTCAGCCCATGAACTTCAGCTTTTCATCAAGGTGTCATCAAAGGCGCATGCACTGCACAAACACCTATATTATCTTTTTCATCATAGGTTTGGATGGAAAAGAAGAAACACACAACGCTGAAGCTTGTCTTCTGTCCTGTCTACCTGCATAGTTACTGTACTTTTAAGTAATATTTTTAGTTTTACCAAAAATGTAGTGCACAAAATTTTGATATATAAATAAAAGATTAAGTTTAAAAACGGCATAGAATGACAAAGCTAAAGCTAATATAGATGATTACAGCTTCAAAATGGCTCAAATCTGCACTGTAGCTCAAAACGAAAATTTTAGTTAAAAAATAAAAATTTGAACAAAATTAATTTGAAATAAATGCGTCCATGAATGAAAATGAAGTAAATGTTCCCCTTGCACATCTCTAGTCTATACATAGGTGCAGTGACGTGCCATCATATGAGGCAGGTGAGGCAGTGCTTCATCTGCTAATGAGAGAAGAAAATTTTAAGGAAGATTAAAAAAAAAAAAAAAAAAAAAAGTGGTCTCATTGTTAATGATGCATCATGGTCATGCATAAATGTTTACTACACCCTCATGCCCCCCCAGGTCCGTCTGAATGATCTCAATCTGATTGATTTTTAATGAGTCGCGAAAACCAGCGCCACCCAGTGGTGCTTCTTCGCGGCTCATTTCTTCCTAATAGAGGCACCCGAATCTGCAACCGCCCTTGCTATAGAGCCAATCAGCGGAGTGCATGCACTTTGAAAAAATGAGTGACGTCCGAGTCACATGGACTGGAGGGAAGAGAAAGTTCGCATGTGTGACTGTGTGACGCCGGAGAGTTGGAGACAGATGAGACACGGGCGTGAGAGAGAAAGTGGCAGCAGCAAGATAGGAGGACAGGACTACTAGGAGACTGAGTGCACTGTGCAGTGAGTGGCGTGCACTGTTGACTGTGTGACTCGAGTGAGGTTGAGGACCTGCCCTGGAGGGTAAGTGGGTAAAGTATGTGGCTCATGCAGTACAGTACTACTTTTACCTTTTTTTTTTAACTTTTGTTAGTTTCACGTGTGATGTATGTGATTGTGACTCACTGTATCTATCTAGATAGCAGCCGGCCAGACTACTCTGTAAAGTGCTAACTGGCACATCCCTAATGTCTCTTCCTTTTTATAACGGTGTGCCACTGCTGACCACCTCCTCACTTACTGCCTGAGGGATTTTATTTGGTTTTTCAGCTCCCTATTTTTGGGAGACATTTGTTAACCCTTATTCTGCACAAGTCGTGAAGCAGCCAGGGCTGCCAACTAGCAAAGAAAGCTTTTGGAGGTGAAGGGAGTGGGGACACAGGCCCCAATAATCCAAATTGCATGTCTTAGTTCATGTAGTAAAAGTTCTGGTATCCTTTCATGCAAATCTTAAGTCTTGTGCTGCCCACTGCATGTTGCTTCTTTTATTGTCAGCTCAAGAGTACACTTTTGAACTTTTATTCTCCCATGCTTTTATAGAACCATATCTGTATTGGTAGGTATAGGGACACTGGATTAGGTAGGAAATTCCTAGTACCTAATCCAGTGTCCATATACCAAACCAATACAGATATGGTTCTATAAAAGCATAGGAGAAAAAAAAAGGTCAAAAGTGTACCCTTGAGCTGACAATAAAAGAAGCAACATGCACGGAGCAGCACAAGACTTATGGGTTGCATGAAAGGATACCAGAACTTTTACTACATAAACTAAGATATGCAATTTGGGCCTGTGTCCCCTCACCTCCAAAAGCTTTTTTTGTTAGTTGGCAGCCCTGGATGCTTCATGATTTGTGCAGCATAAGGGTTAACAAATGCCTCCCAAAATTAGGGGGCTGAAAAATCAAATTCCTCAGGCAGTGAGGAGGTAGTCAGCACAGTTATAAATAGAAAGAGACTTCAGGGAGGTGCCAGTTAGCACTTTACAGAGAGACTGACTATGATCTGTAAAGTGAAGAGAAAAAGAACCTCTCATATAAGAGGTTCTCTTTTTCTTTACTTTACAGAGCACAGTCAATCTCTCTGTAAAGTGCTAACTGGCAGCTCTCTGTTGTCTCTTCCTTTTTATAACTGCTGACTACCTCCTCACTGCCTGAGGAATTTGGTTTTTTAGCCCCCTATTTTTGGGAGGCATTTGTTAACCCTTATTGTTTTGTGCATACACAGCCTTACAAGAGGAGAAGTTAAGACTAGAAGAAGAGGCATTATATATATATGCTGCACAAGTCTTGAAGCAGCCAGGGCTGCCAACTAGCAAAGGAAGCTTTTGGAGGTGAGGGGACACAGGCCCCAATTGCATATCTTAGTTAATGTAGTACTTTACAGAGAGACTGACTGTGCTCTGTAAATTGAAGAGAAAGAGAACCTATGAGATATATTCTCTTCCTCTTCACTAGTTTACACTACAAAGCACAGTCAGTCTCTCTGTTAACTGACACTTCCCTGCCTCTTCCTTTTAAAACTGCACTGCTGACCACCTCCTCACCACCTGAGGGATTTGGTTTTTCAGCCCCCTATTTTTGGGAGGCATTTGTTAACCCTTATGTTGCAGAAGTTGTGAAGCAGCCAGGGCTGCCAACAAGCAAAGAAAGCTTTTGGAGGTGAGGGGACACAATTGCATATCTTAGTTCATGTAGTAAAGGTTCTGGTATCCTTTCATGCAACTCCTAAGTCTCATGCTGCCCACTGCATGTTGCTTCTTTTATTGTCAGCTCAAGAGTACACTTTTGACCTTTTTTCTCCTATGCTTTTATGGAACCATATCTGTATTGGTTTGGTATATGGACACTGGATTAGGTACTAAGAATTTCCTACCTAATCCAGTGTCCATATACCTACCAATACAGATATGGTTCTATAAAAACATGGGAGAAAAAAAAAGGTCAAAAGTATACTCTTGAGCTGCCAGTTAAAGAAACAACATGCAAAAATGTTAACAAATGCCTCCCAAATATAGGGGTCTGAAAAACCAAATCCCTCAGGTGGTGAGGAGGTGGTCAGCAGTGCAGTTTTAAAAGGAAGAGGCAGGGAAGTGTCAGTTAACAGAGAGACTGACTGTGCTTTGTAGTGTAAGCTAGTGAAGAGGAAGAGAATATATCTCATAGGTTCTCTTTCTCATCACTTTACAGAGCACAGTCAGTCTCTCTGTAAAGTGCTAACTGGCACCTCCCTGATGTCTCTTCCTTTTTATATATGGGCTTCTCGGGCGTATCAAAGCCAGTGCCTCACAAGCTTCTGACCTCACCGCACGTCACTGCATAGGTGTGTGCAGAATATGTACAATTCTAATGCAGAGCAGTCTTTTATTAGTACAGGGTTGCAGGGTCATCTATCTATCATTTATCTTTCTATCTATCCCCAAAATAATTATTACTCCCAATAACTTCCATTATAGCTTCATATAACATTTCATTATAACTGTTTCTTTTGTTTCATATAACCTCTAGCTCTGACTTTGCTATTATTCATTATGTTAACCTTTATGTTCTTTCCTTATAACTTCTATTGCCCCATATAACTGATCCAAGTTTCTGACTGTTACAAAAAGCAGAAGTCAGGTTGTTGTTGACTCACATATTAAATGATTATGTAATTTATGCAACAAACACACTATTATACATATATGCTGAATCCTTGGTATAACGGTATACTGGTCATAAGACAGCTAACAGAAAATAACTTTAATAAATGCAAATTTTTTTATATATATATATATATATATACACGATTCATTGGGTTTACACATTATGGGCTAGATTACAAGTGGAGCTCTAATTATCTCTTGCGCACAAGTGAAATTAGCGCTCCACTGAGTAACGCCAGCGCACACAAATGTGCACTAGTATTACTAGTTAAGCACAATGTGATCCCAGCTCATGTTCGCATTGCTAGGAAGCATTGCGCTCACGAGATTGTTAATATGTGTATTTACACATAAATATATATGTATATAAGCATATACATATATAAATACAGGGAACACACAGTTCCCATAGATTGCAATATAAAGGCACTTTTCAGTTTTGTTCTAACACCCCACTCTCGCCAACTTTACCCCTAAAATACTGATCTCTGGATAATTTTATAACCGCTAATTGCTACCGCGACCACTTGTAACGGCTGGTTATTTATCATGCGCCTACAAACATATCAGTCATCTGCATGGGGCAGCATTGCACCAGCAGTTCACAAGAACTGCTGGTGCAATGATAAATGTCGACAGTGTATGCTACATCGTATCATGTCCGCTCGCACTATGATAAATCGACCCCATATTATCTACATATACTTCTTAAATTGGTGTCAAGAGCCATTTCAGAGTATCTTGTACATGCGCAACATAAAATAATTATTCCAGATCATCTTTGAATACAAATGTAACAAAAAGGCCAGTTTGGGACTTTAGCAAGTGTCTTTAGGTGTCACATTCAGTAACTAAAAATGGACTACAAACCTGTTAAAAAGTATTGAGAAAATTTTGGTGTCATTGCCTCCCACAGTAAAGTAAAGTAAAACGCCTCTTGGCTAGATTGTTTCTAACAATAATTTCAACCCTTTAGGACATTTCACCTGCAATTTTAAGTGGGTACCTATATAACATAGCACTATTATGATGATGCTTATAACATTGGGCAGAGCATACTGAGGTAGGCTCATGAGCATTCACATGTTTTGAGCACTACTTGCATAAGATTGTAGAAAACACAACTGCCACAAACTGCACGTTACTGAGCCTATCCAGGTATTCAGTTATGGAAATTAATTGCATTTCAACATGTTGAAATGTTTTTTAAAAATTGCATATTTTAATTGAATCATGAAAGTACTATTCTTTTTTACCTTTTACTTCTTAAATTATTGCATTTGGTAGGTTATTTGAAAATGTATTTTTATATACTGTGTATATATATATATATATATATATATATATATATATATATATATATATACACACATATACATACATACACACTATGAGTAAAGAAAGACTAAATTACATACATTACTGTCACTTTAAAGAAAGGGAAATTTGCACACAAAAACGTTTTAGAGAGAACAAAGTTCCTCTCGTGTTTATTAGCTGCAACTTGCAGGTGTCAGAATTAGATATCATTTACAAGGATAAAAGTGATATATGTGACATTCAAATAAGCAAACAGTATGAAAACAAAACAAACATATATACAAAAGAAATTGGAACAAATACAGGAGGATACTAACTCCCAGGGTAAAGAGGCTAATACGGTAAATATGTATACAAATGATAGCAAACAAACTTCTGCTAATTAAGCTGGCCAGCTAACTACTGTAAACAGACCAAACATGGGGGTACCTCCCAAAAACTGTAGAGAGAACTGTATAATGGAGGCTTGTAAACAGTTAGTAGAAAAATGGCTGCGTCATGCCATAAAGCTGTACAAACAAACTGCATGCTCCTCTTATTGGAGCTTCCAAAGCTCATAGCAGTGATGTCACAGTAAGGGTGTGTCAGCAGCCATACACACCTCTCCTCCAATTGGTGGAATCTCAATCACTCTGCACAAATCACAACAGAGCCCGTCCTGGCTCAAACAATTGTGATACAAAAGACTGTAGATTAGTGCATAGGTAGATTGTCAAGCTGAGAGCAAAGCGTGGCTATCTCAACTCTTGCAGTGTACTCCGTTCAATACACACTTGCTTGGCGGGGTAAAGCCGGACACATTTCTCAGGTCACTCCTGGATATCCGGAAGACTCCTCCCACCAGCTTCACAGGACACTGCAAACTCACAGACCTCACACGATGCAAAGTCAAATGTCCCAATTTTCAATGAGAATAATGAACACAGATGTTAGCAGTGTCCACATACAAGCAACACATTCAGTGTCCAGGTAAACACACTTGGTGCCAACATCATAAGCGTTTCACCCCCACAAATCTCATGTGTGTCAGGGGCTTCCTCAGGGCATGATTAGTAACTCAGAACCACCTCCTTTTATAGCACCTGTCTGTGCTCAGGTGATCCACCTCTTAATTACTTAAAGTGAACTTGCATATCATGCTGCAACTTATACATACATGCAAAGAACAAAGTTATACCCAGGTTAAACACATACTATAAACAGATAGCTTAAGTAATAGCAACATTATTCCTAGTGCACATTAACACAGCTATATGTCTATCAACTGCTGACACATATATCACAAAGTGATATGGCACTCACTCTCATAAATTCAAAGTGTTAGATAGGAAAGATACTAATATTATTTAAGAAAAGTTTCAGGTAACTAGCTGGATTTGAACTCACAACCTTTGGCTTGGGAGGCAGTTAACCTAACTACTGGGCCACAGCAACCTCAAAGGAACAATAGGGAACATGTCTCAGATTAAAAGATGTTAACACATTATAAAAAACAAGCATATTCACACCTTTCATTAAGGCCAGAAGGGAATTTAGTCCCCAGCCTAAAAATCCATTTAGCTTCTTTTTGAAGCAGAACTTTATTATTATCACCACCTCTCCCAAAGGAAATGCAATTATCAATTATTACAAAAGTAAGGGAGTGCACATCAGCATTATGTGCAAGCGCAAAATGTTTTGCCACATTAGTGTCCCTTAATTTTATAATGTCATCTCTATGTTCTTGTACCTTTTGGTTTTACCAACATAAAAGACCGGGCACGAACACCGTAGGAGATAAATTACCCCTGTAGAATTACAGTTGTAAAAGTATCTGATGTCATAGCTGTCATGAGATGCAGGACATATGCAGGACACAGCAATGATGGTACAACTCTATTTTATTACAGAGCATAGCAATACACATCCAGACAGGTTGATTGTACTAAACTAACTGCGACACAGACACCGGACCTAAGCCCCGCCCACATGCTAGTGACATCACATCCTGCTATCATCACATCTTCCCCTTTTTCAAAGGCAAAGCATACATTTGCATATATTAAATAACAAGGTACACCAACAGGGTATACAACAACATTTTGTTTTAGAACATTATAGAAACAGATAGATTAGAAAACATGAACAAATAAATTACATCCTGACTTGGACATCGGGGTAGACTACCCTAGTCCACAGTGACCATGGGATTATTCTGCCCATACTTCCGGTCACTGTTCTAGCTAAAGTCAGTCCCTGTATCGGGCCGGAAGCCTCACCACTCTTCCGCTTGATGTAACTTTGCATGAACTGTCCTCTGATACAGAAGATGGTGAACAAGAGTCTGCTGGAGGCAAAGATATATCCCCGCTATGATCTTGCTGAGGGGAAGGCACCTCTCTTAGAACAGGAGATCCCACCGGCGGTGGTACTGAGGTATCCGGTTCCAGACTCTCAGGTACAGGCTGAAGATGTCTTCGGTTACGGCGTGTAACCGTCCCTCCCTCTGTAAGGACTGTGTAAGACCTTGGTTCTGGAGAGCGGCCCACTACCGTAGCAGGCGTCTTCCATTTCTTCTCATCATCCAGTTTAATTCTGACACTTTGGCCCGCTTTCAGTTCCTGTAAAGGCCTGACAGAATGTCTCCTGTCGTAGAAGAAACGATAACCCTTTTTGGCCTCTTCATCCCTCCTAAGGACTTCGTCCCGAGGAACAGGGCCAGGCGGCTTGAAGACACCCACTGAGGGTAAAGTGGTGCGAATCTGGCGTCCTAGCATCAGCTGTGCCGGGCTAAACCCGGTGGCTTGAATGGGCGTCGCCCTGTATGACAAGAGGGCTAGGTACGGTTCAGATTGCTTTAGAATGAATTTTGTTGTTTGAACTGCCCTTTCAGCCATTCCGTTGGCCTGCGGATAATGTGGACTTGACGTGGAATGTACAAAATCATATTCCCTGCTGAAAGCACTGAACTCTGTAGAAGCGAACTGCATGCCATTATCACTCACCAGCTCCATTGGAATGCCCCAGCGGGCGAACAAGCTCTTCAGGCGAATGATAACGGCCTGACTTGTGATATCATTCAGGGGTGCTATTTCCAAATACCTGGAATAGTAGTCGATAACAACAAGAAACTTTTTCCCGTGCAGTTCGCACAAATCAGCAGCTATTTTCTGCCACGGCCCCGCAGGCAGCGGAGTAGACATTAAGGGCTCCCTTCTCTGAGTAGGCCGGCGTTCCCGGCAAAAGGCACATTTAGACACGTGATTTGCAATGTCGGAGCTGATCCCAGGCCACCACACAGCTGTAGCTGCTCTTTCTCTGCACTTTGTAATGCCTAAGTGGCCATCGTGAATCCTGTTTAACATCTCCTTCCTCATGCTGACAGGAATTACAATACGGTCTTGGAACAGCACCAACCCCTCCAGCTCCGTGAGCTGTGACCTCTCTGGCTGGTAAGCATTTAAAGACATCCAGGCTGCCCGGCTCTCGGGCCAGCCATCTCTTATGTACCTTATAACTTCTTGCAGATCTGTGTCCAAATATGTCTCTTTCTTTATCTCTTCCAGTTTCCTTGAAGAAATGGACTTAGAGGCCAGAACTGAATCAACATACACTTTTACATCCGACTCTGTGGAGGATTCTTCAGCAGCAGCCAGCGGGAGCCTGGACAGTGTATCTGCCACAACCAGCTGCTTCCCCGGCACATGCACTGCCTGAACATTGAACCTGAGCAGTCTCATTAAAAGTCTCTGGCATCTCAAGGGTGTTTTGTCGATGTCATAAGAATTGATAAGAGGGACTAGCGGTTTGTGGTCAGTTTCCAGACTAAATTTCTCCAAACCCACTAGATAACGCTGAAAGCGCTCACAGGCCCAAACTGCAGCCAGGCACTCTTTCTCAATTTGAGCGTATTTCGACTCCGCAGCCGTCAGTGTGCGGGAACAGTAGGCGATGGGCTGTAGTTTGTTGTCATTCAGCTGCAGGAGTGCAGCCCCCAACCCATAACTGCTTGCATCAGCACTAACCACAGTCTTTTTTGAAGGGTCGTAGAACCCCAGCACTGGGGCAGACCCCAGTAGGGACTTAGCATGCAGGAACGCTTTTTCTTGTGAGGGTCCCCAGACCCAGGCAACATCTTTTTTAAGCAACTCCGTGATAGGGTGCAAAACTGTAGATAAATCTGGAAGAAACTTGCCAACGTAATTTACTAGGCCCAATATCTGTCTCAGCTCATGTACATCAGAAGGGCTTTTCATCTGTTCGATAGCCCGAATTTTCTCGGGGTCCGGCTTGATGCCATCCCCGTTGATGATATGCCCAAAGTAGCATAATTCAGTTTTCCTAAAATGACATTTTTCTTTATTCAGCTTCAGCCCAGACTCTTTGATAGCCTGCAGCACACAACTCAAACGCTGATCATGCTCCTCCACTGTAGACCCATACACTAGAATGTCGTCCATGACGACTGCTGTGCCCACGTGGCCACTCAGGAGAGAACTCATTTCCCTCTGAAAGATCTCAGGAGCGGAGGATATCCCAAAGGGAAGTCTGCAGAAACAGAACCGACCTACCGGAGTGATAAAGGTAGTCAGTTTGCGGCACTTTGGATCCAGGGGGATCTGCCAAAAGCCGCTAGAAGCGTCTAATGTGGAAAAGAACTTCGCCCCAGCCAACTTCGGGGCTATATCTTCCAGTGTCGGCAGCACAAATCTCTCCCTCTTCACTGCCTCATTCAACCTTTTCAGGTCCACACAGATGCGCACCTTTCCGTTTTTCTTTGCAACTGGAACAATGGGGGCACACCAATCAGTTGCTTCAACAACCTCTTCAATAACCCCCATAGACTTCATGCGCATGAGCTCTTTCTCCACTTGAGGCATGAGCGGGAACGGAATTCTACGAGGAGTAGAAATACTGTACGGGACTGCGTCACTTTTAAGTGCTATACGGACAGGTTTGCAGCTCAGTAGGCCCAACTCGCCAAACATATCTTCAGAGATCTCATTCACTCTGGCCACGAGGCCCAAGTCACAGGCTGCTTTTCTGCTCAATAAACTGTTAACACACTGACCTCGGATCACATGCACCCACATGGTGAACTTCCTTTGTTTGTACTCACAGCTGGCAAGAAATTTCCCCACACAATCAATGCGGCCACCAGGACTATGAACATTTGTAGTAACCTTCGCCAGCTGGGGCTGTCGAGGCAGTCTCATAAATTCAGCAAAAGACATTACAGTGATATCAGCTCCTGTGTCAATCTTAAAATCAACATTGGCTCCCATTACAGTAAAGGTAACTTTCCAATCTTCCTCTGAGCTTGTCCGTTCCACAACAGACCCCACAAAAGACACTTCCTGACCCTCCTGGTCACTGTCCACCTGCATCTCCTTAATGTATTCAGTTTTACACACCACTTCAAAATGGCCTATTCTGTTACATTTTCTGCATCTTTTATCTCTGGCCGGGCATATAGCACTCTGATCATGAGCCCGGTAGCACCGTGTGCATCGGCCATGTTGCGCCCATCCACTTCTAGGCCTTTCCAGTACTTTAGATCTACCGCTCACACTGTGCCTTTCACTAGTAATTTTCCTAGACTGTTGCACTTCATCCACAATACTCTCAGACCTCAGATCAGCACTTTGCTTTTTCACCAGTTCACTCTGGCGGGCCATCCTAATAGCCCCGTCTAATGTTAAATCAGGCTCTAACTGCAGCTTCAGGGAGACTTCAGCATCTGCAATTCCAATAACTATTCTGTCTCTGATTTGCTCTTCTTTAGCAACACCAAACTCACAGAATTCAGCTAATTCATACAGGCTGCGCACAAATGACTCCACAGATTCTCCCACACGCTGATTACGTTTGTGAAAACAAGCTCTCTCATGAATCACATTTCTTTTGGGCACAAAGTGGGCACTGAGTTTATCCATAACTATATCAAAGTTAACTTCTTCCCCTTCTTGGAAAGTAAAAGCATTGAACACTGGCTCTACATCTTTCCCCATAGAGTATAAAAGAGAATTAACTTGTACTTCACCACTCTCCTTGTTCAGTTTGGATGCAATCCTGAAGCGCTGAAACCGCTGACGCCATGTGGGCCAAGCTGCAGGCTGAGAAAAGTCAAAAGGCTCAGGTGGGGTAAACTTTGACATCGTCATCATCAGAAACAGAAGCGTAGTCCAGAACTTCTGACACCATGTCATGAGATGCAGGACATATGCAGGACACAGCAATGATGGTACAACTCTATTTTATTACAGAGCATAGCAATACACATCCAGACAGGTTGATTGTACTAAACTAACTGCGACACAGACACCGGACCTAAGCCCCGCCCACATGCTAGTGACATCACATCCTGCTATCATCACAATAGCGTTTTACACCATCTACAGAAAAGGTTTTGGTACTATCCATATGGGTACAGTAAACACAATGGCCGCAAGGAAAGCTTCCCTTAATTCCTTTATTTTTACGAAGCAAATCAGAACTTGATGGCCCTTTGATAAATTGGCTTTTCACCAACTTATCTTTTAAACTGAAAGCCTTTCTTGCAGCCATTGAGGTTACCCTACCTACTGCTTCACCTACTTTCTAATCCATTAACAAAAGATACCAATTTTACTTAATAATTAACCTAATGTCCTCCCATTGTTTGTTATATCTGGTAATAAACCTTATGCTGTTGGACATCGGTCTCTCTTTCTTTTTATAGAGGATATCATCTCTTGACTAAGCTTTGAAAAATGTAGTAGGGGATAGTAGGAGTTAGTCAATAATTAGATGTAGTTCCTATTTTGTAAATCACAGAGGGTATATAATATACCAGTACTTAGTAGTCACTTATAATAGTTGTGGTGCACATCTAATGTGGATTCTTAAAGGGTAGAACTAAACAACTAGGAATACTAATTGTACAAAGAGATACGCTTAGAATTAGAAAAGAATGCCACATAGAAAATTATTTCTTTAACTCCAAATGGTCATATGAATATGAAAATTACTCTATTAATTTAAAATGTTCCATTACATTCATACTTTAATACTTTATTGTTTTAACTAGGAACAAACATTCACACAGAAGTAGCCTGAAAGGGTTAAAAACACTTAAACCCAGGAGAATATATTGTAAGCAATGTTCTATGTTTTCTGCCTGATGCCCACAGATTTATAATAAAGGATAAGCTAAGCCCTTACAATCCGAGGGCTATTTTACTTTTAAATAGTTATATATTCTAAGGTAAATGGTAGGCACCAGGATTAAACAAATATAATGATAGATTCAGATTCTATTGTTCACTAGGCAAGCAGTTAAAAGAGCGACAGACAGGAGAGAACTAGCTTCTCCTGCTGGACCCCTGACGCGCGTTTCACAGAACGCTTCCTCAGAGGGGGTGCGGGCCGCTGCTATTCGGCGTTATTTATGTTGGTGGTTGTCCCACCTCAAGCCCCTGATTTGTTGTCCCTCTCGATTTCTAATGGTTCTGATTGGATGCTCATTCTGTCGGTAATATGAATAGACAGTGACATCCGGTATTGCGTAGCGAGAGGAGGGAGTGTGAGTAAGGGACCGTATGCGATGTTGTTAGAAGGCCAATCAGTACCAAGTAAACAAGGGGTGTGTATGTTCTGTGGTAATGATTGGCTGATCGCTGCGGATTGTAAATAAGGCATGGAGGCTTAAGCATTATTATGTATCTTACCATACCACTACTAGTTAGTGATTTGTTATATCGTACCGTAATAGCATAATTGAGATCTTAGTCTTTAGGGCAAATACATAAAATATGAGATTCGTAAGCGGGCGCGTTACGGGATATATCGAGATTATTCAAGGGTTGTGAAACCGATTGCTGCATACTATTAGGAGGATAAGGAACAGACTGTAGTCTAGCTGCTACTTAATCATTATTATTAAAATGTGCATATAGTGCATTCTGACAAATAGGTTAACCTTTGAACAATTGATTATCATCTCTTGACTGCTTTCTTGCTTTCCAAAAGGCTTTCTTTATGCAATTTTGAGAATAGTCTCTTTTCAAGAAACGTTTCCTCATCAAAGAGGCATGATAGTCAAAGCTCTTGAGGGAGGAACAATTCCTTTTCAGGCGCAGAAACTGGCCATAGGGAACACCTTTTTTAAGGTGGTCCATATGTCCACTGTCCGCGTGTAGTACGCTATTCGTTGCCGTGAGCGTCCTAAAATTTTCAGTCAAAATCTCCTGTCCTTCCCTCATGATAGTAATGTCCAGGAAGGACAGGGACTTATTACTGGTCTCAGAGGTCAAAAAAATATTCCTAGCATTCTTATTAAGAATTGATACAAATTCTTTAAACTCATCTGCAGTACCATCCCATAGGATGAACACGTCATCCACATAGCGTACCCATATCCGTACATGATCCTCCACAATATCACTGTATTTATCGAACACATCCTCAAGTTCCCAGGCCCCTAGATGTAAACATGCATAGGTGGGGGCACAAACTGCCCCCATGGCTGTACCTCTCAGCTGTCGGTACATTTTGCCATCGGACATGAAAACATTGTATTCCAATACAAATTTTAATAGCGAGATCACAAAATCAGTATGTTCTTTAAATTCTGGGCCTCTACTATTCAAGAAACACTCCGCAGCTTCCAAACCAGTATTATGAGGAATTGACGAGTACAAACTTTCCACATCTAGTGATGCCAGAATACACGTATATATGTACCTTTTTGTATACTTCATTATGGGATAGATTAAAAGTGGAGCACAAAAATGTTAGCACTTATGTGTGTTAACATCGCTTGAGCGCAATCAATAGTGCTTCTATTTCTGTGCTCATATTAAGTCCAAAGTTATTTTTACCGCTTGAGCAATAGTCTAGTGCACTATAATAACTGGACTTGGAAATCCACAATTATGAAACTTAAATTACAGGAAAAGGGAGCAAAATAAATAATGAAAGTATACTGCAAATTTGTTTTACTATGCATAATTTAAAATATTATGGCTGATGGTGGAGCCTCTGGCGATCAGACTTCGGAAGACCCCGATTATTCAAAGCCTGGTGCTTTATGACACCCCGCACACTTTAGCGCTTTTCGCAAATGACTTAACAGTGTTCTTATCAGAGCCGGAGGATTCGCTCCCGGAGCTGTTCAAAATTCTGGCTGAGTTTGCGGACTTATCGTATTATAAACTTAACAATAATAAGACAGAAGCATTTGATCTGGGGTTGGTCACCACCAGATTGGATAATCTGAGGAAACTATATCCATTTTAGTGGTCCACAAATGGCCTAAAACATTTAGGAATAATACTTTCTCATGATCCCAAGATAATTATAACTAAAAACTATGAGTCCCTCCTTCATGACCTTAGTCAGACGACTAGGAGATGGTCGGCTTCGGAGGTTTCATGGACAGGTAGGGTGATGGCCCTAAAGATGCTGCTGCTCCCTAGATTGACTTATCTCTTCAGGTGTCTTCCTGTGGCTGTCCCTGCCTACCTTCTTAATCATTTCCAGTCAGTCTTCACTAAATTTATCTGGAAGGGCGACCTCCGAGGCTATCTCTCCCTCAATTACAAAAGCCCAAGAAATGCGGTGGTATCTCGGCTCCTAATATTGTTCATTATTATAGGGCGGCCATGCTCTCGCATATAGCAGCTTGGGGGGTTCAGGCCTGTACTTCACGTTGGTTCCAGATAGAACAGGCTTCGTTGCCAGCTGCAGTTGATCTGACTGACCTGATCTGCATCCCGGATCATGCTGATATCATCAAAGGAATTCATGGCCGCATAATAAAGACTTGTTTACAATGTTGGAGGGAGCTTCGCTTTCATAAAATGGTTGCACCACACCCCTCACCAATCCATTCAATTAAGGCATTAATGCAGTGCCTTCCCAATTCGAGACCTAGGAGGTGGGATACTCTGGGAATCAGGCAGGTCTCGGACCTCTACAGGGGTGACACCCTAATGCTACCGCCTAATGATTACCTGCTAGAAGACTTTCCTAGGGACCTACAATTTGAGTATCTTAGGTTAACGTCGCTTCTCCTGTCCTGGGGTTTTCCCAGTCCAGGCACCCGCTCTCTTACTCAATGGGAAAGAAGATGGATGGCGGGCAGATCTCTTCGGGGTACCCTTTCGTTCCACTATAAGCTTTTATTCGACTCCCCACATTTTGTCAAAACACCTTCCACAAGGGACTGGGAGAGGGATCTGGGAGTAGTGTATCCAGACAGGGTCTGGCAGCGCTCTCTCCAGGACATCAACACTGCAGTCCGCTGCTCTAATTTGTTTGAACTATACATTAAAATATTACTCAGATGGCATTGGGTCCTGACCAGGTTGCATAGAATCTTTCTTCTAAGATCGCTGGAGTGTTGGAGGGGATGTGCACAGAGAGGCACTCACCTACATGTCTGGTGGGATTGCCATAAGCTAGGGAGCTTCTGGGCCCAGGTGACAGACTTATTATTCCATTTGCACCTGGTGAAGCGACTCACGGGGGACACAGCACTCTTCCACCTGGGATTACGGGAACTTCCAAAGCCGGCAAGAACACTGTGTGTTATCATCCTCCTGGCCGCTAAGCTAGTGATAGCTAGACAAGGGGCTAGAGACTCCCCTTTAACAATGATACCAGTACTAGAAACCCTTGACTATATACAGAAAATGGAAGAATACTCATCCCATATGTACGTCTGGTACATATGGGATGGGTACCGGAAGAACAGCTTACATCTTGACTTGACTGTTTAAACTAAGTGAATAGCGAGATGATGTTCTATGCCAAGGTGAGGCTACTGGCGGACAGGCTCCTGTTCCCCTCCTTGACCTCCAACCGACCTCCAACAGACCATCCCTCTCACTCTCACTATCCAGTCATACCATTGCCTATCTCTCTTCCCCTCCCCTTCCCCCCCCCATTTTTTTTTCTCCTTCTCTTCCCTCCCCTTCTAAAAGTTCCAGGGTATAGTCATGATCCTTCTGAAGTTCTTCGGGTTCCCTTTTCAAACACACTATAATGTTTGTATTTCATATTTTCACTGTTATATATTTTATTATGATTGTTGTTCTCAACCTAATGCTAGTATAGCTGTTCATGCCTAAACATGAGAAAAACTAAGCATACTGCTTCCTTAACACTGTATTTGTTGTCATTGACTCTTCAAGATATTAATGGTGTGCCTACAGCTGTACCTCAGGTTTCAGGTCCCTTGGGTGGATCTCTCTAGTGTTGAGGACACTGTGAAGTTATAGCAATAAAATTGAGGTGGTATAATGAAGGGCAATCTTTCGAATTGGTTACTCAGGAACCGACTTTATTAATACTTGTTGTATTGAACTGTGTATCCAATAAAAATTATTCCTATTCTAATACCCACTTTAAAAAAAAACAAACACCCCAAAATAAAAAAACCCTAATCTATAATAAACTACCAATAGCCCTTAAAAGGGCCTTTTTGTGGGGCATTGCCCTAAAGAAACCAGCTCTTTTGCTACAAAATAAAAACAACCCCCCCCTAACATTACAAACCCCCACCCACCCCAAACCCACAAAATAAAAAAAACCTAACTAAAAAAAACTAATCTAAAAAATAAAATAAAAGAAACACTATAAAAAAAAACTAATCTACCCATTGCCCTGAAAAGGGCATTTGTATATGCATTGCCCTTAAAAGGGCATTCAGCTCTTTTAAGATTGCCCATTAGCCCTAATCTGAAAAAAAAACACCCCAAAAAAACCTACCACTAACCCCTCTTTTCAGGGCAATGGGTAGATTAGTTTTTTTTACAGTGTTTCTTTTATTTTATATGTTTGGAGGGTGGGGGTTTTTAATGTTAGAGGGGGTTTGTTTTTATTTTTTTTTATCAAAAAAGCTGATTTCTTTAGGGCAATGCCCTACAAAAGGCAATTTTAAGGGCCCCCAAAAGGCCCTTTTTAAGGGCCCTTGGTAGTTTATTATAGATTAGGTTTTTTTTTATTTTGGGGTGTTTTGTTTTTTATAAAACGGGGTATTAGAATAGGAATAATTTTTATTGTTTTGGATAATTTCGTTTGTTATTTTTTGTAATGGTAGTTTTTTTTATTTTTTGTAATTTTAGTTTTTATTATTTTTTTGTAATGGTAGTTTTTTTTATTTTTGTAATGTTAGGTTTTAGTGTAAGACAGCTTAGATTTTACTTATATTTCACAGGTAAGTTTGTATTTATTTTAACTAGGTAGTAAGTAAATAGTTAATAACTATTTACTAACTAGTCTACCTAGTTAGCTATATTGTAGCTAGCTTAGGTTTTATTTTTATTTCACAGGTAAGTTTGTATTTAGTTTTAAATAGGTATTATTTAGTTAATAATTGTAACTTTAATTATGTTAAAGTTAGGGGGTGTTAGGTTTAGGGTTAGGTTTAGGGGTTAATATTGTTTAATTTAGGTTGTTGCGATGTGGGGGCCAGTGGTTTAGGGGTTAATAGGTTTAGTTAGTGTTGGCAATGTTTGGGAACGGCGGCTAAGGGGTTAATAGGTTTAGTTAGTGTTGGCGATGTTTGGGAACGGCGGTTTAGGGGTTAAAAGGTTTAGGTAGTGTTGGCGATGTGGGGGTGCGGTTTAGGGGTTAATAGTTTTAGTTAGTGTCGGCGATGTTAGGGAACGGTGGTTTAGGGTTTAATACCTTATTTAGTGATTTAGTTTGTGTTGCCGATGTTTGGGAACGGCGGTTTAGAGGTCAATAGGTTTAGGTAGTGTTGGCGATGTGTGTGGGGTGCAGGTTTAGGGGTTAATAAGTTTAGTTATGTTGGCGATGTGGGGGGTGCGGTTTAGGGGTTAATAGGTTTAGTGTTGGCGATGTCGGGGAACGGCGGTTTAGGGGTTAATAACTTTATTCATTTAGTTAGTGTCGGCGATGTGGGGGGGCGGAAGTTTAGGGGTTAATAGGTTTAGGTAACATAGTAACATAGTAGATGAGGATGAAAAAAGACCGAAGTCCAACAAGTTCAACCTATACAAATCTAATATACTTATAAAAAAATAAAAAATAAACTCCAGTTGAACTTAAATTAATCCCACCCATTTAATACAAACAATTATATCCATTAATTTTTAGTTCTAGCCAGAAATGTATCCAAATCATTTTTAAATGTATCTAGGGTATTGGCATTCACTACCTCCTTTGGTAATAAGATCCACAATTGTATTGCTCTTACAGTGAAAAAACGTTTCAGTTGCGGGAGATTGAATCTCCTTTCCTCCAACCTTCAATTGTGACCTCTTGTCACAATCAATTTTCTTGGAATAAACAGAGCTTCTAGATAAATTATATTTTCTCAAAGAGAGAATATATCTAAGTCTCCCAGTAGGTGGTGCTATTTGTTTAAGGCAAAAGACACAGTGAAACCTCAACACTGTGTATAGGTTAAAGGGACATGAAACCCAATTTTCTCTCTCTCTCGTGATTTAGAAAGAGCATGCAATTTTAAACAACTTTCTAATTTACTTCAATTATCTATTTTGCTTCGTTCTCTTGATATATTTTGCTGAAAAGCATATCTAGATAGGCTCAGAAACTGCTGATTGGTAGCTGCACATAGATGCCTTGTGTGATTGGCTCTCCCATGTGCATTGCTATTTCTTAAACAAAAGATTTCTAAAACATGAAGCAAATTAGATAATAGAAGTAAATTGGAATGATGTTTAAAATTGTATTCTCTACTTGAATCATGAAATACATTTTTTGGGTTTAGTGTTCCTTTAAATATCTTATGACAAAAATGTTTTTAAATGCGCCTAAGATATTTCTAAAATAGAAATTACTCAGTCTAAATTTGCATAAATTTGACATAAATTTGACATAAATTTCACATAAATTTTATAATTGAAATTACTTAGTCTGAATTTGCATGTATTTTTCACATAAATTTTAAAGATGGAGTCTGATTCCAGACTGGTTGCTCTTAAATCAGTAATTTACTTATGTATTTAATAGTAAGATATGGACTATAGAATAGATGGGGGTCTACTTGTGGATTTATATTGGATACAATTAATAGAAACTTTTTGTAAAAAAGAGAGGACAAACACTTCAAGTGTTAGAATATAAGAAAAATAATTTTACTGGTTTGTTTAAAAAGACAAGCATATAAAATATTAAATATTAAAGTAGATTTCGTTTTGAAAGATTATTTAATTAGATTTTTTCTTAGAGAAATGTAATTTTATGCTATATATATTATGCAATTGTTATATTTAAAAACCTACGGCTAGATTACGAGTTGTGCGTTAGGGTAAAAAAGCAGCGTTAAGAGGTCCTAACGCTGCTTTTTTACGCCTGCTGGTATTACGAGTCTTGAAGGTTTAGGGTCACCGCACACTTCTTTGGCCTTATCACAAAACGACTTACGCAAACTTTGTAAAGTCTTTTTTCTATGGGACTTCCATAGCGCTGGTATTACGAGTCTGTCCTGGGAGGCCAAAAAGTTAGCGATACACCCTCTACCTCCAAGATTCCTAACGCATTTAAAAGTCAGTAGTTAAGAATTTTATGGTACAACGCCGTAACATAAAACTCATAACTAAAGTGCTAAAAAGTACACTAACACCCATAAACTACATATTAACCCCTAAACCGAGGCCCTCCCGCATCGCAAACACTATAATACATTTTTTACCCCTAATCTGCCGCTCCGGACACTGCTGCCACCTACATTATATTTATTAACCCCCAATCTGCTGCCCCCAATGTCGCTGCCACCTACCTACACTTATTAACCCCTAATCTGCCACCCCCAATGTCGCCGCCACCTACCTACACTTATTAACCCATAATCTGCCGCCCCCAATGTCGCTGCCACCTACCTACACTTATTAACCCCTAATCTGCCACCCCCAACGTCGCCACCACTATAATAAACATATTAACCCCTAAACCGCCGCACTCCCGCCTAGCAAACATTAGTTAAATATTATTAACTCCTAATCTTCCGTCCCTAACATCGCCGCCACCTACCTACATTTATTAACCCCTAATCTGCCGTCCCCAACGTCGCCGCCACTATACTAAATGTATTAACCCCTAAACCTAAGTCTAACATTAACCCTAACACCCCCTAACTTAAATATAATTTAAATAAATCTAAAGAAAATTCCTATCATTAACTACATTATTCCTATTTAAAGCTAAATACTTACCTGTAAAATAAACCCTAAGCTAGCTACAATATAACTAATAGTTACATTGTAGCTAGTTTAGGATTTATTTTTATTTTACAGGCAAGTTTGTATTTATTTTAACTAGGTAGAATAGTTATAAAATAGTTATTAACTATTTAATAACTAACTAGCTAAAATAAATACAAAAGTACCTGTAAAATAAAACCTAACCTAAGTTACACTAACACCTAACACTACACTATAATTAAATAAATTAACTAAATTAACAACAATTAAATCAAATTAAATTAGCTAAAGTACAAACCCCCCCCCACTAAATTACAGAAAATAATAAACAAATTACAGATATTTAAACTAATTACACCTAATCTAATAGCCCTATCAAAATAAAAAAGCCCCCCCAAAATAAAAAAAACCCTAGTCTAAACTAAACTACCAATAGCCCTTAAAAGGGCCTTTTGCGGGGAATTGCTCTAAGGTAATCAGCTCTTTTACCTGAAAAAAAATACAAACAACCCCCAACAGTAAAACCCACCACCCACACAACCAACCTCCCAAATAAAATACTATCTAAAAAAACCTAAGCTCCCCATTGCCCTGAAAAGGGCATTTGGATGGGCATTGCCCTTAAAAGGGCAGTTAGCTCTTTTGCAGGCCCAAACCCTAACCTAAAAATAAAACCCACCCAATACACCCTTATAAAAACCTAACACTAACCCCCTGAAGATCGACTTACCAGGAGAAGTCTTCATCCAAGCCGGGCCGAAGTCCTCAACGAAGCCGGGAGAAGTCTTCATCCAAGCCGGGCGAAGTGGTCCTCCAGACGGGCAGAAGTCTTCATCCAGACGGCATCTTCTATCTTCATCCATCCGGCACGGAGCGGGTTCATCTTCAAGACATCCGACGCGGAGCATCTTCTTCATCTTAATCGGAATTAAGGTAGAAAAAATCCTATTGGCTGATGCAATCAGCCAATAGGATTGAAGTTCAATCCTATTGGCTGATCCAATCAGCCAATAGGATTGAGCTCGCATTCTATTGGCTGATTGGGGGGTTGCTTGTATTTTTTTTTTCAGGTAAAAGAGCTGATTACTTTGGGGCAATGCCCCGCAAAAGGCCCTTTTAAGGGCTATTGGTAGTTTAGTTTAGGCTAGGGTTTTTTTTATTTTGGGGGGCTTTTTTATTTTGATAGGGCTATTAGATAAGGTGTAATTAGTTTAAACATCTGTAATTTGTTTTTTATTTTCTGTAATTTAGTGGGGGGGGTTTTGTACTTTAGCTAATTTAATGTAATTGATTTAATTGTTGTTAATTTAGTTAATTTATTTAATTATAGTGTAGTGTTAGGTCTTAGTGTAACTTAGGTTAGGTTTTATTTTACAGGTACTTTTGTATTTATTTTAGCTAGGTAGTTATTAAATAGTTAATAAATATTTAATAACTATTCTACCTAGTTAAAATAAATACAAACTTGTCTGTAAAATAAAAATAGATCCTAAGCTAGCTACAATGTAACTATTAGTTATATTGTAGCTAGCTTAGGGTTTATTTTATAGGTAAGTATTTAGTTTTAAAAATGTAGTTAATGATAGGAATTTTCTTTAGATTTATTTAAATTATATTTAAGTTAGGGGTGTTAGGGTTAGGGTTAGACTTAGGTTTAGGGGTTAATACATTTAGTATAGTGGCGGTGACTTTGGGGGGCGGCAGATTAGGGGTTAATAAGTGTAGGTAGGTGGCAGCGACATTGGGGGCAGCAGATTAGGGGTTAATAAATATAATGTAGGTGTCGGCGATGTTGGGGGCAGCAGATTAGGGGTTCATAAGTATAATGTAGGTGGTGGCAGTGTCCAGAGCAGCAGATAAGGGGTTAATAAGAATAATGTAGGTATCTGAGATGTCAGGGGCAGCAGATTAGCGGTTAATAAGTGTAAGATTAGGGGTGTTTAGACTCTGGGTTCACGTTAGGGTGTTAGGTCTAGACATAACTTTTATTTCCCCATAGGAATCAATGGGGCTGCGTTACTGAGTTTTACGCTGCTCTTTTGCAGGTGTTAGACTTTTTCTCAGCCGGCTCTCCCCGTTGATTCCTATGGGGAAATCATGCACAAGCACGTACGACCAGCTCACCGCTGACTTAAGCATCGCTGGTATTGGAGTGCGGTAATGAGCAAAATTTTGCTCAACGCTCACTTCTTGTCTTTTAATGACGGGTTTCTGAAAACTCGTAATAGCAGCGCTGCAGGTAAGTGAGCGGTGAGAGAAAACTGCTCGTTAGCACCGCATAGCCTCTAACGCAAAACTCGTAATCTAGGCCCTACATAGGGTTAAACGGATCCGTTTCAACTATCTAAAACTCTTTCATATAAAATAGAAAACTCTTTATGTTGACATGTGTTTATGTGATATAAATCTATATTGTCTTATTTGAAGTATCGGTCTGTTATGATATAGAAATAGTTTTAATTGTAGAGACAGATACAATTTTGATACAATTATATTCCGATAGTAAGTAAAAAATTGTTTAACTTTTATAACAAATGTTCCTAAAACATATTGGATTAATACACTGGAAAGCAAATTGTTAAACACATTACAATCCCATATGGATAAAACCAATGATATAGTGCTTCCCAGCGATAATTAAAGGAAGTATCATCTAGAACATACACAAGAAATTGACAGCTACTTTTATATAGAGGGCTTTGTATTTCAGACTTCAAATCTGACTGGCGGTACTGTCCCAAAATAAATGTCTGAGTTACTTGCCCGGGGCTTATGAATATTTGCTGTTACCTTCAGTTAAGGCAGAGATATCTAAACAGAAGAATTGTTCCCTCTATACCGGTATCGATCTTTTCCTCAATGTAAACGTGGGTAGACTTGGGTTTATTCTAAGAACCAAAGGTGTTTTTTCATGTACTTTACCTCTGGCTGTGATCCCAGTGTTTTCTTAGCAGCTTTTCAGATAAGGCAATTCCGTGATGCAGAACTGTGCAGACCAGGGTACGTCCTAGGAGCCAAACAAATATTCTCCTTGTATTTTTCTTCTTTTACTGCGATCCCAAATGAAGTATTCCTAGCAGTATACAGGTGGAATGTACTTCTCATACAGTTTGGCTCACAATAGGCTTACGTCCCCTTTATCGGTTCCTGCAGTGCTATATAAATGTTGCGGTTGGGACACAATAATTTATGTCCGGATCAGTTGTAAATCCAAAAGGTTAGATAACAATATGTACGTGTTTCGGCTGTCAACTGCAGCCTTTTTCAAACATACTGCTCTTCTGTGTTTTGGCGGCCTTTTTTTTAAACTATCAGGAACCCTCTTACATTGGTTACTTGAAACGGTGTCTCACTAGTTTGTAATTCCACCAATAGAGCGGTGTTGTTACCTTTTCTTGCACGATTTTGTTCTTATTCGTTCATGTCATTTTAAAAATATACGACTTTACAGATTATATTAGTCTCATCTAGACTATCTTACTTGAAACCCCTATTCTGTTTTTTTGTATAACAGGTGTATATAAATCTTCAGTTACATATTCAAAAGTTGCTATTGGATATTGGGTACTATAACATAGACTTTAGATAGTAATTCTCAAAAAAATTAAAATAGAGGGTAAATTGTTCACGAGTAGCTCAGAAACAGATAACTCAAGTGGTGATGATCAACATAACACTAAATCTTTCAGAGAAAAACAAAAAAGTTTTTTAGATCCAAAATCGAACACAAAAGGAGAAGGGGGGAGGAAACATAAACAGTCAAAGAGGGAGGAGACGATACCAAACAATGTTCCAACAGAAAGAAAAACAGAACACATAAATGTAGTCAAAATGTCCACAAAAGCCCTAAAAAATTAACACATAGAACTACTTAGTAAAGGCCTTACATTTTCCCCTACAGCAAAGTGTGACAAATTTAATCTAGTTAAAGATCTTAATTTATTTGCGAGAAAGGTTTCTTTTAAAAAAACAGTATAGACATAAGCAAAGTACTCAAACTTGGAACATGCATGAATTAGAATCTTTACAGAGTTTAGAATCCCTTGAAAAGGAAAATTTACCAACTAACCCCCAGGAACAAATAGAAGAAGATACAACTAATATTGGTTTTAGTAATCTGAAACCAAAATCTGAATACATGCCGTCTCTCTCAACAATATCCTTGGTACATAATTTCGTGAAAATGGTGGAAAAAGACATAAATCTATTGGACACAAATAGTGATTTTGTGGACAATATACGTCAGATACAAAGGAAAGCTATGAGAGAACTAATTGAAGATACATCCATTACAATAAAGCCATCGGATAAAGGTGGCAATGTAGTGATACTCAATACCAAAGATTATATAGAAGAATGTGAGAGACAGTTAAAAAACCAGAAGCAATATAAACTTTTAAAATCTGACCCAACACAGAAATATAATAATCAACTAAGGTTAATACTTTCCAAAGCCCTAGAAGAAAATTTAATAACTAAAAAGGAGTTTCTATACTTGCATGTAAAACATCCCATAATACCTACATTCTACACCATTCCAAAACTACACAAAGCTAAAATTCCTCCTCCAGGGAGACCAATAGTCTCAGGACTAGGGTCACTCACAGAAAACATTTCATAATATGTAGACTTTTGTTTAAGACCACATTTATCAAATTTACCATCATATATTAAAGATACTTTGGATGTTCTTAAAAAAATAGATGATATTACAGTAAAAACAGATACATTATTGGTCACAATAGATGTAGAAATGTTATATTCATCAATCCCACACAATTTGGGAATAGATGCATTTAAATTTTATTTACAACAAAGAAGGACAGCATACAGCAAACATACTGACTTTGTATTAGAACTATTGAAATTCATCCTGGAGCATAATTATTTCACATTTAATGGGAAATTTTATGAACAGATACTTGGAACAGCAATGGGGACTTGTTGTGCCCCAACTTATGCCTGCCTATACTTGGGGAAATGGGAACATGACTGTGTTCTTGATTGTGAATTAAATCGTAACAATAGCATTAGTTTGTGGCTAAGATTTATAGATGACATTTTAGTCATCTGGGAAAACACAGAAGACAATTTAGTCAGATTCATGGAAAAACTAAATTTAAATAAATGGAATTTGAAGTTCACTTTTTCACGAGATAAAGCAGTCATATCCTTTCTAGATCTGAATGTAATGATATCACAAAATAAGATAGAAACATCCATGTATAGAAAGCCAACAGCAGGCAACACACTTTTGGCATATAGCAGTCATCACCTGCAAAATTTAATAAACAATATACCATATGGTCAATATTTAAGACTAAAAAGAAATTGCTCTGATGAGAATAAATTTAAATTGGATGCCAGGGAGCTAAAGAATAGATTCATAGATAGAGGGTACCCAAATAAAACCTTAAAAATAGCCTACAATTGTTCAAAATTAAAAACAAGAGAGGATTTACTGTATAAAAGTAATGAGAAGAATTTACTAAACTCAAGCCCAGTTAGATTCATAACAAATTACCATAATAAATGGAAAGAAACAAGAAAGATCTTAGAAAGATATTGGCACATATTACAAGCAGAACCATCATTAGCTGAGATCATAGGGGATAAGCCCTCCCAACAGCAAGAAAAGCAAATGTTTTAAAGGACACGCTAGTAAGAAGCCATTTCAGCCACAAACCTAAATTGACTTGGTTGGAAAAATGGAGAGATAGGAATGGAAATTACAAATATAGCTATTGTTCAGTTTGTCAAAATATGGAAACAAACAGCAAATTCACTGACAAACATGGAAACACACACAAGATAAAAGGCCATATATCCTGTGGTAGTGAGGGAATTATATATATGCTATTTTGCAAGTGCCCGATGTACTACATAGGTAAAACCTATAGGGAATTACGTGAACGTATAAAAGAGCATAAAAGGGACATTAAAAATGTGAATATTAAAACTAATGCGGTAGCTAGACATTTTTTAGAGTGTCACCAAAGTAACAAAAAACTGTTGAGATTTAGAGGCTTAGAAGCAGTGAATTTCAAAGGTAGAAGGAGTGACCTGGATAAAAAAAAAACTTTTACAATTGGAATGTAAATGGATCTTTAATTTAAAATCCCTAAAACCCCTGGGTCTGAATGAGGAAATCAACTATGCTCCCTTTCTGTGAATATTGTTAAAATAGAATTGGAACCCTGATGTACGTCTAGGCTAATTACTATGTTTGACAATAGGTACAAATTAAATGTGTAAATAAGGTTGCAAGTGTAAATATAAAACCTTAGAATCCTATTATTATCTGTGTTACTGGGTCTGTTACTAGGTATATATATATATATATATATATATATATATACACATATATATACACGTATTCTTGTTATTTCTGTTTCCCTGTCCCTTTAAAGTTTCTTTAAGCTTTATTTCTGAATGCCTCGTAAGGAGCAATATTATAAATAATAGCGTTTACTATATATATCTGTATGTGAAGAACGGTCATGTTTCAGAATTTTTGTGTTATTATGTTTAACATAGCACTATAGTAACGTTTGTGGCAACAAAGTATCTATTTCAATACACTATTTCACACCTGGGAGTAAAAGAAAGGAAAAGGAGGAGTTTTCAGGCAGACTTAAGTCGCTACGGATCTGCAAGTAATTACAACTCAGCCGGAAGAAGCCTGATGATTTGTGGGTGAAACACGCGTAACTGTTGTCTAATGCTGGTGGGGAAACAGCTGAACCCTGCCGTCTATATGCTGGAGCTCCCACATTGATAGAAGTCGGGAGGAGAAGCCCTGCATGAAGTAAGGCATGGAATACACCACTAAGTGCCTTAAACACCTTGTAACATCCGTGATAGATGAAGCATATGGATCAGGTAAAATAAGTGACTTTTACTAAGCAGCGGATAAACAGTGGAATTGGTACGCTTGTTCCTAAGTCGATCTTAGGTATATTCAGAGTTGCCGTCATAGCTGTTGTGCTGTTGTGATACAGCGGAAGTATTCAGTACACCTGTCCAACCTTACATCATATTTGTACAAGGCTCTGTTGCTTCATATTGCAATTATTGCAGGATGTCCGCTTTTGGAGACCTACTTATGGAACATTTATTGTTTCACCTTGGAGACCAGGAATAAGCTTATTTTGAAAAATTATTACCCTGGGATAGAGGCCTCTATAAGGGTTATTTCTATATGACTTTTCAATGTTAAATGGGACTCTCAGCTTAATATACTAAATATATTAACTTTTTGTTGCCACATAGGATTTGTATATTTTGTATACTTTTTGTTGCTATACTTTGATTGTTGATAAACTATTTGAATTGTATCTGCTGTCCGCCTGTGATTTTAGGGTAGGCTCTAATCCTGGCTCTTTAATTTTTTCTATCCCATTGTGCTGGACTAAGAGTTACTTTGTTCTTATATAATGTATCCAATTATTTAACTCTCCGTGCACAGGTAGAGGGTGTGAATTGAGGGGTCGCCCCATATTCCGTTTACTTTTGGGGGGCATTGTATATTGAATGTAGTGCTGATATATCTTATTATATTATATATATATATATATATATATATATATATATATATATAAATATATATATATATCTTTTAGAAAAATAATATTTATATTTCAGATTTCAGATTTTAGAGATGTTTGTCTTTTTTGTCATAACCAGAGCTTCTGCCATCTCTGTATATGGGCCTTGAATATATTTATATAAAGTAATCATGTCACCTCTCAAGCGCATTTTTTCTAGGGAAAACAGACCCAGTTTGGCTAGCCTCTACTCATAGCTTAAATTCTCCATTCCCCTTATTAGCTTTGTGGCCCTTCTCTGAACTTTTTCTAGTTCTGAAATATCTTTTTTTGCGATTGGTCCCCAGAACTGCACTCCATACTCAAGGTGAGGTCTTACCAGGGATTTATAAAGTGACAGAATTATGCTTTCCTCCCTTGAATCAATGCCTCTATTATTACAGGCTAGTATCTTATTAGCCTTTAAAGGGACAGTCTACCATAGAATTGTTATTGTTTTAAAAGATAGATAATCCCTTTATTACCAATTCCCCAGTTTTGCATAACCAACACAGTTATATTAATATACTTTTTACCTCTGTGATTACCTTGTATCTAAGAACCTTCTGACAGCCCCCTGATCACATGACTGTAATTGTTTATTATCTATTTTCTTGCATTTAGCATTGCAATGTGCTAAATCTTAAATAACCCCCTGTGCCTGAACACAGTGTTATCTATATGGCCCACGTGTACTTTCTGTCTCTTTGTGTTGAAAAGAGATTTAAAAAGCATGTGATAAGAGGCAGCCCTCAAAGGCTTAGAAATTAGCATATGAGTCTGCCTAGGTTTAGTTTAAACTAAGAATACCAAGAGAAAAAAAGCAAATTTGATGATAAAAGTAAATTGGAAAGTAATAAGTTGATTAAAATTAAATGTCCTATCTGAATAATGAAAGTTTAATTTATACTAGACTTAGACTGCCCCTCTAAAGCCACTGCCCTGCATTGTGCATCCATCTTTAGCTTGTTAGCTATTACTACTCCCAAATCTCCCAGACTGTTTGGCTAAGTCTTGTCCCATTTAAATAATACATTGACTGCTTATTTTTACTTCCAAAATGTAGAACCTTGCCCTTTCCTGTATTAAATCTCATTTTCCATTTACCTGCCCATATTTCAAATTTTTGCAGATCCCTTTGTAATAAAAGTTAATCCTGCTCTGGGGGGAGGAGCCACCACTGGAGCTGAGCGGCCGCATCTCATTGTGGCTCTGGCCACACTATATATATAAAACAAATTTAACGGCCACTTAAGCTCCCTCATTTCAATAACAGCTAATACTTGTGTGACCAGTGACTTTATTAAACCAACACCGGGCAACACTGCAGCTTATAGACGCATTTTGGCTTCTGATGCTTGTCTAGCTGATCGGAGTGCTGAGCGGCGGCCATTTTAAAACCCACGCGGCATACAACTAAAGAGATAAGAAATTGGCTAATAATAGCCATATTACATTTTCCAATGACATTTATCGCGAGAGACAACATGGACCTAGCGACATTCATCCTCAGAGAGCTGAGGAAACTTCTGGACAACTACCAAGTCGAGTTTACACGCACGCTTCAGGCGGCGACTCATTTGGCCGAGGCAGATCTTACAAGCCCTGATGCCTTATATCATGTCTCCACAACCACCTGCGATGAGGCTGGCACCCTGGGGCCCCGGTGTCCATCGCTCATCCCGCATAACACACGGAGAGGCATAGAGGTGTGCTTTGTGACCGCAGCGCCCTCAGCTGAGGTGCTGACTGATAGCCCGACCAGATGTGAGGAGGCGGACATAATCTCTCCTCCACACAAATATGGATCTATGGAAACAGCATTCGGCATAGTCCCTGCAACTGCCCAGACATTCCCTAAGCTTAGAGGTTGGAAGTGCCTTCCGACGCTGCCGGAGTTGATAGCTGAGGAAATCTTTGGGGAAGTCTACCTACTTGTTGCTGTAGTTGAGAAGAACAACCTGGAACCCCTGCCAGGCTCGGAGTTACTTATTCCTAGAGGTATCGGCTAGACATGCTCTCTTGCAGACCGCTAAGCCTGCTGAGGTTTCTGAGACGATTGGTTTGAGTGCCTTTGGTCTACTGACACCTTACTATATGCTTAATGTACAGAACAATAGTCCTATGCTTTGCACAAGATAAAATGCCAAATCCCTATGTGACATATTCTATGCCTTACTTTAATAATGGCGGAGCCACATGTGTTCCTCTGTGACGCAGCTGAGTTCTTGTCGGTCCTTGAACGATTGGGCATGGGATAAGTGTATAGCCCGTAGCTATCCAGAAGCCTATATTTAGGCACAATCTTAGACGCTCTTCATGTTTGACTATACCTGTATGTGTCCCGGACATTGCTAAAAAACACATTCTTGTTTATGGACAATATCAGTACGCTTCAATGGACACCTGGCTTTGGGGGTGGCCAGATGTTAATCTATAATGGGACTGTACTTCTACACTAACTTCTAAACCAGCGTATCTGTTCCATAGTCAAGAGACTGCTTGTACTTTAATATTAAATTGCCAATTAACCAGCTTCAGGTCTTATGTGAGACATAGTACTATATGGTCAGAGGGGTCAGGTGATGTTATCATGCTCTTATTTAAGGTTGCTTGATATGCAGACTAACTAATATATATTCTCTCTACAGCTAACAACCATCGCAATCCACTCTACTGTTTAAGTTATTGCATGTACCCCATATGGTATTGTACCGTATATGATTCAGGCAATGTTATACTGTTGTCGCTTAAGGCTGCTCAATATGTATATTCTCGGTTATGCATTTAAGGGAGCCGGCATGTAACACGTTCCATTCAACTGTTTATAATATGTTCCCCATTATGTCCTGTATTTATGTTTTAGGATTGTTAGTTGGTTCTGTGCTTCACAAAAGCTGATTAAGTGGGCTTGGGCATCTTATTTTTCAAAGACCCCCTCAGCATATTATAATTATATTTATCTGGTCACCTCCCCCCCACACACTTAATGAACCTCCTTATTTAGGAGAGCTAATCATGCGGCTTATCTTTTTCTTGTGCCGCAACCTTACTACAGTTTTTATTAATAATAACCCTTGCAATATGTTTTGATGTTAATTTAATTCTACTAGTTCTACCGTAGCAGCGCCGTTTGGGTAGTCAGAGCAATATATTTACTCATCTTATCATATCCTTTGTACAGTTAACTGATTTTTTCATTTTTGCTACCATTTTAAGTGTTTATTGCATTGCCATTCCAAGGTTATAAGTTCAAAAGTGATAATTTGATTTCCTAATCTTGGCTTATATGGAAAATGACAACAAAGGGAAAAAAAGAAAAAGGGGGTTTCAGTCTCTACTATTGGAATGTCTATATTGGAAATTTTTTCTTTTTATCTATAGAGACTCTGTTAAAATGGAATACACTAATCTTGATTGTTATAATGATATGATATTCCATATACATTGTATTGTTTTCGCAAAACCTCAATAAATAAAATGTAAAAAAAAAAAAAAAAGTTAATCCTGCTCTGACCTAATGACCTTACTTAACTTAGTATCATCTGCAAAAATAGAGATGTCGCTATTTAATCTTTGCTCCAAGTCATTGATAAAAATATTAAAAAGAACAGGGCCCAGTACTGATCCCTGGGGGACTCCACTGATTACCTTTATCCAATCTGAGTATGATCCATTCACTAATACTCGTTGCTTCCTATCTTTTATCCAGTTATTTATCCATGAGCTAACATTTTCAGCTAATCCCAGGCCCTTAATTTTGTGCATTAATCTCTCATGTGGCACTGTGTCAAACGCCTTTGCAAAGTCTAAGTAAATCACATCAACTGATTCACCTTTATCTATATTTTTACTTACTTCCTCGTAGAATCTAATTAGATTAATTTGACATGATCTATTTCTCATAAAACCATGCTGATTTGAACTCATAATCATGTTTACATGAATATGCTCATCAATATAATCCGTTATAATCCCTTCAAATATCTTTACCCCTATTGATGTCAGACTAACTGGTCTATAGCTTCCGGGAACATCCCTGCTTCCCTTTTTGAAGAGTGGCACCACATCAGCTTTACGCTAATCCTGGGGTACTATGCCTGAGGATAATGAATCTTGAAAAATTAAGAGTAGTGGTTTTTCTATAACATTGCTAAGTTCCCGTAACACCCTTGAGTGTATTCCATCTGGGCCTGGAGTTTTATTTACCTTAATATTATTGAGTTTTTTCCTGATATCCTCTAGACATAACCTAGTTAATGGTAAGGGCTGGCATGTTCTAGTTTGTTCCAAAGTATCCTCCATTGGTTCCTCTCTTGTGTATACTGAAGAAAAGAACTGGTTTAGTACCTCAGCCTTCTCCCTGTCACTGTTAATCATGCTACCCTCCACGCATTTTAATGTACCTATATTGTTCTTCTTAGATTTATGTAGTTAAATAACCTTTTAGGGTTAGACTTAGAATCCTTTGCAATTAATCTTTCATTTTCAATTTTGGCTAATGTGATTGCCTTTTTGCATGCTTTGTTACATTCCTTATAAGTTTGGTATGTTGAGTCTGTGCTATTTTCTTTGAATAATTTAAATGCCCTACGTTTTTTCCTAATTTCTCTTAACACATTTTTATTTAGCCATATTGGCTTTAATTTTTTATTTTTATAACCATATGGCATATGTTGATATGTATATTTATTTAACAAAGTTTTAAACGTTATCCATTTATCCTCTGTATTTTTATTAGGTAGTGTTAGTGATGTGGGGGGACAGTGGTTTAGGGGTTAATAGCTTTATTTAGTGGTGGCAGCGGTTTTACATAATTTTGTTTCGGCAATCGCCGGCACATTAGTTACGTTAAATTTTTCGTTTTTTTTTTATCCGAAAAAACGAACGGATCCGAAACCGATATAATGTAACGTAACTAATTTGCCAAAACAATTTTTTTTTTTAAACATAACTAAACTAATTTTCCGAAACAATTAAATTTTAACCAATTGAAAACGAAACAAACCGATTTTTTTAGCGGCACACAAGTCTAATCCATATGAGCTTAGAGCTATCGAGGAAGGAGTATGTCACAAATCACAAACAAACAGGTAGAGCGCCGCTGGAGCGTCTTCCGACTCCACTTACTTAGATACCTGTATCTTCCTGTGTGGCTGCTCCTCCTAACTGTAATTCACTCAAACAATGGAGCCTTCCTGGTACTGTGGTCCGTGGGGGGTTCCCATTACAGGTATGCTGCAAAACCACCAACGCGTCTTATCGTGTGTTTCGCTCCTCCGTACATGCAGTCAGGAGCTTCTTCCTGGTGATGTCATCATCCACAGAATGGGTCCTTTTTATTGGTTTCAAAGGGTCACGTGTTCTTGCACAACACCAATTAGCAGTCAATTCCTACAGTTCATTCAGTGCAAGTCTATATGACATAGTTAAACACAGGACTATCCTTGCTTCTTTTCCCTAACAAACAAAACTATTAATTTTGTATATTGATACAGACCACATTCTAAACATAGCATAACATGAGTTTGCGTCAAAATGGAAAAGAGACAAATGTAGATAGTATCGCTATAGTACGTAGATATTCAAAAAATTACTTATCTCTTAACATAATTTGTATCAATATTCCCACCTCTTTTGCTGGGTTTAACCAACTCAATACCAGTGATAGGCAAGTCATTCATATTTGAATTGTGATATTGACAGAAATGTCTAGCAACAAGGCAATCAGTATTAACAGCCTAAATGTCATTACGATGTATAGTAATGCGTGATTGAAAATCACAGTATCTTTTACCCACGTAAAAACGTGGGCAAGGACATGATAAAAAGTAAATTACCCCTGCAGAAGAACAGTTAATAAAATATTTTATCTTATATATTTTTCCAGTTGTAGTACTGAATGTTTTTGTTCTTTGGACAAATTTACAACACACACAATGGCTGCAGGGAGAACATCCCGCTAGTTTATTGCATTTTTACTTATTGCATCAGCCAATATTGCATCAGCCAATAGGATTTTTCAACTTTAATTCCGATTGGCTGATAGAATTCTATCAGCCAATCGGAATTCAAGGGACACCATCTTGGATGACGTCACTTAAAGAAACATTCATTCGGGAAGAAGACTTCGCTTGAAGAGGATGCTCCGCGCCAGATGTCTTGAAGATGGACCCGCTCCGCGCCGGATGGATGAAGATAGAAGATGCCGTCTGGATGAAGACTTCTGCCCATCTGGAGGACCACTTCTGCCGGCTTGGATGAAGACTTCTTCCAGCTTCGTTGAGGACTTCTTGCCGCTTCGTTGAATACTTCTCCCGGCTTCGTTGAGGATGGATGTCCGGTCTTCAAAACTGTAAGTGGATCTTCGGGGGTTAGCGTTTTTTTAAAGGGTTTATTGTGTGGGTTTTATTTTTAGGTTAGGGTTTGGGCAGCAATAGCGCTAAATGCCCTTTTAAAGACAATACCCATACAAATGCTCTTTTCAGGGCAATGGGGAGCTTAGTTTTTTTTTTAGTTAGGATTTTATTGGGGGGTTGGTTTTGTGGGTGGTGGGTTTTAATGTTGGGGGGGTTGTTTGCATTTTTTTTACAGGTAAAAGAGCTGATTTCTTTGGGGCAATGCCCCGCAAAAGGCCCTTTTAAGGGCTATTGGTAGTTTAGTTTAGGCTGATTGGCTGCAAATCTGCAGGGGGTGGTATTGCACCAGCAGTTCACAAGAACTTCTGGTGCAATGATAAATGCTGAGAGCATATGCTGTCGGCATTTATCGATGTGCAGCGGACATGATACGCTATATCGTATCATGTCTGCTCGCACTATAATAAATTGACCCCCTAGAGTGCTAGACATTGTACTCTTTCTCCAGCCCTATGCTGGAACAATTCTTAGAACCGAGAAGTACACTATTAGATGCAGTGGGTTTACGGTAAACTTCAGTGGTTATTATGTTTTGCTTTTTACTGATCAAAAGATCAAGAAAATGAATACACTAATAGTCACTATTGCACGTTAGTAATATATTATAATCATTCTGATTTAACACAGAAATAAACTCAGAAAGTTCTTGTTCCTTACCTTCTACAAAATCTAAATATCATCCACATAACATATCCAGGATCCAAGTATTGAACAGGATTCTTCCCCAGTCTCTGTTTTGGCAATGAGGATCTTACTGCAACTCCAAGCATGTTTGCAATAGCCTTTACTCTAGACCAGGATGAGGAAAAAAAGGAAAAGGAGGGCATGCTTTGTGAGGGAAAAGTGCAGCAGCAGGAGGCAGATAATATTTTTTCAACTCCTTCCAGCAGCTAAAGCAGCAGCACAACACAGCTGAGTGAAGCAGCTGCATTTTGATCAGAGGCAGTAGACTGTTTGGTTGAACCCACTGAAGTGTCTCAGACATGGTAAAGGCTTATCTTTGAGAACCTTCTCTTCCCCCTACAGCAGACCCTCCAAGCTATTGGGATGACAAGAGGACTTTGTGGCCTGCCCTGGCTATAGTAGCTCCTCTCTTTTCCCCCAACGACTGTGCAAAGTGAGCAAGTGTTTTGATTAACTGGTAATATGCTGAACCCTCAGCACTCACAAATGTCTCTGTAGCTCATGGAGCAAACGGCATTTCTCAACTGTAACATTCCAAAGCTAGGTTATCCTGCCCTTAGCTTTGACACTGATTGGTTTTAAAATGTTTTCCACTCCAGCTCCTGCACTTCCTGTTCTGTGGTAGTCATCATCTGTCAATGCCAAATCCTCAGGGAACTGCTGGCTGCTGTGTTCAAGGGGTTCTAAGCATGTGTGTGTCCTCCTCCTCCCTTGTAGGTGTATTTTGGAGGATTTTGTACTGTGAGGCCTACCTAGTTTACTAACTCTGCTGATGCTACCACTCCAGCTTCTACCCTCTCTGCTCTGTGGTGGTTATCATTTGTCAATGCCAAATCCTCAGGAAACTGCTGGCCGCTGTGTCCAAGGGGGTCTGGGCACGTGTGTCCTCCTCCTCCCTTTGTGGTGTTTTTTTGAGGGTTATGTACTGTGGGGTCAGTTCAGTAACTCTGCTGCTGCCATTCCCGATCCTGACCCTCTTGCTCTGTTATGTACTGTCAGGCCTAACTAGTTCAGTAACTCTGCTGCTGCCATTCCTGATCCTGACCCTCCTGCTCTGTTATGTACTGTCAGGCCTAACTAGTTCAGTAACTCTGCTGCTGCCATTCCTGATCCTGACCCTCCTGCTCTGTTATGTACTGTCAGGCCTAACTAGTTCAGTAACTCTGCTGCCTACTGGTGCCGCTTTTCCTGCCCCTGCTCTTACTTGAACCAAGTCTCCAAGCTACCTTTTGTAATTACAAACTTGTTATGGAGCAGGTGTGTGAGAAAGTGAGAAATGTGGGTAGCATGAGAGACTTGAAAAAACAAAAAATTATAGAGTTGAATGAAGAAAAAAAAAATATTGCACAGAAAGGCTGTAGTGGTACCTTTAATTTCAGTTTGTTATTTGAATTCTCTATGTAAAACTCGTTATAGTCCCTGCATGTTTTCGTGTCCCAGTTAGCAATGAATCTTTGGATCGTTTGCATTTCCTAGCAGTGTAATTCATTTTCAGGGTTTCCCGAAGGCTTTAATGCAATGTAACGAATTACATTCATGTCAAGCAAAACTCTTATTCAAATATTCAGCCAAACTAAATGCGCCGGCAAACGAAATTCTGCCGACCAAAATCAGTAGAAAATTCTGAACTGAAAATTTCAGACAAACCAAAAATTTCCGCTGTGCACATGTGTAGAAAATTAATGGTTTACGTGTGTATGTGTGAAGTGATTTAGGCTTAAAGGGATACAAAACCAATTTTTTTTCTTTCAATATATGGATAGAGTGTGCAATTTTAAGCAATTTTCTTATTTACTCCTATTATCAATTTTTCTTCATTATCTTGGTATATTCTGTTGAATAACAGGGACGTATGCATAGGAGCCAGTCAATTTCTGGAGCACTATATGGTAGCAATTTTGCAAGAATGTTATTAATTTGCAAGAGCACTAGAGGGCAGCACTATTTCCTGCCATATAGTGCTCCAGATGCCTACCTAGGTATCTTTTCAACACAGAATATCATGGGAACGAAGCAAATTGAACGCTTTTTTAAAAACTGTCTGAACCAAAAATGGGCAGGCTCCTAAGCTTTCATTCCTGCTTTTTTAAATAAAGATACCAATAGAACAGAGAAATATAGATAATAGGAGCAATGTTTCCTCTAAGGTGCGCAACAGCGCAGCCGTGCCTCTTCCCTCCCGATGTAGCGCAGGCAGAATGTCAGGCCGCACAACACCTGAGGGATGGGGAAAGTGAGGTATCGCCAGGGTCATTTTTAGGTGAGCGCAAAGGCTCCATCAGAGGCGGGATGTGACTTGCACTTTCAGCACCATCTCAGAGCTGTATACAGGAAGCAGGCTGGATGTGTGCTGGGTACAATCTGCAGCTTTTTTAAAATTCAGCGAGGGGACTGGATTTCTCCCATGACTGCCCTCTCTATGGTACGTTTCTCATTACTGGTCATTAAACTTTTATAACATCTCTCAGATTTTGCAGGGCTAAGCGGTGCAAAGCGGCTGTTACAGATTAAATCAGCACCGCTTGGCCCTGCATATGATATGGTTGGAAAGAGCTCTGCATGTTTGTGTCTGAAAGTCTAAAGAAGTACCGTTTATTTAACCCTCTCCCTTCTGAATCACTTTACATAATAATAATAATAATAGTTAACACATATGTTAATTAGGTGTTGCTCCTGTTATTTATTCTGTTTCAATATATTTTGTGGGTGTGAAGTCTGTGCATGTATGATTGTCGTGTGTGTATGTGTGTGAATGTATGATTGTCGTGTGTGTGTATGTGTGTGAATGTATGATTGTCATGTGTGTGTGTGAATGTATGATTGTCATGTGTGTGTCTGAATGTATGATTGTCATGTGTGTGTATGTATGTGAATGTATGATTGTCATGTGTGTGTGTGTGTGTGCATGCATGATTGACGTGTGTGTGTCTGAATGTATGATTGTCATGTGTGTGTGAATGTATTATTGTCATGTGTGTGTGTGAATGTATGATTGTCATGTATGTGTGTTCATTCATTATTGCAGTGTATGTATGTGTGTGTATGAATGTATGATTGTCGTGTGTGTGTGTAAATGTATGATTGTCATGTGTGTGTGTGCATGCATGATTGACGTGTGTGTGTCTGAATGTATGATTGTCATGTGTGTGTGTGTGTGAATGTATGATTGTCATGTATGTGTGTGCATGCATTATTCCAGTGTGTGTATGTGTATGTGTGAATGTATGATTGTCATGTATGTGTGTGCATGCATTATTGCAGTGTGTGTGTGAATGTATGATTGTGATGTGTGTGTGTGTGAATGTATGATTGTCATGTGTGTGTGTGTGTGAATGTATAATTGTCTTGCGTGTGTGTGCATGCATGCATGATTGCCGTGTGTGTGTGCATGTATGATTGTCGTGTGTGTGTGTATATATATATATATATATATATATATACTGTATATATATATATAAGTGCCACACACAAGCCGCATCAAACCCGCACAAAGAAAAAAATAATTGCATGCACGGGAAAAAAATTAAAGAGAACATTGAATAGGAGTAAAGTAGAAAGTTGCTTAAAGGGACATAATACTCATATGCTAAATCACTTGAAATTGATGCAGTATAGCTGTAAAAAGCTGACAGGAAAATATCACCTGAGCATCTCTATGTAAAAAAGGAAGATATTTTACCTCACAATCTCCTCAGCTCAGCAGAGTAAGTTCTGTGTAAAAAGTTATACTTCACCTGCTCCCAGCTGCAGGTAAAAATTAAAAAAAATGAAGAAATGAACAGCAGCCAATCAGCATCAGCATTGCTGAGGTCATGAACTCTTACTGTGATCTCATGAGATTTGACATAACTCTCATGAGATTTCATAGTAAGCTTCCTTTACCTGATTGGTGAAATAATATGAGAGTGCACGATGCTAGTCCCTTCAGATGTCCCAGGACAGACACACTAAAATGCTGCTTAGAAATCCTTTACAATGGGAGGTGGCTACTGAGGTAAAATATCTTTCTTTTTTACATAGAGATGTTCAGGTGATATTTTCTAGTCAGCTTTTTACAGCTATGCTGCATCACTTTCAAGTGTTTAAACATTTGGGTATTATGGCCCTTTAAAATTGCATGCTCTATCCAAAAAGAAAAAACATTGGGTTAAGTATCCCTTTAAGATGTAAATTAAGTACTCAACTATTTGAGCTGATCTTTTAAGCTCAAGTGGCTAAGTGCTTGAGCATTATCCAATATGAATATTACTGCACACCCCCATAGAAGTCTATTATGTAAGGGAATTAACGCACCGCTGCTATATGACATGCAGATGTCAGCACACACTAGACTATCTCTTGAGCAATAAGAAATAACTTTATAATATGTAAAACTTGAAGCATTGTGGACTGGGCTCGAGCAATGTTACTCACCATAGCTCTAACATTTGTGCTCTCCACTTCTAACCGAGGCCTTTATGTGCAGATCAGGGCCTCGATCCGATATGCAGCGTCGCCCGCAAAAGCCAGCGACGCCAAATTTTGCGCTGGTTTGGTATCACATATATGGCGTAACATAGAAGTTACGCTCGTATATTTCTGCCATCGGCCGTAGTTTTTTGGCCCATAGACAGGTATACCAAACCAGCGCAGTTCTGTATCCAATATACAGCATAAGGACTTACGTGGCGAAAATGGAGAAATCTTACTCCATTTTCACCTCGCCACAAATTGCAGGCGTAGTAAGCCTTACACTGTGTATTGGAGCCCCGTAACTCCCTAAACTACCTGCAAAATAAAACCTAACACCTAACGCATGCGCAATGTCTATCTACCTGTCAACCGCAATCCCCCGCCGCAATCCCTAATAAAGTATTTAACCCCTAAACCGCCGCTCCTGGACCCCCCCGCCACGTACATTAACTACCCCCTAATGTGAGCCCCTTACTCCGCCGCCACCTACATTACCTACCCCCTAATGTGAGCCCCTTACACCACCGCCACCTACATTACCTACCCCCTAATGTGAGCCCCTTACACCGCCGCCACCTATATTAACTACCCCCTAATGTGAGCCCCTTACTCCGCCGCCACTTACATTACCTACCCCCTAATGTGATCTCCTTACACCGCCGCCACCTACATTACCTACCCCCTAATCTGAGCTCCTACCCCGCTGCCAGCTATATTAAAATTATTAACCCCTAATCTAATCCCCCTACCCCGCCGCCAGCTATATTAAAATTATTAACCCCTAATCTAATCCCCCTACCCCGCCGCCAGCTATATTAAAATTATTAACCCCTAATTTAATCCCCCTACACCGCCGCCAGCTATATTAAATTAATTAAACCCTAAAATACTAAAATATCCCTACCACTAAACCTAAGTCTAACCTACAAATAACCCTGAAAAGGGCTTTTTTTGTGTCATTACCCCAAAGTAAACAGCTCTATTGCCAACCCTTAAAAGGGCCTTTTGCGGGCCATTGCCCCAAAGTAATCAGCTCTTTTACCAGCCTTTAAAATGGCTTTTTGCGGGGCATTGTCACAAAGTAATCAGCTCTTTTGCCTATAATCTAAATCCCCCTACACCGCCGCAACCTATAATAAATGTATTACCCCCTAATCTAATCCCCCTACACCGCTGCCACCTATATTAATTATATTAACCCTAATTATATTAGGCGTAATATAGTTAATATAGTTATTATATTATATATATTAACTATATTAACCCTAATTATATTAGGGTTAATATAGTTAATATAGTTATTATATTATATATATTAATTATATTAACCATAATTATATTAGGGTTAATATAGTTATTATATTATATATATATATATTAACTATATTAACCCTAATTTTATTAGGGTTAATATAGTTAATATAGTTATTATATTATATATATATTAACTATATTAACACAAAGATAGGGGTGTCCGGAACACGGTCAGGCCATCGGTAAGCAATTTTTGAAAGGAGCTGCTATATAGAGCTACTTGGAGTGCCGTAGCCTGCCGGCTGATCAGGCCATAAAGGTGCTGGAGGAGAAATAATGGATGCAATTAAAACATGAAAGGTTCCCAAACAGAGGGCAGGCATAGTTAGAAACAGTCTAACGTGTTTCACGCCCCCTAGTGGCGCTTATTCATAGACTAGAGTAAAGGGATGCACACAGGACATTTATACCCTTAATTGTGAACAAGTTAACCCTTGTAGTCCCAAACGGAACAATAACAAGTGAAAATTTCTTTATATAAAAAACAACAGTATATTTAAAAAAACAATGATAAGCAGAGGAGAGAATATGCAGACACCTTAATAATAATATTAAACAATAAGTGGTAAGTAATAAACAAAAACCACTAGATATGACGTTTAAGGAAAACCTTAACACTAAGGCTAGGCATAATGATATCTTGGGAATAGGACCTGCAAATATATTCAAGCATAGATGTAGGATACAAAATCAATAATTGGTGAAAATTATTCCTTAAACTAATTTTTCTTTGAGGTGGTTGCAGTGGAATTAACTATAACTACATAATAGTGTAAAAAACAGCAAAACATCACTTTAAAAGTATGACCTGCTGGCAACTAATAAAAACCCTTAGCAAGAAGAATTGATTGGTGGCCAACAAAAGCTCAATATATAAGTCAGAATATTATAGCATCATTAGCCAGTCAACTATTGCATTTATCAATTATTCTAATTGTCAATAAAGTAGCTGATGTCGAACTCTTTGTTCATGCCAAGTGGTACTCTTGTCCTTAATTTCAGATTGAGCTTGCATTCTATTGGCTGATCGGAACAGCCAATAGAATGCAAGCTCAATCTGATTGGCTGATTGGATCAGCCAATTGGATTGAACTTGAATCTGATTGGCTGAATGAATCAGCCAATCAGATTTTCTTACCTTAATTCCGATTGGCTGATAGAATCCTATCAGCCAATCGGAATTCGAGGGACTCCATCTTGGATGATGTCATTTAAAGGAAACTTCATTCGTCGTTCAGTCGTCGGGCCAGCTGGATGTTCCGCGTCGGAGGTCGGAAGAAGCCGGAAGAAAGAAGATTGAAGATGCTGCTTGGAGCAAGACTTCGTCCCGATGGAGGACCTCTTCTTTGCCGCTTGGATGAAGACATCGCCGGGATGGAAGACCTCTTCTTTGCCGCTTGGATGAAGACATCGCTGGGATGGAAGACCTCTTCTTTGCCGCTTGGATGAAGACATCGCCGGGATGGAGGACCACATCTGGATGAAGAGTTCTGCCCGGCTGGGTGAAGACGACTCAAGGTAGGGAGATCTTCTGGGGGTTAGTGTTAGGTTTTTTTAAGGGGGGTTTGGGTGGGTTTAGAGTAGGGGTATGTGGGTGGTGGGTTCTAATGTTGGGGGGTGGTATTGTGTGTTTTTTTTACAGGCAAAAGAGCTGATTACTTTGGGGAAATGCCCCGCAAAAAGCCCTTTTAAGGGCTGGTAAAAGAGCTGGTTACTTTTTAATTTAGAATAGGGTAGGGAATTTTTTTTATTTTGGGGGGCTTTATTATTTTATTAGGGGGCTTAGATTAGGTGTAAGTAGCTTAAAATTCTTGTAATCTTTTTTTATTTTTTGTAATTTAGTGTTTTGGTTTTTTTGTAATTTAGTTTAGTGTATTTAATTGTATTTTAGTTTAGATATTTGTAGTTTATTTAATTTATTGATAGTGTAGGTGTATTTGTAACTTAGGTTAGGATTTATTTTACAGGTAAATTGGTAATTATTTTAACTAGGTAGCTATTAAATAGTTATTAACTATTTAATAGCTATTGTACCTAGTTAAATTAAATACAAAGTTACCTGTAAAATAAGTATAAACCGTAAAATAGCTACAATGTAATTATTAATTATATTGTAGCTATCTTAGGGTTTATTTTATAGGTAAGAATTTAGATTTAAATAGGAATAATTTAGTTAATATTATTAATATTATTTAGATTTATTTTAATAATAATTAAGTTAGGGGTGTTAGAGTTAGATAGGGTTAATATAGTTAATATATATATAATATAATAACTATATTAACTATATTAACCCTAATATAATTAGGGTTAATATAGTTAATATATATATAATATAATAACTATATTAACTATATTAACCCTAATATAATTAGGGTTAATATAGTTAATATATATAATATAATAACTATATTAACTATATTAACCCTAATATAATTAGGGTTAATATAGTTAATATAGGTGGCGGCGGTGTAGGGGGATTAGATTAGGGGGTAATACATTTATTATAGGTGGCGGCGGTGTAGGGGGATTTAGATTATAGGCAAAAGAGCTGATTACTTTGTGACAATGCCCCACAAAAAGCCCTTTTAAGGGCTGGTAAAAGAGCTGGTTACTTTGGGGCAATGGCCCGCAAAAAGCCCTTTTAAGGGCTGGCAATAGAGCTGTTTACTTTGGGGCAATGCCACGCAAAAAGCCCTTTTCAGGGCTATTTGTAGGGTTAGACTTAGGTTTAGTGGTAGGGAAATTTTAGTATTTTAGGGGTTAATTAATTTAATATAGGTGGCGGCGGTATAGGGGGATTAGATTAGGGGTTAATTAATTTAATATAGGTGGCGGCGGTATAGGGGGATTAGATTAGGGGTTAATTAATTTAATATAGGTGGTGGCGGTATAGGAGGATTAGATTAGGGGTTAATTAATTTAATATAGGTGGCAGCGGTGTAAGGGGGTCACATTAGGGGTTAATATAGTTTAAATAGGTGGCGCGGTGTAGGAGGATCATATTAGGGGGTAACATAGTTAATGTAGGTGGCAGCGGGGTAGGGGGCTCACATTAGGGGGTAATATAGATAAAATAGGTAGCAGCGGTGTAGGGGGCTCACATTAGGGGTAATATAGATAAAATAGGTAGCGGCGGTGTAGGGGGCTCACATTAGGGGGTAATATAGATAAAATAGGTAGTGGCGGTGTAGGGGGCTCACATTAGGGGATAATATAGATAATGTAGGTGGCGGCGGGGTAGGGGGCTCACATTAAGGGATAATATAGATAAAATAGGTAGTGGCGGTGTAGGGGGCTCACATTAGGGGGTAATATAGATAATGTAGCTGGCGGCGGGGTCCGGGAGCGGTGGTTTAGGGGTTAATATATTTATTGTTAGGAGTGAGAGGGGGGGTTGCGGATAGAGGGGTATACGTGTCGGGCTATGTTTGGGAGGCGTGTAAGACAGTGCGGGTGATTTTATAACTTAGTCAGGTTTTTTTATGCGGTGGCAGTTTCTAAAGTGCCGTAAGTCACTGGCGACTCCAGAAATTTGTACTCACGCAGATTTCTGGACATCGCTGGTTTGTCAGACTTATGGCACTTTAGCATCTGACGGCGCCGTATATGTGATAGATCGAGTTGCGAGCTGAAACTACGGGCGGCGCAGGTTTCCACGCTTGCGCCGAAACCTGCGCCGTATATCGGATAGCGCCCCTTGAATTTAATGTCTCTTTAAAAATGGAGCAAAATGTTTTACCTCCCGGAAATGATTAAAAAGAAAACAAAAAAATATTACAAGAATATATACATACTTATAGAACATTAATCAATTTATTGTAAAAAAGTTAAGGAAATAAACATACTTTTTAGAGGCATACTGGCACTAGGAAATAAAACTCAAATAGCTTTTAATCCCATTTTCCTGCTAAATTAAAATATTATAACAATATCAATTTTATTGGCAGAAGTTGCCATGACGTAATTGCTTTTGGTTGCCCTCCACTAACCTTGTGAGAATGTGACTCAGCTGATGTTTCCTGGGAGACATAAATAAAGGACAAACATTGCAACATATGAAAATGCATTTGATGAGACTGCTTGTGTTTTTACTCTAAACAATGCTTGTATAGGCAGCTTAGTGATAAATTATAATTTCTAATGTTCACTCAGACTGCTGTTTACCACTTAAAAGGATATGAAACCAAACCATTTTCTTTTGTGATTCAGTTTTTAAAAAGTGTCCATGAGATGACATGACTAAGAACCTATTATAGGTTTGAAACGTTTTTTCTGATGGACCCTGCTTGAAGAAATAAAGGTATTTTTATTGATTATTTGGAGGCTGGAATTTTTTTTAATTATTTCAGTGTGATTGGACCTGGCTAGTCCCTTTTCCGTGCCCCACTTTGGAGAGAGTGCTATCTTCACCTGTGGATTCTACTCCTAAGCATACGTCACTGCTATAACAGTAGATACCAAGAGAATGAAGAAAAATTAATAGAATTAGATTAGAAAGTTGTTTAAAATTGCATTCTGAATCATGAAAGAAAATGTTGGGTTTCATATCCCTTTAAGCATTCAGTATTTCTGGGTCTCCTGAGCTGTGGCTAAATTTACAAATATAGATACTACCTGTCAGGATATCTGTGAGTGTTATTAAATAATATATATATATATATATATATATATATATATATATATATATATATATATATATATATATATATATATATATAGAGAGAGAGAGAGAGAGAGAGAGAGAGAGAGAGAGAAATAGTTAGATAGATGATAGATAGATAGATATTTATCTACACATAGATATATGATAAGACCAAGAATTCATTTTATTTGTGAAACCCCCTTTTGTTCTGAAACATAGATGCGTAGAACAAAAGAAATAGACACTTGTAAAGCTCAAGATGTCACTTCAACAGACTAGCCCCCCTCTCTCATTTATCAAGGACGCATTGCAGGTCTTTGTCCCAATTCATCAAAGGAATTGTTTTCAAGTTATCTTAAAAAGATCACTTCAAAGAAAGCCTGTATTAAGAGTTCCCCTATCTGGAGGAGTGGACGCTCCGTCTGTAAGGATAATGGAATATACAACCATTCTCAAAGGATGCAGCTCATATCATCTGGGTGTTAAGTGTCCCCTACTGAGTCTCAAATACACGAAGCTGAGACGTACGTCTCATTTGAAAATAGCATTAGAAAACAGACAGACATGTTTAACCCTATGAGTGCTGAAAGCATATAAGAAATTAAATCTTGGTTTTAAAAAGATGTTAGAAATTCATCTCTATGAACTGTATAATTCTCAAAGATTTAATTGATACTCAGACTGTATAAATAACTATATATGGATCTGGGAAATGCATTTCAGATTTGTAATAGATTAAATAACAATTGTAATAATCCCATCTTAAAATATGTAACATATTTTTGTTTTTCTATCTTCCAGACATCTAAGGGACAGATTGGGCTCCAGGTGGGGCTTATAGATGCTGATACATGATTGCCTGCATGGTGTGACCTAAGTCATATCATTTAGTTACGCACTAAATATTTATATAACTGGGAAAGATAACTTTAAATTACATTTTTAAGTAGTGCAGTACCTAAGTTTTCTAACAAGGGAACCAATTCTATAATTGACCACTTAGTGACTTATGAAAATGCTTTAACCATAATGAATGTTACTAGTGAGCAGTCAAAAATTTAATTTCTGCCCTGGGTATTTGAGGGTAAACATCATAAATTATTTGCTTCACAAAAGGATATAAATATTCATTCCTGGAGTGAAACAACAATTCAGTGCAAAAAGGAGTTTGGGCAATATCGCACTAAAACCGCTTGCGAAAATAGCTGTATACGGTTTAAAATGTAGTGCCAATCAAAGCCCTATAGAATTACTTTCTGTACTAAAAAGTGCATACAGTATGGCTGAAGACTACCCCATATTTGAAAGCTCAGAATTTGTGAATTTATTTTACGAAGCATTGCCCGCGCACATCAAACTTAACTTAGCTAGAAATTTTGATGAGAACTGCTCATTGGACTGGCTTATCAAAGAGAGTACAAAGTTATACAATATTCAACAGTCCAGTGAACAGGGAGTTAAAAAGGAACCAAGGCCCAGCTCCAAAATTGTGGCAGAAACTAGGGTGTCACCTAGCCCCCTCAATTTAAAGTCTAACAAGAAAACTTATTACGGAAGTGGCCTGAGAAAACAGGCCTTCCCCACAAAGTTTTAACTCTGCCCCTCCCCCATCACAGGCCAAGGTGCAGAGAGAATATACTCAAAATGGGGGGCATACCTAAATAAATAGTTATCCCCAAAGAAATGAAAACCCACAAGGTTATCGGTATCCCCGTAAAAATAAATACCAAAAGTGGTGAAAATACTCTCAGGGTAACTAGACACCCCAAGTAAATAGTGCTCCCCAAAATATTAATGCTGAACAAGTTGAACCCCAAAGACAACCACATCAAAATTGGAACAATAGCTATGATTCTGAGGGATCCCAAGGATCCAGGAATCAATACCCTGGGATATCAAAAAATCGGTCCATGGGTAAAAATGGCTTGTCCGTTCAAGTGGGCCAACTCAGTACGCAAGTAAGTCAATTATGTACACTATTTACTAATATGAGCCAAGCTTTGACAGCTCAGAAACCTAAAAAATCCTTTTTTTTTAGGGGTACAGCCAGTGGCCAGCAGTGGGCCACAGGCACAGTAATAAATACTGCAGTATTACCTGAGAGAGAGGGGAGAGATATACCCAATAAAATGATAAATGTCAATAATGGTACTAATCATGTTCTCTCCTTGCAGTACAGAAACGGACGATTTAGCTGTGATGACCAGCAACCTCAGCCTGGAAGCTCTATTAAACCTCTTCCTTTGCAGTTTGCTCCTAACTTTATTCCCACAGATGCAGTACACAGGAACCCAATCAGCCCTATTATAGAGGAAGTGAATGGTGAGCATGAAAATTCTCCTGCATCAGGTAATGTGGCGGATTCAGGTAACTCGTGGCAAAGCCCACAGATGTGTAATCATGCCAATTTTATGTGTGAAATGGTAGAAACTGCAGGGAAATATTATTTATTAGCTGAGCTCCAGGATTCAATTGCTAACCCTATCATGGGATTAATTGATACTGGATCTCAGGCAACTATTTTATCCCATAGGTACTACACATAGCTAAATGAGCTAACACCCCACAAACCTAAGATAAAAGAATTTGATGGTTCACTAATAGGTGTTGGGGGTGACCCTCTCAAAGTCAACGGTACGGCATGGTTAAAGCTAAGACTGGGGAACAGGGTAATAAGACACCCTGTCATTATAGTGGATCTGCCAACTGATCGTTTAATAATTGGTAGTGATCTCCTGAAACGGTTAAGCACCATAATTGATTGCATAAATAATGTAATTTGGTCACAAGTAAAAAGGCCTATTAATTATGAGCGGTCTGGTATATCTCGCACCAGACATAACTGTCACGTGGTGGAAGAGAAACCAGATGCTGTGGAGATTTATTTAAGGAATAACTCTGTACCTGAAATCACTATCCTACAAATAGATGATCAGACTCCTTTAAGTGGCTCTGATGGTAATACTTTTAAAATTTTGCCTGGAAAGATAGCAAATATTTCCTTAGACAGCGATGTATTAACCATATACCTCCACAAGGGGGACCCTAAATCCCCTAAAGGGGGAGATCATTTGCAATTCCTCACAGAAATTGCGAAAGTTAAGGATGATCACTTTATCCCTATGCAAGTGCATGACCTTGGTAAAACCAAGTATGCTAAATTGAGCTTAAAACAGGAAGCTAGCTATATAAGCGAAGACTTATTGGCGCAGATCGCTGAACCTCAAGTGATTAAATATCTTTCTCCCCAAGATCTCTGGGTCCAGGACCTAGATGACAGGAGTGAAAGCTATAACATCACAGCTAAATGTTTATTAACTATCTCCATAGGAAATAAATCAGCGAAGCACCTGTTTTTAGTTTTAAATACTCCCCATAATCAAATATACATTGGCAATGATCTCTTACATAGATATGCCATACAAATAGATTTGATTAACCTTTACCTATGGAGCAGGTTAAAGGGGGACCCTGAAGTATTTCAGGATGAAAAGGCAGCCCTAAAATCAAACCTGCAATTGCCATACGCTGTGAATATGCAGGTGTCTAACGATGTTGTAATCCCTGCTGGGGCTTATAAATTCCTCTTATACCTACAGGTATAAAGAGGTCAGAAAGCTTCTGAAACACTAATTTGCCTCTCCCATAGAATACAAAATCTGGGTATAACAATGACCCATACTCCTATGGTAAATATTGGAAATATTCCAATACATGTTATTGTGCATAACATGACCCCACAGGATATAACCTTATGCAAGGGAACTACCATAGGATATGCACTGGAATCAAGTTATTACACTTTTGGATTCCAGAATAATGTAATTGGGCTTATACCTAAAGGATACTTAACTTAAGAAAATGTAATAGAACAATCTGTTGCATCTATGCCAGAGGGACTATTTACAATTCAGTCTATTTATCCCTTGAGCTCAGAGGAAGGCATCTGTAAAATTGAAGAAGCCTCCTTAGTATTTGATCAGCCGATCAAAGAGCAAGAATATCTCAGTATCCAGAATCATGGGGGCAATGTAAATTATAATCAAGGGGATCTCACCTCTAGGTTGGAAGAAGCCTATGAGATAGGACAGTCTGAAATTTTTCCGGGATTTCAGCAAATAGTAGAAGAGCAAATCTCCTTAACTAATAGCTATTCCAGTGATGATGAACGCCGACAGCTACGAGAACTCCTGATAGAGTATAAGGATATTTTTTCTAGGGATTCTTATGACTGTGGGACTACATACTTACACATTGCAAGAATCCAAACAGATCCCAATGCACCACCTGTCTTTGTTAAACAATACAGACTTCCTTTAGCCTCATGATTATGATGAAATCATAAGGAACTTGGAAGAAAGAGTTATTATTAAACAGGTGCATAGCTCTTATACCAATCCTATTCTAGGTGTTCTTAAGCCCAATGGACAATGGCGATTGTGTGCTGACTTATGACAGCTAAACAAACAAGTGTACATGTCTGGCTGGCCTGTGCCATACATTGACCAGTGTCTAGCACAGATGCAGGGATCCAAAATAGTAACTGCTATTGATTGGGCACAGGGATATTGGACCATAAAGGTACATGAGGAGGACCAGTATAAGCTTGCATTCTCGTTCCAAAAGGTCCAGTATGCATTCCAAAGGCTCCCGTTTGGATACATAAATTCAGGACATAAATTTACTGTATTCATGCATAAGGCTATGCCTGATGCACTGGAAAGGGGGACCTTATCTTATGTTGATGATGTTTTTTTTTTTTTTTTAAATATTTTTTTTATTGAAGTTAAGCATAGATCATCACAACAAGAACTCGCCCTAAGGCCAAAATTACAACAAAGAAAATAATACATTGTCTATACAGAGATATTATTGCGAAAGTAGTATACACATACATTTCAAATCTGAGTATGAAGATAGACAATATCTTAGGCGAGAGAAAATAGAACTTCATTTTGTATTATCACCGTATGAACTCCACATTTTAATAATATTTAACCTAGGACCAAACCATCAGCCTGTGGAGATTTAACATGAGTATCAGCCACTCTTGGGCTGAGATATGTAGGGGGGAGGGGGATATTCAGCGGGTAAGCACCGCTATACGCATAGGGAACAGGGGTGGGGGGACGGAGCCATATATAAATTAAGTAACATAGGGTGCCTGATTTGGACATTGAAGTGCCCGATCGTAGAAATCATATATTATTGAAGCTTATAGAACTAAGTGGGGGAATTAACAAAATCTCCTGCAGATACATATAGGCTAAGAAATAGATGGGCTGCAGAAGGGTTGATTTAAGTTGCAAAATTTATGTGACTATATGGAATGGAGCAGATATTTTATTGTTTAGACTAGTAGCTGTTGTCTTGAGTATAATTATCTAGTTATTGGCATAAGCCAAGATTTATGCGGTGTCATGCAGCAAACAGTCAATCTATCTTAGTACATATGAGAGATATTTTAAGCATATCTAAGACTTAGAATACATGAGGAAATCGTGAGAAAACATATAGTATATAACATAACATAAGAGTTGTATAACAATTAGCCAACATAAACAGATACCAGTAGGTCTAAGAATAAAATTGTGTCTATATATAATAGAATTAGTCAGGTTTTAATTACTGTTCTTTTTATGTATGAAACCGCTAAAACACATGAGAGTTTGCTAAGCGGCAAGCTTCTCCTCAGTTTTACTTCTTGATGTAGTGACAGTGTGTCATTGCAAATTATATCACGCCCTACGGCGAGTTGGTCACTTATTAGATTAATAGTTTAAAAAGGAGACCTTTAAGAAATGAAAGTTAGCCACTACTAAAATAAAACACATAACAAATACCCCATGGTAGATGTAGTGGCTCTATAGTGGGCTGTTCTGTTAACTCTAATATGTAACCTAATTTTCAGGGGGATATGTTGCGACTATCAGTAATAAACTCCTATTATGGGAAAGCAACTTGGAGGAAATCTGAGCGAAACTGACATCTAATACTCGGTTCCAGTGATTCTTGTCATAGAGAGTATTGGATAAATGTCTCCTGAATCTAGGATCATTAAGAAATAAGCTACAGAGTATAATTAGTTAGCTCTCCCCTAGATATCATCAAACAGTGTCTACTATAAGTGTATGCAGTCTGACCTACAGGAATAGCTGCTCCTCTAATAATCAGAGGATGTAGAGAAATAAGATATGGACTGGATCCTGCAAAAACAGACATCTCCTATGAAAGCATTTTCATGCCCATTGCTAATATCCTGTATGAAATATTTTAACTGTAGTGATAGGGCAAAATTATAGAAATGCTGCAAATTTGGAACTTTCAATGGAATATTTACAATTTTTACAGAGTTTTACTACTTAGTTTAAGCTGCAAAGTGAAATTGAGTATCTGCATGAATGACTATTCACATGTTCAACAATCTGAGTTATCAGGTTTGACAACTTTATATAATATCTGTCTAACCTAAAGGCAACCCCTTATCTGCTAATATATGGCTGATTAGTAGGCTTGTATAAACTTTGAGATTGAGATAAAAGCCTTGCCTGTTAAGTTAACGAACAAATGGTTACGGTGAAGGAGAAATTACATACAGACACCACAAAATGCTGTATGATTTTGTCTGAACAGAAATTTTAATATAGGCTGTTATAGTAACTGCACTAATCTCCTTCAACTTCAGATAGCTTTGCAGCCATTTTTTTTTATATCTAAGCAACCTCAGTATATCTTTCTCTGCTTGCTCAGCTATACTATGCTAGTGAGCTGAGTAGGATAGGTTAAGGGTAGCAAGCAAGCCTGGGAGTTTATACTAGATGACATAGATCACAGATCCTGCCTAATGCAACCATGAGACCCCTATACACAGCATAAATATAACCTATATAATATGAACCATAACAGCAAAAAGACTTGTACATCTAAATGTAAAACATCAGATATCACACATATGCAATATTGGTCTCATATAAACCTATAGAAATAATTAACTTGCAGGTACCAACAGGGTAAATGCTTATATGTAGGTAGGGATTGGATTTATTGATACTGTGAGAGATAGTCTGAGAGATTTCAGACCATCGTAGAATTGTGCAAACATAGGTGAGGCAAAGTAAATACAGTAAACTGTACATTTATATATTGTAGGTGTAGCGTTATAGCCTAATCTGCTTTAAAATTTGAAGCAAAATTGAAGCCTGATAACCTTTATCTATACAGTACATTATTATATCCCATTTTTCAGGCCATTAAACTTCATATAGAATATTGATAGTCCTTAAATATGGCGCCTACAGCAAGCAGAATCCAGAGTCCGAGAATGTACATAAATTAGCAAGGCTTAATAGGGCATCCCCCTAACAGTTAGCCCATCGCCAAATTAGAGTCTGACCTTCTTCAACCTATTCCAGTTCTCATGACATGTATTCCAATTAAACAAGCAACGAAGTACCCAACAGCAGCCCAAATGCATCCCAGAGCCTGTGCCATAGCTGAGCATATAGTGAAAAGGTATAGCCCTAAATTACCAGCCTGGAATAGTTCCGGAATTCTTGGGTCTGCAGGGATTCCTATGCACTGTGCAGCGGTGTCGCATGCGTGTTTCAGGGGACTGTGGTAAGGCCAGCTGCAATCATAATAAAACACAGCTGAAGCGCTAAGGGATTCCAGGCCTCCGGTGTATTTAGAAGCGATGAGTGTGTCAAGATACAGACCTGTATCACAGGGAGCCGGGCGTATATGCCTGAAGAACAAAGTCCCTGTACTTGTATGCCCCTCTAGCGTGGGGAGTTGTTTCACCGAGGACACGGGCTGAGTCTTCCTGAGCTCATTGAGCGCTGGGTGTGAAGATGAAGTCTCGATCTGCGTGTCAGCGAGATCTGGGGTTAGTCCTTCATGGCCCGGTCTGTAGTGTACACTCTGCTTACTAGGAAATAACAGGTGGTCGTCAGGCCAAGCGGGGTTGTCGCTGTCCGTGCCCCTGCACGCTATAGTTAGATCTGCAAAGTAACAGTCCATCTTAGCCTCTAAATTTTGAAGCAGGGATTGTAAGGTGGTGCGGCATCTCTCCATATTCAGGGTATATTAACCGCCACGTGGCTTAGTATCTATGAATCCAGATCTTGCCGTTATGTTGATGATAGTCAGCTCTGCAGGGACGCTGGATGGTGTCAGAGATATCTAGGCACTGCTAGGAGGTGGTGATAGCAGTTTTTTAAAGACTTATAAAGTGGTAGCTAGCCTCTTCAGCTTACAGTTAGTCAGAGCCCCATGAGTTAGCGGCCATCCATGCCAGCAGTTGGCTCCGCCCCCCATGTTGATGATGTTTTAATCAAAAGCACAGACTTTGAGAAACACATCACAGAACTTAAAGATGTCCTCAGCCAACTTAAAAGGGCAGGTATTATCCTGTATATCTTGGACGATTACACTTATGCAACATTTGGTTTCTATTTTATATGACTCACAATGAGAAATTTTGAATCTAAGAATTCTGTCTTCTGATGAGTACCAGTTACCAGATCCCATGAGTGGATCTACTTTACATTGTTGACGTTTGAATGTTCTGTTATTTAACAAAACAAATGAGGCATCACTAAGGTCAATACCATGTTCCCATTACTGTTCAGTGTATACATGTTTGTAATAAGGAATTAATGTCATGTACTATTATCTGAAATATTGTCCTTCACACTGTGATTGTAACTCTGACTTCTTTTATTGCCTCAATAAAAATATTAAAAAAAAAAAAAAAAAAAGGGCAGGTATCAAATTATCCCTACAAAAAGCTCAATGGTGCCGCTCTCGTGTAAACTTTGTAGGACATGAGGCTACTTCTGAAGGGTTAAATCCTCAGAAGAAAAAGGTGGAAGCTATAACAAATTCTAAAAACCCAACTAACTTAAAGGAATTGAGATCATTCCTGGGTAGGACAAATTATTCTCGCAAATTTATTGATAATTATGCAGAATTAGCTAAACCCCTGCTACTTCTTCTAAAGAAGGATGTGAAATGGCACTGAAGTGAGGCTTAAGAGACAGCCATCAGAGAACTGAAGAGAAAACTCACTCAAGCACCTTGCTTAGCGTACCCTGAAGGGGGTAAATCTTTCTACTTAGAGACAGTTTACACAGATATAAGCATGAGTGCTGTTTTGTACCAAAAGCATGATAGTTTAAGCAAACTCATTGCTTATGCGAGCAAAACTTTATCCCCAGTAGAAATAAAATTTAGCGATTGTGAAAAAGCCCTCTCATCTACTGTATGGGCTCTACAAAATTTCCTCAGCTATATACAGGGCGGGAAAATTATTGTAGAAACGGCCCACCAGTGAGAGAATAAGAGATGGAAATTTGTCTAATAGCCGCATAACAGCTTGGATTATTTCCTTACATGGCTGGCCTTTAGAAATTCGCTACAAGCAAAATAAAAAGAATCCAGTTGCACAGGGGCTTGCTGAGCTCCATGACTGTACTGCTAAGGATCATGGGGAAGAGTTATTAGAAGATGATTTCCTGGAGGAACAATTGCTTTCCCCATATAAAATATACAATGAGGACCATTGTCAAACATTACCTTGGGTATATGTTGATGGTTGTTCTTAACATGCCACTATTGATAATGAGCACAGATTAGTCGCTGGCATTGGTTTAACTTGGGCAAATGAATTCCCAAACATTCCTGTAGGTTTCAACATTGAACTAAGATCCAGTCAAGTTGCAGAACTAACTGCTGTTTTAAAAACCATTGAGATGGCAATTGAACACGATATTCATGAATTACTGACTCAAATTATGTGCGTGACAGTTTTGTTGAATACTTGCCAACTTGGAAAAGAAAAGGCATGCAGAAAACTAACAGCAAACCAGTCAAACATGGCAAGTTTTTCTGCAAGATTGATAATCTAGTGGTGTCCAATGATTTAACCATACACTGGAAAAAGACCAAGGGTCATTCCAGGGTTCTAGGTCCTGATAAGGAAGGCAATGATCTTGCAGATTCATTAGCCAAACAAGGAGCCATAACTGGAGAACTCCTTAATATCTGTGTGATATTGATTGCCTGGGAATGGTCAGAGAATCACCAGAAAGAATGGAAGTTTTTGAAGGACATGCTTACTACTGCACCAACTCTGCAATTCTTTGATCCAACAGCAAAAACAAAGTTGTCAACTGATGCTTCACAAAATGGATTGGGAGCAGTTCTATTTCAAAATCAAGGCTCGGGATGGATGCCTGTGGCTTATGCATCTAGGGCATTGACAGATACTGAAAAATCATATGCTCAAATTGAAAAGGAAACACTGGGACTAGTTTACGGATGTGAAAAATTTCATGTTTATTTGTATGGAAGAGTATTTTCAGCAGAAACTGATCACAAACCTTTGATTCACATCTACCAAAAGGGCTTGATAGATGCACCTCCAAGAATTCAACGTTTGTTGCTGAGACTTCAAAGGTATGACTTCACCTTGGATTTTATACCTGGCAAGGAGTTGGTGGTAGCGGATGCTCTGTCACGAGCTTACTTACCATTTAACAATGAGGACTTAGAGTTGCAGAAAGAGGTGACTGTTCACGTCAATCTGATCTTGAAGACAGCCCCGTTTAGTCATGCAATGTGGGCAGCAATAGAGCAGGCTACAGAAACAGATGCTCTTTTAAGTCAAGTGAAGAAAGCAGTTTCTAGTGGCAAATCTAAGACACTAATGCCATCACTGTATAGACCATACATTTCTGAAATTTCTTTGATAAAAGGGGTACTTTTGAAAGGACAAAAGATAATTGTACTAGCGAGTTTGCAAAGTCAAATACTGAAAAGACTACATGAAGGTCATTCAGGTATAGAAAAGACAAAAAGACGAGCTAGAGACATTTTGTACTGGCCAAATATGAATGAAAACATTGAGACAATGATCACTCAATGCCGGACTTGCCAAAAATTCAGACCTCAGTTACCTAAAGAGCCTATACTGGATACGGACTTCCCGTTGGCACCCTGGGAAAAGTTAGGAATGGACTTGTTTGTTTTCAAAAATCAGCATTATATCTTAGTAATGGATTACTTCTCTAATTACCCAGAGATAGCATTATTGGAAGATGAGTCAGCATGTACAGTGATCAAAAAAGTAAAAGCAATTTTGGCGAGACATGGCATTCCAAGAGTAATAATATCAGACAATGGTCCTCAATTCAATTGTAGAGAGTTTAGGGTTTTTGCCAGTACCTATGAATTTGAACATCGAACATCCAGCCCGGGATATCCACAAGCAAATGGATTAGCAGAAGCTGGAGTAAAAATAGTGAAAAACATACTTCGTAAAGCAACAGATGCAGACGAGGATCCATGTCTGGCTCTTCTTAGCTATAGAGCTACTCCTTTAAAATGTGGGAAGTCACCGGCAGAATTATTGTTTGGCAGACAGCTGGTCACACGAGTACCAGTTGTGAAACCTTGGAAAAGGTTCCCACAAAAACATGTAATAGAAACCAAATTGAAACTCAGAGAAAAAAGGAATGAATACTATGACCGAGCTGCAAAGCCTTTGGAGAATCTTCAGGTACAAACTCCTGTGCGAGTACAAGGTTCAAACAGCTGGAATACTGAAGGGACAGTTATCCAGCAATATTCTCCAAGATCGTATGTAGTTCAAACCAATGATGGGCAATGTTTACGTAGGAATCGTAGACATTTGATGGCTATTCCATCAGTTCACAACAATTCGGCAGTGAAGGAAACCTGTGAGGATACATTGAACACTCCATTGCAGCTGGAGAATGAAGATGCCAGAGAAACTTTGCAAAGCTCGACTGACTTGCCTGCCAGTGATGCAATGCAAACAAGGTCAGGTCGATATATCAAAAAACCTAATCGTCTAATTGAACAATGTTAAAAGGGACTGAAGTTTTTTCACATAGAAAACAGTTAAAAAAAAAAATGTACTTTAAGTTTTCTGTTTAAAAAGAAAAGAAAAAGGGAAATGTGTGATATTGAGATTATCAGTTGGTATGAACCATATCAACCTGTTGTTATGTGCACAATGGTAGAGTCAGGAAGTGCCTCTTGCATAGTGTGTGTGTGTATAGCATTCTTAATAAAGTTTACAGTTATGAAGACCTGTGCTTGATCTCCTTATAAAAACTAAGATAAAACAATATCGACCACCTAATGGGTGCAATTCAGGTAGAAGCCATTACCAGAAACCAGGCTAAACAACAGAGTGAGCATAACCTGGTACAATGGAGTCAGGATTCTCCTAGTGAGGACTTGATCACTAGTCAATAAGAAGACCCCATTGTAGGCATCTTCTATAAACACATAGAAGATCCTGAAAGCAACCCCATCTCAAAAGTGGACGGTAATGGCAAGGAAGATCTTAGAATCTTAAGGAAATCCAGATCACAATTCAAGTTGCAGGATAGTTTGTTAATTAGAACCTCAAAAACTGGTATCCAGCAATGGGTGGTACCTACAAAGTTCAGAGGTCTCATGCTTCAACATGCCCATGATGCTCTCACATCTGGTCATTGTGGCGCCAAATTAACGTATGAAATATAGTGTGATTACGCTTTTTGGCCACACATGTTGAAAGATGTTCAAACCTACTGTCAAGGTTGTTTAATCTGTCCACAGTTCCAACCCACTGTGCCAATGCATAGAGCACCATTGCAGAAAAGGGGGATGATAATGCCATGGTCAGATATACAAATTGATTTTATTGGTCCAGTAACAAGGTCATCAAGAGGTAACAAATACATGTTGACAGTGACATGCCTGTTCACTAAAACAGTAGTGCTGAAACATGCGCAGCATTGCTCATTAACCACGTGTTTTCCAGATTTGGTTTACCCCAGAGAATCGAATCCGATCGTGGAGCCCAGTTCACTAGCAAAGTGATGACCAAAATGTTGAAAATACTAGGGGTCAAAAGAAAGCTCCATATTGCATATAGAGCTGCCTCAAGTGGTGGCGTAGAGCGTTACAACCAGTCCATTGTGAAAATCCTCAAAAAGTTTCTGAGTGAAACGGGTAAAGACTGGGATGTAAAACTACCTCTAGTCCTAATGGCATTAAGAGCAACTCCAAGTAGTGCTACTAAGATGTCACCTTTTGAATTGATGACTGGTAAAAGTATGGTTCTACCTCAACATCTACTGTACCGTACATCAGACCAGAACTTGATAAATGCCGACAATACGCATCAATATGTGAAGAACCTAAGGAAGCACCCGCAATATGCCTTTGCATTTGCTCAAAGGAACATAGAGCGTGCCATCCTAGATCCCAACTACAAGTCATAGAGGGAGAATGAAGTGTCATATCCCCAAATGCACTAAAGAAATATTGTAGTTAAAGATGCCTAGCTTCAGAGGGTTAGTGTTAGGTTTTTTAAGGGTGTATTGGGTGGGTTTATTTTTTAGGTTAGGGCTTTGGGCTGCAATAGAGCTAAATGCCCTTTTAAGGGCAATGCCCATCCAAATGCCCTTTTCAGGGCAATGGGGAGCTTAGGTTTTTTTAGTTAGTATTTTATTTGGGGGGTTGGTTGTGTGGGTGGTGGGTTTTACTGTTGGGGGGGGTTGTTTGTATTTTTTTTTTACAGGTAAAAGAGCTGATTACTTTGGGGCAATGCCCCGCAAAAGGCCCTTTTAAGGGCTATTGATAGTTTAGTTTAGGCTAGGGTTTTCTTTATTTTGGGGGGGCTTTTTTTATTTTGATAGGGCTATTAGATTAGGTGTAATTAGTTTAAAGATCTGTAATTTGTTTTTTATTTTCTGTAATTTAGTTGTTTTTTTTATTAATTTAGCTAATTTAATTTAATTTATTTAATTGCTTTTAATTTAGATAATTTATTTAATTGTAGTGTAGTGTTAGGTGTTATTGTAACTTAGTTTAGGTTTTATTTTACAGGTCAATTTGTATTTATTTTAGCTAGGTAGTTATTAAATAGTTAACTATTTAATAACTATTCTACCTAGTTAAAATAAATACAAACTTGCCTGTAAAATAAAAATAAACCCTAAGCTAGTTACAATGTAACTATTAGTTATATTATAGCTAGCTTAGGGTTTATTTTATAGGTAAGTATTTAGTTTTAAATAGGAATAATGTAGTTAATGATAGTAATTTTCTTTAGATTTATTTAAATTATATTTGTTAGGGGGTGTTAGGGTTAGACTTAGGTTTAGGGGTTAATAAATTTAATATAGTGGCGGCGATGTTAGGGGCGTCAGATTTGGGGTTAAAAATATTTAACTAGTGTTTGCGAGGTGGGAGTGCAGCGGTTTAGGGGTTAATATGTTTATTATAGTGGCGGCAATGTCCGGAGCGGAAGATTATGGGTTAAAAGTTTGATTATAGTGTTTGCGATGCGGGAGGGCCTCGGTTTAGGGGTTAATAGGTAGTTTATGGGTGTTAGTGTACTTTTTAGCACTTTAGTTATGAGTTTTATGCTACCGCGTTGTAGTGTAAAACTCATAACTACTGACTTTAGAATGCGTTACGGATCTTGGAGGTAGAGGGTGTATCGCTCACTTTTTGACCTCCCATGACAGACTCGTAATACCAGCGCTATGGAAGTCCCATAGAAAAAAGGGTTTACGAAGTTTACGTAAGTCGTTTTGCGGTAAGGCCAAAGAAGTGTGCGGTACACCTATACTTGCAAGACTCGTAATAGCAGCGGTAGTGAAAAAGCAGCGTTAGGACCTGTTAACGCTGCTTTTTCAGCTTAACGCAAGACTCGTAATCTAGCCGATAGACTTTGGGCCAAGTATATCCTCTGCCATTTTGGGACACTTTCTTAAACAAAGGGAGATGAACAATTTTGAGACCTGTACCACTGCACATGGTGGATAAATCCTTCTTAGATGACCCACAAAAAATTCTGGAAACTGAATAATCATTTGGTTATGTTGTAATGTATGGCAGTGACTATAATTTAATATTTGAAAGCAAATACATTTGTTATTGCTACAGTAATTTAAAAGGGCACTTCGTATTTTATTCTATATATCCATAGTCCTGTGTAGTCTTAGCTAGTCATATAAATTGGCTGTTTGCATTAATAATATACAGCCAGATTACGAGTATTGCGTTATGGCTGGCTCGCTAATAACTTTCAAGTTATTTCCACCACTCACCTTTAATAGCGCTGCTATTACAGGTTTGCAAAAAACGGGCGATATGGCTGCGTTGAGCTCCATACCGCATACAAATACCAGCGCTGCTTTGAGCTGCTGTTACGTGCTCGTGCACGATTTCCCCATAGACATCAATGGGGAGAGCCGGGTAAAAAAACCTAACACCTGCAATCACGGAGCGTAAAGCTCCGTAGCGCAGCCCCATTGATGTCTATGGGGAAAGAAAATGTATATTTAAACATAACACCCTAACATAAACCCAGAATCTGCTGCCCCTAACATCACCGCCACCTACATTACACTTATTAACCCCTAATCTGCTGCCCCCAATGTCGCCGCCACCTACATTAATTTTTTAACCTCTAATCTGCCGCCCCCAAAATTGCCGCCACCTAACTACACTTATTAACCCCTAATCTGCTGCCCCCAATGTCGCCGCCACTATACTAAGTATAATAAGTTATTAACCCCTAAACCTAACCCTAAGTCTAACCCTAACGTAACCCTAACACCCACTAACTTTAACCTAATTAAAATAATTCCAAATAAAAATTACAATTACTACCTAAATTATTCCAAACTAAATAAATACTTACCTGTAAAATAAAACCTAAGCTAGCTACAATATAACTAATAGTTATATTGTATCTAGCTTATGTTATATTTTTATTTCACAGGTAAGTTTGTATTTATTTTAACTAGGTTGATTAGTTAGTAAATAGTTATTAACTATTTACTTACTACCTAGTAAAAATAAATACAAATTTACCTGTGAAATAAAACCTAACCTGTCTTACAGTTAAACCTAACATTACTCTAAAATTAAATAAATTACATTAATGAAATACAATTAACTAAACTGCAAAATAAAAAATACTGTTGCACAAAATAAAAAAGCAATTATCAAATATTTAAACTAATTACACCTAATCTAATAGCCCTATCAAAATAAAAAAGCCCCCCAAAATAATAAAACCCCTAGCCTACACTAAACTGCCAATAGCCCTTAAAAGGGCCTTTTGCGGGGCATTGCCCCAAAGAAATGCAGCTCTTTTACCTGTAAAGAAAAATACAAACAACCCCCCAATAGTAAAACCCACCACCCACACAACCAACCCCCCATTTAGCTCTTTTACATTGCCCAAAACCCTAAGCTAAAAATAAAACCCACCCAATAAACCCTTAAAACAACCTAACACTAACCCCCGAAGATCCACTTACAGTTTTGGAAGACCGGACATCCATCCTCATCCAGCCGGGAGAAGTCTTCATCCAAGCAGCAGGAAGTCCTCAACGAAGCCGGGAGAAGTCTTCAACCAAGTGGCAAGAAGTCATCCTCCAGGCGGGCAGAAGTCTTCATCCAGACAGCATCTGCTATCTTCATCCTTCAGACATGGAGCGGCTCCATCTTCAAGACATCCGGCGTGGAGCATCCTCTTCATACGGTCCCACTGAAGGTTCCCTTTAAGGGACGTCATCCAAGATGGTGTCCCTTGAATTCCGATTGGTTGATAGAATTCTATCAGCCAATAGGAATTAAAGGGTAAAAAATCCTATTGGCTGATGCAATCAGCCAATAGGATTGAGCTTTAATCCTATTGGCTGATCCAATCAGCCAATAGGATTGATCTCACATTCTATTGGCTGACTGGAACAGCCAATAGAATGCAAGCTCAATCCCATTGGCTGATTGGGTCAGCCAATCGGAATTCGAAGGACCCCATCTTTGATGACGTCCATTAAAGGGAACCTTCAGTGTACGGCTGGGGCCGTATAAAGAGGATGCTCTGCGCCAGATGTCTTGAAGATGGAGCCGCTCCGCGTCAGAAGGATGAAGATTCCATCTGGGTGAAGACTTCTGCCCGCCTGGAGGACGACTTCTTGCTGCTTGGATGAAGACTTCTCCCGGCTTGTCCGGAGCGGCAGATTAGGGGTTAATAATTTTATTTTAGTGTTTGAGATGCGGGAGGACCTCGGTTTAGGTGTTATGGGTGTTAGTGTACTTTTTAACACTTTAGTTATGAGTTTTATGGTACAGCTTTGTAGCGCAAAACTCATAACTACTGACTTTCAGGTGGCGGTACAGATCTTGTAGTTATAGGCTGTACCGCTCACTTTTTGGCCGGACAGGCAAACTCGTAATACTGGCACTATGGAAGTCCCATTGAAAAAGGACTTTTTGAAAGGTGCAGTAGTTACGTTGCGTGACGGCCAAAAAGGTGTGCGGTACACCTATACCTACAAGACTCGTAATAGCAGTGGTAGTGAAAAAGCAGCGTTATGAGCCATAACACAAAACTCTTAATCTAGCTGATATACAATTTCTGATGTTTCTAATTGAAGTTATATAGAATCATTTGTGGGCTTAATAACTTAATTATACTTGTCTGAAAGTTATCTTAAATCTATTGAAACCCAGTAAAATTTGTGTGAAGTATCTTGGTATATTGTTTATCTAAACACTGTGAAGTTAGTGTTCCATATTCTGGTATTTTATTGTGGTATTTTAATGCGATTCATTGTGAGTAAGGTTATTTTTAAAGATATATTTTTATGATCGGTTGTATAGAATATTATAACATCATAAGCCTGTATAATTTGATTCATAGTCTGGTTTCTATAAATATATTGCAATGTGTATATAAATCTTAACTAATCTAAAGAATTTATGAATAATTATTAATTTCAATTGTTTCGTATATACATTTTAATTGGGGGTTTGTTATAAAGAATAATAACAAATTAATTGTATTATAACCCTGGTATATACTAACATACCAGTAGGAAGTTGCTTATGCACTGCATAATTGTACATGCTTTATTCCACATCCTTCTGGTGGTGATATATGTGTTACAAGTAGTTACTTAAAAAAAATATATGTTCTGTGTTTGTTGCTGGTAGCTATCAAGGGTAAAATTACTGCTCTGTGTGTGTACCTGGTAGTCAAGGGAAGGGACGAATCATAGCTGTCAGAAAAGGAGAATCAAATAACTACTCTTTGTTTGTTACCATGAGACAAGGTATAAACATATAAGTGGTAGTGAAAGGGGACTTAAAATCACAGTGTTTGTTACTAGCAGCCAGGAGGGGGTTAAATCATTTCTTTGTTACTGGAAGCAATGAGGGGGTTAGATCACTACTTTTTGTTACTGTCAATCAAGTTGAAAAATTGAAAAATGACATGACAGAGCAGACTTGGGTTGGAGCTTAATGTATAGCTTTTGGAAAGGACCATGGCCTGACCCTACCACAGTCATTCTCTGGGGATATAGGATTTTCATAGAGGACAGTGGGTAATCCTGCTCCTCAGGTGGTATTCATAAGATAAACAAATGTATTTTATAGTTATCAAAATAGGTTAGTTCAGCCTGGTGTAAAGAACCACACAAGATTCCTTTCTACTCTTTACCATATGCCTCTTTGTGCATTCCCAGGTAATTATTCACTTAAACTGCAAAAATGTGTGTAGAATACAATTCCCCCTTTAAAATGCTTCTCATTGGAAAATTGGATTCTCCTGTTGCTGTTATGTATTCAAACTGGAATAAAATTCTTCTTTTGAAAAAGAAATCTCTTGTTAAATAACAAAAAAATAATATTTATTTTATGTTCAGAATCAAGTTTATTATAAAACAAGTTTCTTTACAAAGATAACAAAAGCGATACACATAATCGCCATACCTTTTTTCAGGAGAGTATTTTTTTTTCTATTCTTTTATTGATAATCCACCAATAAAATAATCAATTTTTAAAAGTTTTGAATGTGTAGAAAAAGAAATTATGAGACCTACGGGTACCATTGGCTAAACTTTCATCTTTTAGACAAAGTACAAATACAATTTCAAAAAGGTACAGTCTGTTTTATGGAAAATGTTGGTATTTTGTTAAAGTTAACCTAAATGTAGAAATATGATGTATTATACTTTTTTGTGTATTGCCATACTCTATATTAAAAATATTAGGAGCCATTACTTCATCGGAAACAACAGATATGAGGCCATTTGCCTATATTATACTCATTCTTTCAATCCATATGAGATTCAGGGAAAAAAAATTAAAACATTGAAATTCCTTATAAATAAATAAAAAAAAAACAATTAAGATCAGATATATTGGATGGTCAGACCATTCTGCTTTTCATTTATTTATATATTTTATTACATTTGCTGGGATCTAGTAAAGTGATGAGTGGTTTGCACTGATTTATAGAATTACAATTAGAGGCTAAAGGTTGCATGGTTCCCAGCTAGACCAGCAATTCTAAATAACTGGAAGCCTCTGCACCATAACCTACATATATAATGGTTTGCAACACCGTTATAATAAGCTCAGAAGATACAAGAGACTAAGGGGCTGACTATCTATTCCTCGCCAGATCAGATGTTTTCACGCTGACCCTCGTAAGGGCGAGAGGTCTCCTATTGAAGTTAATGGAGCTCGCTCGAAAAGGAAACTGCTATGTAGAGCAAAGTTAGAAGTGAGCAGGGGGTGCACTTTAAAAATGAAATCCTGCAGCCAATATACATCACATTACGCTGCTTTCTGAGTATAGCATCTTACAATAGCCTCTATTTTCACATGTATGTGTCTTTCTATTATATTAAAGGGAAAGTCTTCTACCAAAAATGTTATTGTTTAGAAAGATAGATAATCCCTTTATTATCCATTCCCCAGTTTTGCATAACCACAAATTTATATTAATATACTTTTTTTTACCTCCGTGATTACCTTGTATCTAAGCCTCTGCAGACTGCCCCCTTATTTCAATTCTTTTGACAGGCTTGCATTTTAGCCAATCAGTGCTGAATCTTTAATCAACTCCACGGGAGTAAGCACAATGTTATCTATTTGGCACACATGAACTAGTGCTGTCTAGCTGTCAAAAACTGTCAAAATGCACTGAGATAAGAGGCAACCTTCAAGGGCTTAGAAATTAGCATATGAGCCTACCTAGGTATAGCTTTCTACAAAGAATACCAAGAGAATAAAGCAAATTTGATGATAAAAGTACATTGGAAAGTTCTTTAAAATTACATGTCCTATCTGAATCATGAAAGTTTTATTTTGACTAGACTGTCCCTTTAAGTATTTTGAGTATTTTGTGACAACCTCGACACCTTTTAGTTTGCAAGAAAAAACAGTGAGAACTGAAAGGTGGAAATGTTTAGAGAATTATGCTGAGAATTGATAGAAAATTTCATATAAGCCCATGAAACGCCCATGTTCAGCCAATTTTCTGAAAGCATTGTATTTTGATGTGATATGATTTTTGGTGAAGAATTTGTTACGATTTTTGATTCACCTTAAAGGGACACAAAACCCAAATTTTTTCTTTCATGATTCAGATAGAGCAATTTTAAGCAACTTTATAATTTACTTCTATTATACATTTTTCTTTGTTCTCTTGCTATCTTTATTTGAAAAAGAAGGCATCTAAGCTAAGGAGCCAGACATTTTTTTGGTTCAGACCAATGGACAGCACTTTTTTATTAGTGGGTGCATTTAGCCACCAATCAGCAAGCACAACACAGATTGTGAACAAAAAATGGGCCGACTTCTAAACTTACATTATTGATTTTCAGATAAAGATAGCAAGAGAATGAAGAAAAATTGATAATAGGAGTAAATTAGAAAGTTGCTTAAAATTGCATGCTCTATCTGAATCAAGAAAGAAAAAATTTGGGTTCAGTGTCCCTTTAAAGGGACATAAAACCCACAATTTTTCTTTTGTGATTCAGATAGCACATACACGCTTTAACAACTTTCCAATTTTATTCTATTATCAATTTTTCTTGGTTTTCTTGTTATCCTTTGTTGAGAAGCAAGAAGATAAGCTCAGGAGTGCTTGTCTATGAGGCACTATATGGCAGCAGTTTTGCAACAACGTTATACATCAGCAAGAGCAATAGATGGCAGCACTATTTCCTGTCATGTGCATGCTACCTATCTAGATATCTTTTCAACAAAGAATAACATGGGAAAAAAACAAATCGATAATAGAAGTAAATTGAAAACATTTTTAAAATTGTATTCTTTATCTGAATCATAGTCCTTTAGATAATTGTCCCATATATTAGTAAGCTGAGTTTGCAAAAGTTAGAAACTATCGGCTAGATTTAGAGCTTTGCGGCCAAAGGGGTGCGTTAGCTACGCGTGGTTTTTTCCCCCCGAACCTTTTAAATAACGCTGGTATTTAGAGTTCTCTGAAGGGTTGTGTTAGGCTCCAAAAAGGGAGCGTACAGGCATATTTACCGCCACTTCAACTCTCAATACCAGCGTTGCTTACGGTAGCGGCTAGCTGTAAAAACGTGCTTGTGCACGATATCCCCATAGGAAACAATGGGGCAGTTTGGGCTGAAAAAAACCTAACACCTGCAAAAAAGCAGCGTTCAGCTCCTAACGCAGCCCCATTGTTTCCTATGGGGAAACAGTTTCTAAGTCTGCACCTAACACCCTAACATGAACCCCGAGTCTAAACACCCCTAACCTTACACTTATTAACCCCTAATCTGCCGCCCCCACTATCGCTGACCCCTGCATTATATTATTAACCCCTAATCTGCTGCTCCGGACACCACCGCAACCTACATTATAGCTATGTACCCCTAATCTGCTGCCCCTAACATCGCCGATACCTACATAATATTTATTAACCCCTAATCTGCCCCTCCCAACGTCGCCGCTACCTACCTACACTTATTAACCCCTAATCTGCAGACCGGACCTTGCCGCCACTATAATAAATGTATTAACCCCTAAACCACCGCACTCCAACCTCGCAAACCCTATAATAAATAGTATTAACCCCTAATCTGCCCCCCTAACATTGCCGACACCTAACTTCAAGTATTAACCCCTAATCTGCCGACCGGACCTCGCCGCTACTCTAATAAATGTATTAACCCCTAAAGCTAAGTCTAACCCTAACCCTAACACCCAATCAGATTGACCTTGCATTCTATTGGCTGATCTGAAGAGCCAATCAGATTCAAGTTCAATCCGATTGGCTGATCCAATCAGCCAATCAGATTGAGCTCGCATTCTATTGGCTGATTCAATCAGCCCATCAGATTTTTCCTACCTTAATTCCGATTGGCTGATAGAATCCTATCAGCCAATCGGAATTCGAGGGACGCCATCTTGGATGACATCACTTAAAGGAACCTTCATTCGTTGGTAGTTGTCGGTAGGAAGCGGATGTTCCGCGCCGGAAGTCTTGAAGATGGAGCCGCTCCTCGTCGGATGGATGAAGATAGAAGATGCCGCTTGGATGAAGATGTCTGCATCTAGATAGTTATTAAATAGTAAATAACTATTTAATAGCTATTGTACCTAGTTAAAATAAATACAAAGTTGCCTGTAAAATAAATATAAATCCTAAAATAGCTACAATATAACTATTCGTTATATTGTAGCTATATTAGGGTTTATTTTACAGGTAAGTATTTAGTTTTAAATAGGAAGACTTTAGTTAATAATATTTAATTTATTTTATTAGATTAAAATTATATTTAACTTAGGGGGGTGTTAGGGTTAGGGTTAGACTTAGCTTTAGGGGTTAATACATTTATTAGAGTATTGGCGCGGTCCGGTCGGCAGATTAGGGGTTAATACTTGAAGTTAGGTGTCGGCGATGTTAGGGGGGGGGGCAGATTAGGGGTTAATACTATTTATTATAGGGTTTGCAAGGCGGGAGTGTGGCGGTTTAGGGGTTAATATATTTATTATAGTGGCGGCGAGGTCCGGTCGGCAGATTAGGGGTTAATAAGTGAAGGTAGATAGCGGCGACGTTGGGAGGGGCAGATTAAGGGTTAATAAATATTATGTAGGTGTCGGCGATGTTAGGGGCAGCAGATTTGGGGTTCATAGGGATAATGTAGGTGGCGGCGGTGTGCGGTCAGCAGATTAGGGGTTAAAAAAAATTATTAGAGTGGCGGCGATGTGGGGGGACCTCGGTTTAGGGGTACATAGGTAGTTTATGGGTGTTAGTGTACTTTAGAGCACAGTAGTTAAGAGCTTTATGAACCGGCGTTAGCCCAGAAAGCTCTTAACTACTGACTTTTTTCTGCGGCTGGAGTCTTGTCGGTAGAGGGTCTACTGCTCACTTCAGCCAAGACTCTAAATACCGGCGTTAGGAAGATCCCATTTAAAGATAGGATATGCAATTGAAGTAAGGGGATCTGCGGTATGGAAAAGTCGCGGCTTGGAAGTGAGCGTTAGACCCTTTCCTGGCTGACTCTAAATACCAGCGGGCGGTAAAAAGCAGCGTTAGGAGCCCTTAACGCTGCATTTGACGGCTAACGCAGAACTCTAAATCTAGGCGTTAGTATCCAAGCCACTCACTTTGTTGATAATGATACAGTGCCCATTCTCAATATAACGTATAAAACAGTTGCTACGTATAAAACAGTTGCTACGTATAAAACAGGTGCTACGTATAAAACAGTTGCTACGTATAAAACAGGTGCTACGTATAAAACAGTTGCTACATATAAAACAGGTGCTACGTATAAAACAGTTGCTACGTATAAAACAGGTGCTACATATAAAACAGTTGTTACGTATAAAACAGGTGCTACGTATAAAACAGTTGCTACGTATAAAACAGGTGCTACGTATAAAACAGTTGCTACGTATAAAAAAGGTGCTACGTATAAAACAGGTGCTACGTATAAAACAGGTGCTAAGTTGTAAATCATGTTACTTATGTTTATCACTTTCATTCTCTTGCAACAGTTGTATGTTCAAATTAAAAATGTCCTTCACCCCCAAAGAGCATTTGCAGCAATTAGCGCGCCTCAGCAGTGCTCAGTGTACAGACCGTTTACAGACCATTCCTCTATACACACATTGGCCCCTATTTATCATAGGTCTTGCGGACCTGATCCGCACTGTCGGATCAGGTCCGCAAGACCTCGCTAAATGCGGAGAGCAATACGCTCTCCGCATTTAATATTGCACCAGCAGCTCTCAAGAGCTGCTGGTGCAACGCCGCCCCCTGCTGACTCGCGGCCAATTGGCCGCCAGCAAGGAGGTGTCAATCAACCCGATCGTATTTGATTGGGTTGATTTCCGCCGATTCCTGTCCGCCTGCTCAGGAGCAGGCGGACAGGGTTATGGAGAAGCGGTCTTTAGACCGCTGCTTCATAACTTATGTTTCTGGTGAGTCTGAAGACTCGCCAGAAACACGGGCCCACAAGCTCCCTACGGAGCTTGCTAAATGGGCCCCATTATCTCTTCACTGGTGGTTATAAAACAATAGGCACTGCGTGATTCAAAGAGCCCTCTCGGCTTTGTATAACCACAAACGAATAACAATAGCGAATCCAGCAGAACAGAGTACTTCGTAAGGGCTCACTGACAAAATGCACGAAATGCGTAGGATATTGTTGCTATTTGCACCTCAGCTGTTTGTGGTGGCTGTAAACTGTTTTTACTTTTGATGAGTAAATAGTATATTTTAAGGTTTAATTTTCTAAGTACCCCATTCTGCTGGATATTGTCCCTGTAGGGAGTAAACATATTTTTGAAAGAGGAACACAGTTAAAAGGTTCACTCAATGCTCTTTATGTGGCTGAGAGAATGTGGCTAATGCCTGACCTATGATGGGATTAATCATTCACTGTTCTATGTGTGGGTGACAGAAGAGGGGAATTATTCACTGCTATATTTTTAGTTTACAGACAGCTTCACAATGTATGTTACTGGCATTCAAAGAAGTTGAGTAAAGTTAATAACTCAGTATTAACAGAGTGACTGTGACATTTTAAGTTGCTACTGTGCTACTTTCATAGCTCACTCGTACAAATAGCAACATATATAATTTCAAAAATGTACCTTAAAGGGACAGTCTACACCAGAATTGTTATTGGTTTAAAAGATTGATAATCTCTTTATTACCCATTTCCCAGTTTTGCATAACCAACACAGTTATATTAATATACTTTTAACCTCTGTGATTATCTTGTATCTAAGCCTCTGCAAACTGCCCCTTTGTTTAAGTTCTTTTAACAGACTTGCAGTTTAGCCAATCAGTGCCTGCTCCCAGATAACTTCACGTGCGTGAGCACAGTGTTATCTATATGAAATACATGAGCTAACACCCTCTAGTGGTGAAAAACTGTTAAAATGCATTCTGAAAAGAGGTGGTCTTCAAGGTCTAAGAAATTAGAATATGAACCTCCTAGGTTAAGCTTTCAACTAAGAAAACCAAGAGAACAAAGCAAAATTAGTGATAAAAGTAAATTGGAAAATTGTTTGAAATTACATGCTGTATCTGAATCATGAAAGTTTTTTTGGCCTAGACTGTCCCTTTAAATGTACCTTGGGCTTAGCAACATATATAACTATGCATCATATGATTTGAAAACTGCATATTTCCAATTTATCATTAGATAGGAGGACAAGAGTCCCAGCTAGTAAATCTGTTTGTCTATCTTTGCGGCGAGTTGGCACAGACATTATATATCCGCTGCCCACATTTATCATTGCACAAGAAAGCTCTTGTGCAGCAATTTAACCTGCTTTTGCAAGACCTATTGTGTGAGTGCAGGGCCTGTCAATCACCCCAAGGTGATGGAGTATTTAAGAAGTAGTGTTTGTAAGGCACCTTCAAACTCCTATGCATTACTTGACCTAAAGACAAGTCCGTCTTGCTATGTCCCCTATTTCACCCTCAGTAGTAAATGCATGTTTATGCTCATCACAACTCTTTTCCAATACTCTAATTTTACAATTGACAACTGAGGCAATACTTGCTGGTTCCTGAATCAGACTAGACAAGCATATCCAAGTTAGTGTGTCTGGCCACACTGGTGTATCACAACATCTGTATGACAGTGTCACAGTGAACTGGGATGATTGAAAATTACTGAAATATATAGAGAATATGTTAATGCTGTATTTAGTATGTTTAAAATAGGTAATATGACTTCAATATGGTGTCTGACCATTGTCTGTACAGCAGAAGGCCTTCTGGGGCATTACCTGAGTACAAAATGAGTTAAGTTATCAAATGAAGAAACTGGAAGAACATAGAAGAGACCACAAAGTAAGGACAGTTATGACTTAAATGTCCATAATAAAGGACCCAATTTAGCATATATTTAAATTAATTTAGTTATTTTTAATACATTCAGACTTCAGTACTTCAGTATAACATAATATAAAAGCTACTTTAAAGTCAGAAAAATAGTCCCACGCCAAGCCATTTCAAGATGGGCGTTTTTCTTCATTCCTGATGTCCTATCAGCATTGACTTTTTCATCAAACAGTGAAACGCACATGCAATATTGCCCTGACAGTAGAAGTCAGTAAACGCCGACTGACACTAGCAGGAGAAATGGTTGCTCTTAGCAACGTTTACACAATCTCTGCAAGCATGTCAGTTTTGTCAATTTTCAAGAGCCAGGAGCTTATTAACATGATATTTATATATTTAAAAAACTGACAGCATAAAACTATTACAGGATATAAAAACATATTTAAATAAGTGTATATAATTTGTTTAGACTATTATATGAAATACAATTTGCTATTAAAATTAACAAAATACTCATACCGTCAAAATAAATTCTTTCTATAGAAAAATTAGTCATCCAAGGAGTCATCCAAGGAGAAAGGGCTAAAGCTTCAAATTATTCAAATAACAGGTTCCAAAATGAAATTATAGCAGCGACTATAGGCTTTCAGTGAATGAAGCCACTGGCAAGCTCAAAAACATGAGAGGATATAAAGTGGTAAACTACTTGAAGCTCCTTTTATGCAGACTGTCATCTGCTTTGAAGGCGCTTCAAAGGCCACCATAGCAACCATTGTCAATGAGCTCCCTCCTGATCGCTCACAGAGAATCCGGATAACTTTTTGATTGACGTTTTCTAGCCTGCGCTTGCGTGCCGAAGCTGTGAGGATAAAGAGAATAGCTGGATTGCACTAGCACCAATTTACTGGTCTGTTATAAGACTCAATGGATCATTGGATGAAGAATTGTAGTTTTCAATGTGCAGTAGGAACGATATCTGTTAAAAAACAAATTACATGTAATAGATGTATATTTGTGAATTTTTAAGCAATTCAAGTACTGTTTAATAACTCCTTGATGAAAAATGACTATAACGGCCCTTTAATAATAATACTGTATTGAAAGAATCTTCCAGGGAGTTTGATATTCTTAAACCACAAGATTTCACCTTATATGGATACTGTGATAACACACATTGAGGGATAAAAAACATTCATTTCATTGTTGTAATAAAAAAAGTAATGGTTTATACTTAAACGGAAGCATCACAATATATATTTTTCTTCCTTTTTAAAGGAGTTTACCTTTTATTTTTATTTAAACTTCAGTTTTGCAGGGTCCATTACATACCGACATAAACTAATGTCATAAATTTGCAAGAGTAAACTAAGCTGGTGTTCTGTCAGAAGAGCTAATTCATCAGACTAAAAGTGACATTCAATCAGCTGTCTGATAACAAATCCATATCGCGCATGCTCTCCTCATGGTAGTCTCATTCCAAAGTGACTACGCCATAACCTAAAGTTCGCTCTTCTGATAGAACACCACACGCACTAACAGCCGTTGGACTCTAACGTGTCACTTGTCAGTGAGCGTTTGGTATTCACTGCTGTGTCACTTAAAGGGACAGTATACTCTGAAATTGAAACGTCAAAATTACATGTGCAACATGTATTTAACATTAGTTTCATTCATCAAATTGTAAAAGAAAAGTTTTTATCCTATATATTTTCTCATCAAATTTTTACCCCTTGTGTATTCACTGTCCGCCTCCATGACCGCAGCTTTTTTTCCCTATATTTGAAGAATTACCACTCAACCTATAGTGGTGATATCTGTCGCGCTATGTACCAGCTATGAGAACGCGCACACGATGACATTGTCAGCTTCTGGTTTCCTCTATTCCTAGTTATGCGCAGTAGCATTATCTAAAAATAAAAAATGCTTGTTATACACAGAAGCATGAGCGAGCGTCAGTGGGAGGAAAAGAAACTGGGCGTCACATCATTTGCATGTGAGAAGTACAGAGTCGGTCTATACCGCCCACATTTGAGATGCCGTGGAGGAGTTGGAAAACGGACGTCGATTAACGGTTAGGCTGCAATAATTATTATTTCATAAAACATGTTAGAATTAATATTTTTTTAAATTTAACAATGCGGTTCTAATGTAAGGATATAGAGGAGGTTAGCGTTAGCTTTTACAACGTCTGAATTTACTGACCCTTTAATACTAATACTGATAGTGTTACCTTTATTACGTGTGTACAGTAATAATACTTCTTATGGTCACTCTCTGAACGATTATATCTTATTTATATGTGTATTGTCAAAAGAGCGTATTCATCAGATATAACCACGCAGCGAGTGAACATTAGAAATATTATTACTGCACACACGTAATAAAGGTAACACTATCAGTATTAGTATTAAAGAACCAGTCAACACAGTAGATTTGCATAATTAATAAATGCAAGATAACAAGACAATGCAATAGCACTTAGTCTGAACTTCAAATGAGTAGTAGATTTTTTTTCTGACAATTTTAAAAGTTATGTCTTTTTCCACTTCCCCTGTACCATGTGACAGCCATCAGCCAATCACAAATGCATACACGTACCATGTGACAGCCATCAGCCATTCACAAATGCATACACACTTATTCTTGCACATGCTCAGTAGGAGCTGGTGACTCAAAACGTTTAAATATAAAAAGAATGTGCACATTTTGTTAATGGAAGTAAATTGGAAAGTTGTTTAAAATGGCATGCTGTATCTGAATAATGAAAGTTTAATTTTGATTGAATGTCCCTTTAAGTGACACAGCAGTGAGTACCACACGCTCATTGACAAGACAGACACATATAAATACGATATAACCATGCAGCGAGTGAACATAACAAGTATTATTACTGTACACTAAGAGATCTGTTGGAAGGGATCAGGAAAGCATGAGGAGAGATCCCTACACTACAGAAATTAAAAATAAATACATTTAAAAAATGGTGCACAGCTGCAATTAGCTGGCTTCTAATTGGCAAAAAAACAATAACAAAGCCATGCATGTCTGTTCTGTCTGAACATAGGGGATCCCAAATGAGCTTTTACAACCATTTGTCTTATGACTGCAGTAGTTTGCAAAAAAGTTTTTTTTTTTATGATCGTATTTGACGTCCAAATAGTAGCATCAAATATACCAAAATGAACCTAGATCAATTCCTTGGGTGGCCTACTTTAACAATATATATATAGTTTTCATAAATAAAAAATAAACATCTAGATTACGAGTTTATGTCGGTAAGGCTTGCGGCTCTAACGCTCCTTTTTGTCTCACTGCTCCCTTAAGCCAACGCTGGTATTACAGGTTTTTTAAACCTGGCGTTAGCCGCAAAAAGGTGAGCGTTGAGCAAAATTTAGCTCCACATCTCACCTCAATACCAGCGTTGCTTACGGTAGCGGTAAGCTGGCTAAACATAGGAAACAATGGGGCTGAGCTGGCTGGAAAAAAACCTAACACCTGCAAAAAAGCAGAGTTCAGCTCCTAACGCAGCCCCATTGTTTCCTATGGGGAAAGAAAAAATATGTCTGCACCTAACACCCTAACATGAACCCCGAGTCTAAACACCCCGAATCTTACACTTATTAACCCCTAATTGATCTTGCATTCTATTGGCTGATCCAATCAGCCAATCGGATTGAACTTCAATCCGATTGGCTGATTAAATCAACCAATCAGATTTTTCCTACCTTAATTCCGATTGGCTGATAGAATCCTATCAGCCAATCGGAATTCGAGGGACGCCATCTTGGATGTCGTCATTTAAAGGAACCGTCATTCGTCGTTAGTCGTCGTGCTGGAAGGATGCTCCGCGCCGGATGTCTTCAAGATGGAGTCGCTCCTCGTCGGATGGAAGAAGATAGAAGATGCCGCTTGGATGAAGCCTTCTCCCGGTTTGGATGTCCTCTTCTGCCCGGATAGGATGAAGACTTCTGCCGGTCTTGATGTCCTCTTCTGCCCCATTGGATGAAGACTTCTGGCCGGATCGGATGACCACTTGTGCCCGGCTGGGTGAAGACGGCTCAAGGTAGGGTGATCTTCAATGGGGTAGTGTTAGGTTTTTTTAAGGGGGTATTGGGTGGGTTTTAGAGTAGGGGTGTGTGGATGGTGGGTTGTAATGTTGGGGGGTATTGTATTTTTTTTTTACAGGTAAAAGAGCTGATTACTTTGGGGCAATGCCCCGCAAAAAGCCCTTTTAAGGGCAATTTGTAATTTAGTATAGGGTAGGGCATTTTATTATTTTGGGGGGCTTTTTTATTTTATTAGGGGGCTTAGATTAGTTGTAATTAGTTTAAACTTCTTGTAAAAAAAAAATCTGTAATTTAGTGGGGGGGTTTTTCCGTAATTTAGTTTATTGAATTTAATTGTAATTAATTGTAGGTAGTTTAGGTAATTTATTTAATGATAGTGTAGTGTTAGATGTAATTGTAACTTAGGTTAGGATTTATTTTACAGGTAATTTTGTACTTATTTTAGCTAGGTAGTTATTAAATAGTTATTAACTATTTAATAACTATTGTACCTAGTTAAAATAAATACAAAGTTGCCTGTGAAATAAATATAGATCCTAAGATAGCTACAATGTAACTATTAGTTATATTGTAGCTAGCTTAGGGTTTATTTTATAGGTAAGTATTTAGTTTTCAATAGGAATAATTTATTTAATTTTGTTAAATTTATTTCGTTTAATTTAAATTATATTTAAGTTAGGGGGGGTTAGGGTAAGGTTTAGACTTAGGTTTAGGGGTTAATACCTTTAATATAGTAGCGGCGATGTTGGGGGTGGCAGATTAGGGGTTAATAAATGTAAGTAGGTGTCGGCGATGTTAGGGCAGGCAGATTAGGGGTTAATACAATTTAACTAGCGTTTGAGAGGCGGGAGTGCGGGGGTTTAGGAGTTAATACATTTATTAAAGTGGCGGCGATGTCCGGTCGGCAGATTAGGGGTTAATAATTGTAGGTAGGTGGCAGTGACGTTGGGGGCGGCAGATTAGGGGTTAATAAATATAATGTAGGTGTCGGCGATGTTAGGGGCAGCAGATTAGGGGTTCATACGTTTTTGGGGGTGTTACCTCCGAAACGTTGTGGTTGTTTGGATCTTATCCCATGTAAGTGAATAAAAGGATTTTTTGCATGAATTGAAGACCACCTTTTTCCTTTTGTTTTTGGCAGTTCTCACTGTGGGACTCCTAACAGGGTTGTGCTGGCTTCTTCTTTTCAATAACTTAAATTATGCTTACCTGATAATTTTCTTCTGACAGGAAGAGTCCACAGCTGCATTCATTACTTTTGGGAATTCAGAACCTGGCCACCAGGAGGAGGCAAAGACACCCCAGCCAAAGGCTTAAATACCTCCCCCACTTCCCTCATCCCCCAGTCATTCTGCCAAGGGAACATGGAACAGTAGGAGAAATATCAGGGTGAAAAAGGTGCCAGAAGAAGAAACTAAACTACGGCCGCCTCATTGATAAAACGCGCGGGGAGCTGTGGACTCTTCCCATCAGAAGAAAAGAAAATTATCAGGTAAGCATAATTTAAGTTTTTCTTCTTAAACGGGAAGAGTCCACAGCTGCATTCATTACTTTTGGGAAAACAATAACCAAGCTATAGGGGACACTGAATGCAAACAAAGGACGAGTACAGAAGGCGGTCCCTTCGAAAAGGCACCATAGCTTGGTATTACCCATAAAAAACAGTATAAAAGAAACAAGGTAACTGCCCATCAGTTGAACTCGCAACCTTAGCCATGTGGGCAACTGGCAACCCATCAGGCTGAACAAGCTCCTTAGATGAAGAGCCAAAATCCTCCCAGGATCATACTCCCAGAAATCCCTTTACTACACAAGGAAGACCATAGAAAACCCCACAACTCCTCTGCAGGGCGAACCAGGCGCGGTTGCCGGGGAAAAAAGGGGTAGAAACTCAACCCCTGTGCTCCCTCTTATGAGAGTGTGCGATACGCAGAAACAAAAGAAGACGACATATCCGCACTTCTAAACTCAGATGACCAGACCACCCTAAAATGGAAAAAAGCAGTCCCAGCAACCTCAATAGGTACCGGTGACTACCACAAGAAAAACAAACACCCCTGTAAGATACCATGATAGAACGATAAAACATCATCCAAACTGGTACCCGGGCTATCCAGCGGTCATCCAGACCTCCAAACCCTTGGGAATGGGGAAACTCCGGTTCCGAGGCCAAGGACCTCCAGAACCCACGAGGAGACATAGACAGGTCTGCACCTGGACCCCAACCTAAGGAAAATGGTAGAGGAACAAACCCTCTGACACTCTGTTCACTGAGGATGAGGAGCAGGTTGATGTATAAGAAAACAAAAACACCCCCTCAAGTAATTGGATAAAATAAACATAACACAAACACGTGGGTGACATGAACCATAAGGAACAGCAGCTAGAGCCAGACCAGTACCTGCCTGGTACAAGGAACTCCCCTGAACTGTCCAAGGTCCAAGAAAAAAACAAAGCCCCAAAGGGATCGATAACATAAACTATAATCATATAGAATGAGCAGGTTCTAAGGAAGTGCACACGCGAGCACAAAATCGGAAGTATCAGTTCCAGAGAAGAAATGTTCCCACAATGGACAATTATAACAGACATGAGCTTCATAAAACAAATCAAAAATATCCTAACCAGATTCAAATAAAAGAAAGGCAGCACCCTAGGGTGAACGACCAAAGAAAACAGCACGCCGACCAAACCAGTTGAACTGGAACAGATACTTAAAAGAAAGAAAAAAACGGAGACGTTAAAGAGATTGTCTTCATCCCTACATGTCTAACCCAGTTTGCCGTCCGGCACAGAAGATCGAGGATCCCTCAGTCCAGTAGGGCTGGAATCCTCCACCAAAACATAGCTTAGTAGAACACGCAGACGTGCCCGTCTATAACAGAAGGAAAAATGATCCCCTGCCGGGTCAATGGATGTCCCCAGCCTGAGGGTAGGGCCCCTGAAGCCTCAGAGATGATCGCTTCCCCAGATGGTCTAACTGACTCAGGCGATCCCACGCCCGACGAACCCTGGTTAACAGAACACGGACAGTATCTTAAAAATACCTCTCTAGAGAGATAAAAATATGCCAATGCCATAGATATGGCCATGCGGAACCATGCCGTAACCTCTGGAGGAAACAAGCCGCCTTCCGGAGAAGGAGTAACGGCCATAGGAACACCTGCTTGCGTAGCAAAGAAGGTTCTGGGGCACGCGCCTCGTAGGACATGGAATCCTCAGGGGCGGATGGCTCAGCGCACTCCTGATTCGGGGGAAGAGAGTACTCTAGAATGACAATCGGCACATAACTGATGGGCATGGATAACCCGGACCGTTTCATATTTGTTGCAAGACGTATACTCTGAATCAGAGATATCTGTCCCAAAAAAATCAGAATCCTCGATAACTTGGAGATTATAATTATGGACAAACACTAAGGGCACCTTACACTCCCCAATGGCTGGGGCACTCACCACCTCCCATGAACCAGACAACTAACGAACAGACTCTCTCCGTCGCCACTCGGTCAAGGTGCGGAAATGGAATACAATGTGATCACACCCGTCACGAGGTGCATCGTGTAAGCCAAAAAAGCATGCCAGTCCCTAGGACCACACAATCTGATGATATAAGGCTGTTATATCTGAATAGCCATGAGCCCAAGTATCACTACACATTAGCAGACAAAATCACATAACAAACATGATACCCCCTGTTCAATAACCCCCTTAAGGAGATATTAACCCTTGATTCTATTTAAGATAAAGGAGTCCCACTGGGGCCCTGGCTTCTTTCATTAACATATCGAAATAAAATTAAACGATCTTACCGGAATCTACGCCATGGAACAGAAACACAGCCCTTCAAGTGTGACAGATAGTAGCATCGCTTACGACATGGACTTGAGAGATAAAAGGCAGGCAGTGAAACTCGTCAACGCTGATTGCCCAGGAGCTGTTAATATGAGTCGGGATGGTTTCGCAGAAAGAACTCCCCCTGCATCTCCGGACTCTAACTTTCATCCATGCTCTCCCTGAGAGGCTGACAGGATTACTTAAAACTCCAGTCCCATTTCGAAGAATACTACCCTCCTAAAGAGACTTCTTCAATCTTCTTCAATCTTCTAACACTTCTCTGCCAACCTCCTGTGACGAAAGGCAAAGAATGTTGGGGATGAGGGAAGTGGGGGAGGTATTTAAGCCTTTGGCTGGGGTGTCTTTGCCTCCTCCTGGTGGCCAGATTCTGAATTCCCAAAAGTAATAAATGCAGCTGTGGACTCTTCCCGTTTAAGAAGAAAATATATGTTTTATACCTTATGCGAGGTTGCACAAAAGACAACGTATCCTGAGTTACCAGTTACGCTCCACTTGTAATCTAGCCCATAGTAAAGTAGGATCGGTAATGCAAAATGTGCATGCTCCTCTTAACTAAATTGTGAGCTTGAGTGCTTTACAACTTGCAGTGTACTTAGGATAAACGTCAATCTACTATTAACGGTAATTCAAAGGTAGGGATCATCTTTCCTTTTGTTTCACGTTGTCGAATAGTGTAAAGTCATTGTCCAATATATGTAATTTACCATGTACAGGGCTGAGCAATATGAGACTACAGTTGTGAACCCATAAACCTGTGACTTAAAAGGGACAGAAACCCAGAATATTATAAACAACTTTGAAATGTACTTCTATTATTAAATTGTCTTTGATCTGTTTGTATCTTTTGTTGAAAAGCAGGTATGTAAGCTCAGGAGAATGCACATGTCTGGAGCTCTGTGTGTCAACAGTTTTCCATGAATGCTATCTATTTGCAAGAGCACTATATGGCAGCACTATTTCCTGCTATGTAGTGCTCCAGACACCTACCTAGGTATCCCTTCAACAAAGAATACCATAGGAACAAAGTAAATTTGATAATAGAAATAAATTGGAAAGTTTTTTTTAAATGAACACAGAAAGTAACCAAAATGGATCAGCAAACTATGTCTATAATCTATTGTATATAAAGAGTAAATTATGAATAACAAAGTTATCTATTCATACCCCATATTCATAATAGATTCAACAGATGTTAACATGAGTCTATACCTCAATGCAAACAATGCTTTTTAGAAGGTATAACCTATTAAACACAATTAGGGGCCTAGTTATTAAGCCGTCAACCTCAAATACGCTGGAATTCCGCAGCGTATTTGTGGCGAGGCTGATTCGCCTTAGTTATCAAAGGCTCGAGACCGGCAAAAGTAGAATTTTGTGACGTAAACTTCGATCCGCCGGACTCAGTCCGACACAGATCGATTCTTACGTCACTCCAGATGTTCCGCACACAAGTGCGGCACATTCTCACTACTTTTGCTAGTTATCAAAAAACTAGCAGGTACGCTCGGCACTTTTACGGCCCAGCGTACCTGGTTTTCAAAGCGCCAGCCTGGAGGCGGTGGATCCCATAGGAATCAATGGGAGTCTGACCATAGCGAAAGTACAAGTTCGCTGCTGACAGACATCCCATTGATTCCTATGGGAGCTGTCTACACCTAACACCCTAACATGTACCCCGAGTCTAAACACCGCTAATCTGACCCCCCCTACACCGCCGCAACTAAATAAAGTTATTACCCCCTAAACCGCCGCTCCCGGAGCCCACCGCAACTATAATAAATGTATTAACCCCTAAACCGCCGCTCCCTGAACCCGCCGCAACCTATATTAAATGTATTAACCCCTATCCTGCCCCCCCTACACCGTCGCCACCTATAATAAATTTATTAACCCCTATCCTGCCCCCCACTACGCCGCCGCCACTGTAATAAAATTATTAACCCCTAAACCTAAGTCTAACCCTAACCCTAACGCCCCCCTAACTTAAATAATTAATTAAATAAATCTAAATAAATTAACTCTTATTAACTAAATGAATCCTATTTAAAACTAAATACTTACCTTTAAAATAAACCCTAATATAGCTACAATATAATTAATAATTATATTATAGCTATCTTAGGATTTATATTTATTTTACAGGTAACTTTGTATTTATTTTAGCTAGTTAGAATAGTTATTAAATAGTTATTAACTATTTAATAACTACCTAGCTAAAAGAAATACAAAATTACCTGTAAAATAAATCCTAACTTAAGTTACAATTAAACCTAACACTACACTATCATTAAATTAACTAAATAAACTACCTACAAATAACTACAATTAAATACAATTACATAAACTAACTAAAGTACAAAAAATAAAAAAAGCTAAGTTACAAAAAATAAAAAAATAAGTTACAAACACGTTAAAAATATTACAACAATTTTAAGCTACTTACACCTAATCTAAGCCCCCTAATAAAATAACAAACCCCCCAAAATAAGAAAAATCCCTACCCTATTCTAAATTAAATAAATTTCAAAGCTCTTTTACCTTACCAGCCCTTAAAAGGGCCATTTGTGGGGGCATGCCCCAAAAAGTTCAGCTCTTTTGCCTGTAAAAGAAAAATACAACCCCCCCCCAACATTAAAACCCACCACCCACACACCCCTAATCTAACCCAAACCCCCCTTACAAAAACCTAACACTAATCCCCTGAAGATCATCCTACCTTGAGTCGTCTTCACTCAGCCGAGCCACCGATGGAACTGAAGAGGACATCCGGAGCGGAAGAAGTTAATCCTCCAAGCGGCGCTGAAGAAATCTTCCATCCGATGAAGTCATCATCCAGGCGGCGCTGAAGAAGTCTTTGATCCGGCCGATGTCATCTTCCAAGAGGCGCTGAAGATGTCTTCTATCCGGGTGAAGTCATCTTCCAAGCCGGGTCTTGAATCTTCCTTCCGCCGACGCGGAACCACCTTCTTCACCGACGGACTACGACGAATGACGGCTCCTTTAAGGGACGTCATCCAAGATGGCGTCCCCTCAATTCCGATTGGCTGATAGGATTCTATCAGCCAATCGGAATTAAGGTAGGAAAATCTGATTGGCTGATGGAATCAGCCAATCAGATTCAAGTTCAATCCGATTGGCTGATCCAATCAGCCAATCAGATTGAGCTCGCATTCTATTGGCTGATCGGAACAGCCAATAGAATGCGAGCTCAATCTGATTGGCTGATTCCATCAGCCAATCAGATTTTTCCTACCTTAATTCCGATTGGCTGATAGAATCCTATCAGCCAATCGGAATTGAGGGGACGCCATCTTGGATGACGTCCCTTAAAGGAGCCGTCATTCGTCGTAGTCCGTCGGTGAAGAAGGTGGTTCCGCGTCGGCGGAAGGAAGATTCAAGACCCGGCTTGGAAGATGACTTCACCCGGATAGAAGACATCTTCAGCGCCTCTTGGAAGATGACATCGGCCGGATCAAAGACTTCTTCAGCGCCGCCTGGATGATGACTTCATCGGAGGGAAGATTTCTTCAGCGCCGCTTGGAGGATTAACTTCTTCCGCTCCGGATGTCCTCTTCAGTTCCATCGGTGGCTCGGCTGAGTGAAGACGACTCAAGGTAGGATGATCTTCAGGGGATTAGTGTTAGGTTTTGTAAGGGGGGTTTGGGTTAGATTAGGGGTATGTGGGTGGTGGGTTTTAATGTTGGGGGGGTTGTATTTTTCTTTTACAGGCAAAAGAGCTGAACTTTTTGGGGCATGGCCCCACAAATGGCCCTTTTAAGGGCTGGTAAGGTAAAAGAGCTTTGAAATTTATTTAATTTAGAATAGGGTAGGGATTTTTCTTATTTTGGGGGGTTTGTTATTTTATTAGGGGGCTTAGATTAGGTGTAAGTAGCTTAAAATTGTTGTAATATTTTTAACATGTTTGTAACTTAATTTTTTATTTTTTGTAACTTAGCTTTTTTTATTTTTTGTACTTTAGTTAGTTTATGTAATTGTATTTAATTGTAGTTATTTGTAGGTAGTTTATTTAGTTAATTTAATGATAGTGTAGTATTAGGTTTAATTGTAACTTAGGTTAGGATTTATTTTACAGGTAATTTTGTATTTCTTTTAGCTAGGTAGTTATTAAATAGTTAATAACTATTTAATAACTATTCTAACTAGCTAAAATAAATACAAAGTTACCTGTAAAATAAATATAAATCCTAAGATAGCTATAATATAATTATTAATTATATTGTAGCTATCTTAGGGTTTATTTTACAGGTAAGTATTTAGTTTTAAATAGTAATAATTTATTAAAGTATAGTGTAGTGTTAGGTGTAATTGTAACTTAGGTTAGGATTTATTTCACAGGTACATTTCTCTTTATTTTAGCTAGGTAAGCTATTAAATAGTTAATAACTATTTAATAGTTATTGTACATGGTTAAAATAAATTGAAAGTTACCTGTCAAATAAATATAAATCCTAAGATAGCTAGAATATAATTCTTATTTATATTGTAGCTATATTAGGGTTTATTTTAAAGGTAAGTATTTAGTTTTAAATAGGATTCATTTAGTTAATAAGAGTTAATTTATTTAGATTTATTTAATTAATATTTAAGTTAGGGGGGCGTTAGGGTTAGACTTAGGTTTAGGGGTTAATAATTTTATTACAGTGGCGGCGGCGTAGTGGGGGGCAGGATAGGGGTTAATAAATTTATTATAGGTGGCGACGGTGTAGGGGGGGCAGGATAGGGGTTAATAGGTTTAATATAGGTTGCGGCGGGTTCATGGAGCGGCGGTTTAGGGGTTAAACTATTTATTTAGTTGCGGAGAGGTGAGGGATCAGCAGGATAGGGGTTAATAATTTTATAATAGAGGGCGACGGTGTAGGGGGGGCAGGATAGGGGTTACTAGGTATACTGTAGGTGGCAGCGGTGTCCGGGAGCGGCGGTTTAGGGGTTAATACATTTATAAGAGTTGCGGCAGGGTCTAGGAGCGGCGGTTTAGGGGTTAATACATTTATAAGAGTTGCGGCGGGGTCTAGGAGCGGCGGTTTAGGGGTTAGTAACTTTATTTAGTTGCGGGGGGCTCCGGGGGCGCCGGGATAGGGGGTAGAACAGTGCAGTTTAGTGTGAGTGCTTAGTGACAGGCTAGCAATAAAGCTGGGAAAAAGCCGAAGGGCAGCGAGATCGGATGAGTGATAACTGTCACAGTCCGCTGCTCATCGCCCCGCGGCTTTTTGACAGCTTTATTTGATAACTTAGGCGAACGTATTCAAGGTCCGCGGCGGCGAAGGTAGGCGAGCTTAGGCGGGCGTATTGGGCCGGCGAAGCCAGAAAAGTAGACGGCTTGATAACTACCCCCCTATGTCCATAAGTCATGGGGGGTGCTCACTGGCCTAATTATGACTTAACAAAAAGGGAAAAGGACAGAAAAGTGGACAGTTTAAGAGCACTCGTAATGTATAAGATTCTTAGTAACTGGCAGGGGAGATCCCCAAAAACAGGGGGAAATCCAATAAATAAAACTTAACGTTTAATATTGACTATTAAAATATGGAACAAACAGTGTGTGCATTAAAACTTATATTAATTAAAAATGTAAAGAGTACCAGTATTCACAAAGGTTTATTATAGCAAGAAGTCAAATAAGTCCTGTAACTCACACAGCTCAGCACAAACAAGGAATGGCTCACGTACCACACAAGAAAATTAACTAGAAAGAAGGATTGACCTCGCAACGATTACTTCTAAAAAATGCAGTTCTGGTGTTAGTAAGTGCTGGTCTGTGTGATCAATTAACAGGAGTAAAGAGCGCTAAGTATATTAGCAAACTGACTAAATAATAGAGGCAAATATAGTGAACACTGGTCTCTATGAGCGTCTGATGCGCATTTCGTCGTAAACGCGGCTTTCTCAAAGGCTAACCCGAGACATATTTAGTCCAATCAGGGGTTAGTATTGTCACACACCCCAGTCTAGGCCTATCACAGTCCTAGGAAACTGATTGGATAAGGAAACGTCACATGGGTTGTCTTAGCCAATAGAACCATTGCATCCTGTATAGTGACATTATCCCATGAAACTAAGATTGACAGGGTTAAAATACCCTGCATTCATATCGTTACAGGGCTTGTATTAGGATTCGATATTAGTCATAAGTCAGATACAGTCTGATATAATCATACCACATGATATCTCTGACAGATATGTTGATTCTTATATTGCTTGGAGATAGAGCCTATCATGAAACAGATTGCAAACAAATCAATCGATGGCTAATACCACATTGGTGATGATATGTGTATCAAATCATCCACACCCATATAAGAAAGGGAGTATTGTTAAAAAAAAATATAAATAAAAGTCAGAGATAATGTTACATGACATACATATCATAGCCTTAGCTATAAACTTATATGTATCAAGTATAGTTAACATTATGAGTTGGACAAAGTTACCTGCATACAATATAAGGACATCTCCTTAACATGAAGTCTTATAGATCATATTGGGATTCATTTTCACTTTTATTTTTTATCTTAAGGTATGGTTAGAAAAAAGAGAAGATAAATAGAAAATCTGTACAAATGATTGGATTATACCTTATCTAGTGCTTATATGGACTGTCATGAGATGCAGGACATATGCAGGACACAGCAATGATGGTACAACTCTATTTTATTACTGAGCATAGCAATACACATCCAGACAGGTTGATTGTACTAAACTAACTGCGACACAGACACCGGACCTAAGCCCCGCCCACATGCTAGTGACATCACATCCTGCTATCATCACATCTTCCCCTTTTTCAAAGGCAAAGCATACATTCGCATATATTAAATAACAAGGTACACCAACAGGGTATACAACAACATTTTGTTTTAGAACATTATAAAAACAGACAGATTAGAAAACATGAACAAATAAATTACATCCTGACTTGGACATCGGGGTAGACTACCCTAGTCCACAGTGACCATGGGATTATTCTGCCCATACTTCCGGTCACTGTTCTAGCTAAAGTCAGTCCCTGTATCGGGCCGGAAGCCTCACCACTCTTCCGCTTGATGTAACTTTGCATGAACTGTCCTCTGATACAGAAGATGGTGAACAAGAGTCTGCTGGAGGCAAAGATATATCCCCGCTATGATCTTGCTGAGGGGAAGGCACCTCCCTTAGAACAGGGGATCCCACCGGCGGTGGTACTGAGGTATCCGGTTCCAGACTCTCAGGTACAGGCTGAAGATGTCTTCGGTTATGGCGTGTAACCGTCCCTCCCTCTGTAAGGACTGTGTAAGACCTTGGTTCTGGAGAGCGGCCCACTACCGTAGCAGGCGTCTTCCATTTCTTCTCATCATCCAGTTTAATTCTGACACTTTGGCCCGCTTTCAGTTCCTGTAAAGGCCTGACAGAATGTCTCCTGTCGTAGAAGAAACGATAACCCTTTTTGGCCTCTTCATCCCTCCTAAGGACTTCGTCCCGAGGAACAGGGCCAGGCGGCTTGAAGACACCCACTGAGGGTAAAGTGGTGCGAATCTGGCGTCCTAGCATCAGCTGTGCCGGGCTAAACCCGGTGGCTTGAATGGGCGTCGCCCTGTATGACAAGAGGGCTAGGTACGGTTCAGATTGCTTTAGAATGAATTTTGTTGTTTGAACTGCCCTTTCAGCCATTCCGTTGGCCTGCGGATAATGTGGACTTGACGTGGAATGTACAAAATCATATTCCCTGCTGAAAGCACTGAACTCTGTAGAAGCGAACTGCATGCCATTATCACTCACCAGCTCCATTGGAATGCCCCAGCGGGCGAACAAGCTCTTCAGGCGAATGATAACAGCCTGACTTGTGATATCATTCAGGGGTGCTATTTCCAAATACCTGGAATAGTAGTCGATAACAACAAGAAACTTTTTCCCGTGCAGTTCGCACAAATCAGCAGCTATTTTCTGCCACGGCCCCGCAGGCAGCGGAGTAGACATTAAGGGCTCCCTTCTCTGAGTAGGCCGGCGTTCCCGGCAAAAGGCACATTTAGACACGTGATTTGCAATGTCGGAGCTGATCCCAGGCCACCACACAGCTGTAGCTGCCCTTTCTCTGCACTTTGTGATGCCTAAGTGCCCATCGTGTATCCTGTTCAACATCTCCTTCCTCATGCTGACAGGAATTACAATACGGTCTTGGAACAGCACCAACCCCTCCAGCTCCGTGAGCTGCGACCTCTCTGGCTGGTAAGCATTTAAAGACATCCAGGCTGCCCGGCTCTCGGGCCAGCCATCTCTTATGTACCTTATAACTTCTTGCAGATCTGTGTCCAAATATGTCTCTTTCTTTATCTCTTCCAGTTTCCTTGAAGAAATGGACTTAGAGGCCAGAACTGAATCAACATACACTTTTACATCCGACTCTGTGGAGGATTCTTCAGCAGCAGCCAGCGGGAGCCTGGACAGTGTATCTGCCACAACCAGCTGCTTCCCCGGCACATGCACTGCCTGAACATTGAACCTGAGTAGTCTCATTAAAAGTCTCTGGCATCTCAAGGGTGTTTTGTCGATGTCATAAGAATTGATAAGAGGGACTAGCGGTTTGTGGTCAGTTTCCAGACTAAATTTCTCCAAACCCACTAGATAACGCTGAAAACGCTCACAGGCCCAAACTGCAGCCAGGCACTCTTTCTCAATTTGAGCGTATTTCGACTCCGCAGCCGTCAGTGTGCGGGAACAGTAGGCGATGGGCTGTAGTTTGTTGTCATTCAGCTGCAGGAGTGCAGCCCCCAACCCATAACTGCTTGCATCAGCACTAACCACAGTCTTTTTTGAAGGGTCGTAGAACCCCAGCACTGGGGCAGACCCCAGCAGGGACTTAGCATGCAGGAACGCTTTTTCTTGTGAGGGTCCCCAGACCCAGGCAACATCTTTCTTAAGCAACTCCGTGATAGGGTGCAAAACTGTAGATAAATCTGGAAGAAACTTGCCCACGTAATTTACAAGGCCCAATATCTGTCTCAGCTCATGTACATCAGAAGGGCTTTTCATCTGTTCGATAGCCCGAATTTTCTCGGGGTCCGGCTTGATGCCATCCCCGTTGATGATATGCCCAAAGTAGCATAATTCAGTTTTCCTAAAATGACATTTTTCTTTATTCAGCTTCAGCCCAGACTCTTTGATAGCCTGCAGCACACAACTCAAACGCTGATCATGCTCCTCCACTGTAGACCCATACACTAGAATGTCGTCCATGACGACTGCTGTGCCCACGTGGCCACTCAGGAGAGAACTCATTTCCCTCTGAAAGATCTCAGGAGCGGAGGATATCCCAAAGGGAAGTCTGCAGAAACAGAACCGACCTACCGGAGTGATAAAGGTAGTCAGTTTGCGGCACTTTGGATCCAGGGGGATCTGCCAAAAGCCGCTAGAAGCGTCTAATGTGGAAAAGAACTTCGCCCCAGCCAACTTCGGGGCTATATCTTCCAGTGTCGGCAGCACAAATCTCTCCCTCTTCACTGCCTCATTCAACCTTTTCAGGTCCACACAGATGCACACCTTTCCGTTTTTCTTTGCAACTGGAACAATGGGGGCACACCAATCAGTTGCTTCAACAACCTCTTCAATAACCCCCATAGACTTCATGCGCATGAGCTCTTTCTCCACTTGAGGCATGAGCGGGAACGGAATTCTACGAGGAGTAGAAATACTGTACGGGACTGCGTCACTTTTAAGTGCTATACGGACAGGTTTGCAGCTCAGTAGGCCCAACTCGCCAAACATATCTTCAGAGATCTCATTCACTCTGGCCACGAGGCCCAAGTCACAGGCTGCTTTTCTGCTCAATAAACTGTTAACACACTGACCTCGGATCACATGCACCCACATGGTGAACTTCCTTTGTTTGTACTCACAGCTGGCAAGAAATTTCCCCACACAATCAATGCGGCCACCAGGACTATGAACATTTGTAGTAACCTTCGCCAGCTGGGGCTGTCGAGGCAGTTTCATAAATTCAGCAAAAGACATTACAGTGATATCAGCTCCTGTGTCAATCTTAAAATCAACATTGGCTCCCATTACAGTAAAGGTAACTTTCCAATCTTCCTCTGAGCTTGTCCGTTCCACAACAGACCCCACAAAAGACACTTCCTGACCCTCCTGGTCACTGTCCACCTGCATCTCCTTAATGTATTCAGTTTTACACACCACTTCAAAATGGCCTATTCTGTTACATTTTCTGCATCTTTTATCTCTGGCCGGGCATATAGCACTCTGATCATGAGCCCGGTAGCACCGTGTGCATCGGCCATGTTGCGCCCATCCACTTCTAGGCCTTTCCAGTACTTTAGATCTACCGCTCACACTGTGCCTTTCACTAGTAATTTTCCTAGACTGTTGCACTTCATCCACAATACTCTCAGACCTCAGATCAGCACTTTGCTTTTTCACCAGTTCACTCTGGCGGGCCATCCTAATAGCCCCGTCTAATGTTAAATCAGGCTCTAACTGCAGCTTCAGGGAGACTTCAGCATCTGCAATTCCAATAACTATTCTGTCTCTGATTTGCTCTTCTTTAGCAACACCAAACTCACAGAATTCAGCTAATTCATACAGGCTGCGCACAAATGACTCCACAGATTCTCCCACACGCTGATTACGTTTGTGAAAACAAGCTCTCTCATGAATCACATTTCTTTTGGGCACAAAGTGGGCACTGAGTTTATCCATAACTATATCAAAGTTAACTTCTTCCCCTTCTTGGAAAGTAAAAGCATTGAACACTGGCTCTACATCTTTCCCCATAGAGTATAAAAGAGAATTAACTTGTACTTCACCACTCTCCTTGTTCAGTTTGGATGCAATCCTGAAGCGCTGAAACCGCTGACGCCATGTGGGCCAAGCTGCAGGCTGAGAAAAGTCAAAAGACTCAGGTGGGGTAAACTTTGACATCGTCATCATCAGAAACAGAAGCGTAGTCCAGAACTTCTGACACCATGTCATGAGATGCAGGACATATGCAGGACACAGCAATGATGGTACAACTCTATTTTATTACTGAGCATAGCAATACACATCCAGACAGGTTGATTGTACTAAACTAACTGCGACACAGACACCGGACCTAAGCCCCGCCCACATGCTAGTGACATCACATCCTGCTATCATCACATGGACCTTATTCCACTATTGATTTTGAAATATAGATAGCAGGAAAAGTAAAAAACTATACTGATAACTATGTCTAATTCCTAAAATGTCCTGTGATATCAGGGGCCTACCTGAATACGCTATGACTAATATTGTTAATATTGGAGGATTTGTTTGTGCAAGAAGAGAAGAGACCATTCTCTCCCATATATTGCTTCATAGGAATTATCCATATCCATCTTGTTCATTCAAGCCATTTGGTGTAAGTGTATTTAGCCAGAAGACCACCTACATTCTGCTTGTAATAACATTGTTTCAACATTCCCAACTCTTATACCTGGTTTGATAGCTTGAAGTACTGAAACTTTTAGGTCTGGTTTAGTTCCATGTTTGTAAAATAATGATGGGCAACAGGAGTCAGGTTTTTATCCTTTTTCTTGTCATTTTCACAATTCTTAATATTATTTATATGTTCACCTAATCTTATTCGGAGTTCTCGTGTAGTAATCCCTATATATCTTATAACACATTTGCATAGGAGGCAATGGACAACATTTTTTGTCCTGCAATTGGCGAAACCGTACAGAAACTGCATGAGCCACATGTATATGTTCCACAAATATTTCTGTTGCTTGGGTTCTTTCTAATGAAATGACTCCTCACTAGTTTATTGCCAATCGTGTGGGCCCTTCTCCAACTGGTACTGATTTTGATACCCACAAATTGGAGTTAAGTATTTCATTAATCACTTTATGATCTTCATTGAATGATTTAACAAATTTCACTGTTTCGTCAGTGGTATTCATTTTCCTTTTGGGAACTAGTAGTTGGTCTCTAGAAGTGCTTTTAGCTCTCTGAAATGCTATACAGATTATTTTGCGTGTATATCCTCTTTCTTTCAGGCGTGATCTTAATTCTTTTGCTCGTTAATAAAACACAGCATCATCTGTACAGTTTCTCCTTATTCTAAGGAATTCCCCAGTAGGGATAGCTTTCTTTGTTTGCCAAGTATGACAACTGTCAAACTGTAGTATTGAGTTAGTCGCTGTTTCTTTCCTGTAGAGATCAGTTTTTAGTTTATTATGTTCATCCTTATAAATTATCACATCTAAAAACTCCACCCTTTCTTTGCTCATATTATAGGTGAGTTTTAGGTTAAAGGGACACTGAACCCACATTTTTTCTTTTGTGATTCAGATAGAGCATGCAATTTTAAGCAACTTTCTAATTTACTCCTATTATCAAATGCCAGCTCAATCCTATTGGATGATTGGATCAGCCAATAGGATTGAACTTCAATCCTATTGGCTGATTGCATTTTTTCTACCATAATTCCAATTGGCTGATAGAATTCTATCAGCCAATCGGAATTTAAGGGACGCCATCTTGGATGACATCATTTAAAGAAACCTTCATTCTTCAGTTGGACTTTGTTTGAAGAGGATGCTCTGCGTCAGATATCTTGAAGATGGAGCCGCTCCGCGCCGGGTGGATGAAGATAGAAGATGCCGCCTGGATGAAGACTTCTGCCGTCTGGAGGTCCTCTTCTTCCCGTATTCGATGAAGACTTCTGCCTGTATGGAGGACCACTTCGCCCGGCTTCGTTGAGGACTTCGGCCCGATTGGGTGAAGACTTCTCAAGGTAGGGTGATCTTCAAGGGGTTAGTGTTAGGTGTTATTAAGGGGGGATTGGGTGGGTTTTAAAGTAGGGTTGGGTATGTGGGTGGTGGGTTTTAATGTTGGGGGGTATTGTACTTTTTTTACAGGTAAAAGAGCTGATTACTTTGCGGCAATGCCCCGCAAAAGGTCCTTTTAAGGGCTATTTGTAATTTAGTATAGGGTAGGGATTTTTATTATTTTGGGGGGCTTTTTATTTTATTAGGGGGATTAGATTAGATGTAATTAGTTTAAAAAACTTGTAATTATTTTATTATTTTCTGTAATTTAGTGGGGGGGGGGGGTTTCGTACTTTAGATAATTTATTTAAATTGTATTTAATTTTGTTTAGTTTAGTTAATTAATTTTATTATAGTGTAGTGTTAGGTGTACTTAGGTTAGGATTTATTTTACAGGTAAATTTGAATTTATTTTAACTTGTTAGCTATTAAATAGTTAATAACTATTTAATAACTATTGTACCTAGTTAAAATAGATACAAAGTTGCCTGTGAAATAAAAAACATAATTTATGCTTACCTGATAAATTCCTTTCTTCTGTAGTGTGATCAGTCCACGGGTCATCATTACTTCTGGGATATTACTCCTCCCCAACAGGAAGTGCAAGAGGATTCACCCAGCAGAGCTGCATATAGCTCCTCCCCTCTATGTCACTCCCAGTCATTCGACCAAGGACCAACGAGAAAGGAAAAGCCAAGGGTGAAGTGGTGACTGGAGTATAAATTAAAAAATATTTACCTGCCTTAAAAACAGGGCGGGCCGTGGACTGATCACACTACAGAAGAAAGGAATTTATCAGGTAAGCATAAATTATGTTTTCTTCTGTTAAGTGTGATCAGTCCACGGGTCATTATTACTTCTGGGATACCAATACCAAAGCAAAAGTACACGGATGACGGGAGGGATAGGCAGGCTCTTTATACAGAAGGAACCACTGCCTGAAGAACCTTTCTCCCAAAAATAGCCTCCGATGAAGCAAAAGTGTCAAATTTGTAAAATTTGGAAAAAGTATGAAGCGAAGACCAAGTTGCAGCCTTGCAAATCTGTTCAACAGAGGCCTCATTCTTGAAGGCCCAAGTGGAAGCCACAGCTCTAGTAGAATGAGCTGTAATTCTTTCAGGAGGCTGCTGTCCAGCAGTCTCATAAGCTAAACGAATTATGCTACGAAGCCAAAAAGAAAGAGAGGTAGCGGAAGCTTTTTGACCTCTCCTCTGCCCAGAGTAAATGACAAACATAGAAGACGTTTGTCGAAATTCCTTAGTTGCCTGTAAGTAAAATTTTAGAGCACGGACTACATCCAGGTTGTGCAGTAGACGTTCCTTCTTTGAAGAAGGATTTGGGCATAAAGAAGGCACAACAATCTCTTGATTGATATTCCTGTTAGTAACTACCTTAGGTAAGAACCCAGGTTTAGTACGCAGGACTACCTTATCCGAATGAAAAATCAAATAAGGAGAATCACAATGTAAGGCTGATAATTCAGAGACTCTTCGAGCCGAGGAAATAGCCATTAAAAATAGAACTTTCCAAGATAACAACTTTATATCAATGGAATGAAGGGGTTCAAACGGAACGCCCTGTAAAACATTAAGAACAAGGTTTAAACTCCATGGTGGAGCAACAATTTTAAACACAGGCTTAATCCTGGCCAAAGCCTGACAAAAAGCCTGGACGTCAGGAACTTCTGACAGACGTTTGTGTAACAGAATGGACAGAGCTGAGATCTGTCCCTTTAATGAACTAGCAGATAAACCCTTTTCTAAACCTTCTTGTAGAAAAGACAATATCCTAGGAATCCTAACCTTACTCCAAGAGTAACCTTTGGATTCACACCAATATAGGTATTTACGCCATATCTTATGGTAAATCTTTCTGGTAACAGGTTTCCTAGCCTGTATTAAGGTATCAATAACTGACTCAGAAAACCCACGTCTTGATAAAATCAAGCGTTCAATTTCCAAGCAGTCAGCTTCAGAGAAGTTAGATTTTGATGTTTGAAGGGACCCTGTATCAGAAGGTCCTGTTTCAGAGGTAGAGACCAAGGTGGACAGGATGACATGTCCACCAGGTCTGCATACCAAGTCCTGCGTGGCCACGCAGGTGCTATTAGAATCACTGATGCTCTCTCTTGTTTGATTCTGGCAATCAAACGAGGAAGCAACGGGAAGGGTGGAAACACGTAAGCCATCCTGAAGTCCCAAGGTGCTGTCAGAGCATCTATCAGGACTGCTCCTGGGTCCCTGGATCTGGACCCGTAACGAGGAAGCTTGGCGTTCTGTCGAGACGCCATGAGATCTATCTCTGGTTTGCCCCAACGTCGAAGTATTTGGGCAAAGACCTCCGGATGAAGTTCCCACTCCCCCGGATGAAAAGTCTGACGACTTAAGAAATCCGCCTCCCAGTTCTCCACTCCCGGGATGTGGATTGCTGACAGGTGGCAAGAGTGAGACTCTGCCCAGCGAATTATCTTTGATACTTCCATCATAGCTAGGGAGCTTCTTGTCCCTCCCTGATGGTTGATGTAAGCTACAGTCGTGATGTTGTCCGACTGAAACCTGATGAACCCCCGAGTTGTCAACTGGGGCCAAGCCAGGAGGGCATTGAGAACTGCTCTCAATTCCAGAATGTTTATTGGCAGGAGACTCTCCTCCTGACTCCATTGTCCCTGAGCCTTCAGAGAATTCCAGACGGCACCCCAACCTAGAAGGCTGGCGTCTGTTGTTACAATTGTCCAGTCTGGTCTGCTGAATGGCATCCCCCTGGACAGATGTGGTTGAGAAAGCCACCATAGAAGAGAATTTCTGGTCTCTTGATCCAGATTCAGAGAAGGGGATAAGTCTGAGTAATCCCCATTCCACTGACTTAGCATGCACAGTTGCAGTGGTCTGAGGTGTAAGCGTGCAAAGGGTACTATGTCCATTGCCGCTACCATTAAGCCGATTACCTCCATGCATTGAGCCACTGACGGGTGTTGAATGGAATGAAGGGTGCGGCAAGCACTTTGAAGTCTTGTTAGCCTGTCCTCTGTCAGGTAAATCTTCATTTCTACAGAATCTATAAGAGTCCCCAGGAAGGGAACTCTTGTGAGTGGAACGAGTGAACTTTTCTTTTCGTTCACCTTCCATCCATGTGACCTTAGAAATGCCAGCACTAACTCTGTATGAGACTTGGCAGTTTGAAAGCTTGAAGCTTGTATCAGAATGTCGTCTAGGTATGGAGCTACCGAGATTCCCCGCGGTCTTAGTACCGCCAGAAGAGCACCCAGAACCTTTGTGAAGATTCTTGGAGCTGTAGCCAATCCGAATGGAAGAGCCACAAACTGGTAATGCCTGTCTAGGAAGGCAAACCTTAGGTACCGATAATGATCTTTGTGAATCGGTATGTGAAGGTAAGCATCTTTTAAATCTACAGTGGTCATGTACTGACCCTCTTGGATCATAGGTAAAATTGTCCGAATAGTCTCCATCTTGAACGATGGAACTCTTAGGAATTTGTTTAGGATCTTTAAGTCCAGGATTGGTCTGAAAGTTCCCTCTTTTTTGGGAACCACAAACAGATTTGAGTAAAACCCCTGTCCCTGTTCCGATCGTGGAACTGGATGGATTACTCCCATTAACAAGAGCTCTTGTACGCAGCGTAGAAACGCCTCTTTCTTTGTCTGGATTGTTGACAATCTTGACAGATGAAATCTCTCTCTTGGAGGAGAGTATTTGAAGTCCAGAAGGTATCCCTGAGATATTATCTCTAGCGCCCAGGGATCCTGAACATCTCTTGCCCAAGCCTGGGCGAAGAGAGAAAGTCTGCCCCCCACTAGATCCGATCCCGGATCGGGGGCCCTCAATTCATGCTGTTTTAGGGGCAGCAGCAGGTTTCCCAGTCTGCTTGCCCTTGTTCCAGGACTGGTTAGGTTTCCAGCCTTGTCTGTAGCGAGCAACAGCTCCTTCCTGTTTTGGTGCAGAGGAAGTTGATGCTGCTCCTGCTTTGAAATTATGAAAGGAACGAAAATTAGACTGTCTAGTCTTGGCTTTGGCTTTGTCCTGAGGCAGGGCATGGCCTTTACCTCCTGTAATGTCAGCGATAATCTCTTTCAACCCGGGCCCGAATAAGGTCTGCCCTTTGAAAGGTATATTAAGCAATTTAGACTTAGAAGTAACATCAGCTGACCAGGATTTTAGCCACAGCGCCCTGCGTGCCTGAATGGCGAATCCTGAATTCTTCGCCGTAAGTTTAGTAAGATGTACTACGGCCTCCGAAATGAATGAATTAGCTAGTTTAAGGACTCTAAGCCTGTCCGTAATGTCGTCCAGAGTAGCTGAACCAATGTTCTCTTCCAGAGACTCAATCCAGAATGCCGCTGCAGCCGTGATCGGCGCAATGCATGCAAGGGGTTGCAATATAAAACCTTGTTGAACAAACATTTTCTTAAGGTAACCCTCTAACTTTTTATCCATTGGATCTGAAAAAGCACAGCTATCCTCCACCGGGATAGTGGTACGCTTAGCTAAGGTAGAAACTGCTCCCTCCACCTTAGGGACCGTTTGCCATAAGTCCCTTGTGGTGGCGTCTATTGGAAACATTTTTCTAAATATCGGAGGGGGTGAGAACGGCACACCGGGTCTATCCCACTCCTTAGTAACAATTTCAGTAAGTCTCTTAGGTATAGGAAAAACCTCAGTACTCGTCGGTACCGCAAAATATTTATCCAACCTACACATTTTCTCTGGTATTGCAACTGTGTTACAATCGTTCAGAGCTGCTAACACCTCCCCTAGTAATACACGGAGGTTTTCCAGTTTAAATTTAAAATTTGAAATATCTGAATCCAGTCTGTTTGGATCAGAACCGTCACCCACAGAATGAAGTTCTCCGTCCTCATGTTCTGCCACCTGTGACGCAGTGTCTGACATGGCCCTAATATTATCAGCGCATTCTGTTCTCACCCCAGAGTGATCACGCTTACCTCTTAGTTCTGGTAATTTAGCCAAAACCTCAGTCATAATAGTAGCCATATCCTGTAATGTGATTTGTAATGGCCGCCCAGATGTACTCGGCGCTACAATATCACGCACCTCCCTCTGAGCGGGAGATGTAGGTACTGACACGTGAGGCGAGTTAGTCGGCATAACTCTCCCCTCGTTGTTTGGTGAAATTTGTTCAATTTGTACAGATTGACTTTTATTTAAAGTAGCATCAATACAGTTAGTACATAAATTTCTATTGGGCTCCACTTTGGCATTGCAACAAATGACACAGGTATCATCCTCTGAATCAGACATGTTTAACACACTAGCAAATAAACTTGCAACTTGGAAATACAATTCAATTAGAATAATATTAAAACGTACTGTGCCTTTAAGAAGCACAGAAGATCTATGACAGTTGAAAATTAATAAATTGAAACAGTTATAGCCTCAATCCTTGTAAACAACACAACTTTAGCAAAGGTTTAATCCCATTAGCAAAGATAACAAATTCTGAAAGCAGGAAACAAATTACAGAATAAACGTTTTTTATCTCAGTCAAACTATAATTCTCACAGCTCTGCTGAGAGAAATTACCTCCCTCAAAATAAGTTTTGAAGACCCCTGAGCTCTGTAGAGATGAACCGGATCATGCAGGGAATACAATGAGTTGCTGACTGAAATATTTGATGCGTAGTAAAAGCGCCAAAAAACGGCCCCTCCCCCTCACACACAGCAGTGAGGGAGAACAGAAACTGTCAGAAAACAGATTAAGCAACTGCCAAGTGGAAAAATAGTGCCCAAACATTTATTCACTCAGTACCTCAGCAAATGAAAACGATTTTACATTCCAGCAAAAACGTTAAACATAATCTCTAGTTATTAAACAGCTTTATGTATTTCTTACAGTGTAATTCTAGTGAAGTACCATTCCCCAGAATACTGAAGTGTAAAGTATACATACATGACATTATATCGGTATGGCAGGATTTTCTCATCAATTCCATTGTCAGAAAATAAAAACTGCTACATACCTCTATGCAGATTCATCTGCCCGCTGTCCCCTGATCTGAAGTTTACCTCTCCTCAGATGGCCGAGAAACAGCAATATGATCTTAACTACTCCGGCTAAAATCATAACAAAAACTCTGGTAGATTCTTCTTCAAACTCTGCCAGAGAGATAATAACACACTCCGGTGCTATTTTAAAATAACAAACTTTTGATTGAAGATATAAAACTAAGTATAATCACCATAGTCCTCTCACACATCTAGTCGTTGGGTGCAAGAGAATGACTGGGAGTGACGTAGAGGGGAGGAGCTATATGCAGCTCTGCTGGGTGAATCCTCTTGCACTTCCTGTTGGGGAGGAGTAATATCCCAGAAGTAATGATGACCCGTGGACTGATCACACTTAACAGAAGAAATAAACCCTAAGCTAGCTACAATGTAACTATTAGTTATATTGTAGCTAGCTTAGGGTTTATTTTATAGGTAAGTATTTAGTTTTAAATATGAATTATTTAGTTAATGATAGTAATATTTATTTAGATATATTTAAATTATATTTAAATTCGGGGGGTTAGGTTTAGACTTAGGTTTAGGGGTTAATATGTTTATTATAGTGGTGGCGACGTTGGGGGCGGCAGATTAGGGGTTAATAAGTGTAGGTAGGTGGCGGCGACATTGGGGGCGACAGATTAGGGGTTAATAAATCAAATGTAGGTGTCGGCGATGTTGGGGGCAGCAGATTAGGGGTTAATAAGTATAATGTGGGTGGCGGCGGTGTCCGGAGCGGCAGATTAGGGGTTAATAATATTATGCAGGTGTCGGCGATGTCGGGGCAGCGGACATGGGGAAATTGTGCACGTGGGGAAATTGTGCACAAGCACGTTTTGCCAGCTCACCGCTACCGTAAGCAGCGCTGGTATTGAGGTGAGATGTGGAGCTAAATTTTGCTCTACGCTCACTTTTCTGCGGCTAACGCCGGGTTTCTAAAAACCCATAATACCAGCGTTGTCTGTAGGTGAGCGGTGAGGGAAAACTGCGCGTTAGCACCGCACACCATTACCGACAAAACTCGTAATCTAGGTGTATATGTCTATATACAGCTGTTCTCGATAATAGGAGGTTTTATCATTTACAACAAACCTAAATAATATGTGCCCATGTGTAAACGTATGTATCTGATGTTGATTGTCACCTAGATATATGGTGATTACAGATTAGGCTTACTATATGTATTCGTAATACACGCTGACTATAATTGATGTTTTATGGGATCATGTCACTATATGGGATGCATGATTCTATTGGCTAAGACAACCCACTTGATGTTTCCTTATCCAATCAGTTTCCTACGACTGTGATAGACCTAGACTGGGGTGTGTGACAATACTAGCCCCTGATTGGACTAAATATGTCTTTTAGGCAGGGAGGCTTCCCCAATTTGAGTTAGCGTTTGAGTAAGCCGCGTTTACGGCGAAATGTGCATCAGACGCTCATAGAGACCAGTGTTCACTATATTTGACTCTATTATTTAGTCAGTTTGCTAATATACTTAGCGCTCTTTACTCCTATTAATTGATCACACAGACCGGCACTTACTAACACCAGAATTGCTTTTTTAGAAGTAATAGTTGCGAGGTCAATCCTCTTTTCTAGTTAATTTCCTTGTGCAATGCGTGAGCCATTCCTTGTTTGTGCTGAGCTGTGTAAGTCACAGGCCTTATTTGACTTTTTGCTATAGTAAACCTTTGTGAATACTGGTGCTCTTTACATTTTTTATTAATCTAAGTTTTAATGCACACACTGTTAGTTCTATATTTTAATAGTCAATATTAAACGTTAAGTTTTATTTATTGGATTTCCCAATGTTTTTGGGGATCTCCCCTGCCAGTTACTAAGAATCTTATACATTACCAGTGCTATTAAACTGTCCACTTTTCTGTCCTTTACCCTTTTAGTTAATACAATGTATTGTAGAATAAATTAAAGGGGCATTTAAATATTTTTTATATATGAATCAGAAATGAATCACTGTTTTGCAACCCCCCCCCCCCCCCCCCGATATTTTAAAAGCATAATTTAACACATATTTTTATTGTTTTGTGGTCTCTGGCAAATTCTCATTGAAAAGTTGTTTGGATATTGTTTATCTTATCTCCAGTTAAATGAAATTACACAAAACATGCAAGTTAATTAAATAATATGCATCGCAGAGGGTTTTTTTTTCAATACAGATAATAAAACACTTTATTATGATTTACATTTTGAGATTAATGTCCCTTTAACTCTTTTCTATTGCTAGACACACTGCAAGTCATGTGATAGACCCAACAATGCTTCTATGGGTGAGAAATTAAAGCAGATTGCACACTTGCTGACCTGTGATGAAAACAACAGAAAGTACAAATTTATAATAAAGAATCATACAAAAAAGAAATACAAAGGAAAGGCTGTTTATTCTCCTCCAGCTACAAATGGTATGTATCACAGCTTACAGTATCTTGATACTGCACACTTTACAAAGCACAGAAAGGGCTGCACACTCATATCCGGAGTGGGTAGTACTGGGTACATATCCCATGCTGCCCCTGGCAGAACTCACAGCTATTGGTGCTAATCAGCACTCACAGGAAGCTTCCTTTGCTCCCAGTGACTCAGTTAACCACATACCAACTTGGGTACAAAGCCAAACACAACACACAGAAAATCTGGCATGCATAATGCTAAAATAAAACTAAACTGGAAGAGTTAGCTTCAGAATTTGGCTCAAATCTTCTGTATGGGTCTCAAACCTACAGTCACACCTGCTAGTAAACAATCAAACTGAGATACAAACAAGGGTGACACAGACTTTTGTAGTTTACCTAGTCACATACAAAACACGGAAAAGGACTACACTCTCCAACCGGATTTGGTACACTTCCCATGCCTTTGGCAAAACTCACAGCCCTCTGTGTTCACCAGCACTCGGTGCTCACTAAATCACCTTTAACCAGGAGCTAGAAGCTAGAACAACCTTCTTTGTTAAGAACTACTGACCCATTTAAATATACAATTCTCTAAAGAAAACAAACAAACTGCGAAGTCCCTAAATAATATGTGTGATACATTTATACAGAAACAAAAAAGCAACATCACTGAGATTATGAAAGAAAGAATGTTTTTTTGTTATTTTGGGGTTTTTAAATATGTTATTATAAAATGCATTAGATTTTTGTTTTCTTTAGTTTTGAAACAGTTATTATTGTGCTGAATAAACCTATATGATTTGCCTCTTATAGTGCAGCACTGAGGACCTACATGGGGGCCCATTTATCAATGTCTGTCCGACATGATACGCTGTAGTGTATCATGTCCGACAGACATCGCTGAATGCCGACAGCGTATTTAACATTGCACAAGCAGTTCACCAGAACTGCTTGTTCAATGCCGCCCCCTGCAGATTTGCGGCCAATCGGCCACTTGCAGCCTCAGAGGCAGCGGATCAGTTCCTAATTCCTAACTGCTGTTTCCAGCAAGCCAAACAGGGGCATTGGAACTTCATAATTCAGCCCCATGGTGTTTGTTTCTGTCACATTTCTAAAGCAAAGGAATAAAGAGGGAGCTAAAAGCTAAGTTCTCCACCACATTTAGTCAATAATGGAAATAGACACAATGGATTTAGGGTTACAACTTTACTATCGAATAAAATTAAAATGCAATATTATTACAATACAATACATAAGAGAAAATGCAAGGGACGTCTCCCTGTTTATTTAAAAATAATAAAAAAGGACTGGAGTACCACCTTAAAATTGTTTAAAAAAGGTATTTTGTATATATTTGATTTGATACAATGTGAATAAAGGTATCAGTCAAAAATCAAAAATCAGTCTGTCCCAATTTATGATATGTGGTTACAGAGTTTCTTATAATAGCTGTTCACCAAATGTTGCCACTGTGACAGATAGGGTCAGCGTGAAAATTTGTAAAGTATAGCCCCCTTTAGGGAGAATTAGACGATGGAAGACACCTTAGTATCAGATCTTTTTTTCTTACTCACACTTTCTTTTCAAAGTAGCTTACTGACGATTTTATGGCTCACGGCTTTGGAGATTGGACACAGGCAAACAGCGTCTCCCAATGCTGATCACCTTTGCTGGTGTCGGCTGAACCCGGTCAGCGTGAATGAAGACTGCTCGTTACTCCAGCGTTTGTGGTGCGCCAAGTTGATCCCAGTGCAGAAGGGATAAAGGAGATTCACACACCCGCACTTAGCGTGATACACGCGCGGGCAAAGATATAGAAAGCTAGGTACCTAGATTTTCAAATTGTGGTTAAAGTCCTTAGCAGGATACAACACAGATTCAATCTACGCGTTTCACCCGTTAGATAGGGCTTTTTCAAGATCGTGATAAAATGACATACTCTAACGAGAATTTGCTCACTATAATGACCTTTATCTATGTGTATAATGCAAGTTAAGGTGCAATAATAAAATTAAAAATACATTAGATTATTTTCTTTTTTACTGAGTTATTAATTGAACAAAAACTGCTCATACTGCTCAACCTACGCAAAATTGTTTATTTTTTTCCATTAAAGGGACAGTCAACACCAGATTTTTTGTTTAAAAAGATAGATAATCCCTTTATTACCCATTCGTCAGTTTGGCCTAACTAACACTGTTAAATTAATATACTTTTTACCTCTGTGATTAACTTGTATCTAAGCATCTTCTGACAGCCCCCTGATCACATGGCTATTCGTTTATTATCTACTAGTCCTAAAGCCTGTGTACACGGGCCATTTTTTGCAGTACAGCGGTCCCACCGCCTTGCTCTCTCTCTATATCCCCTCTCTTTTGCTCTCTCTTTCTCCCCTCTCCTTTGCTCTCTCTCCCCCCCACTCTTTTGCTCTCTCTTTCTCCCCTCTCTTTTGCTGTCTCTCTCCCCCCTCTCTTTTGCTCTCTCTCCCCCCTCTCTTTTGCTGTCTCTCTCCCTCTCTTTTGCTCTCTCTCTCCCCCTCTCTTTTGCACTCTCTCCCCCTCTCTTTTGTGCTCTCTCCCCCTCTCCCTTTTGCGCTCTCTCCCCTCTCTCTTTTGTGCTCTCTCCCCCCTCTCTTTTGCGCTCTCTCCCCCCTCTCTTTTGTGCTCTTTCCCCCCTCTCTTTTGTGCTCTCTCCCCCCTCTCTTTTGTGCTCTCTCCCCCTCACTTTTGTGCTCTCCCGCTCGCTTTTGTGCTCTCTCCCCCTTCTCTTTTGTGCTCGCTCCCCCTCTCCCTTTTGCGCTCTCTCCCCTCTCTCTTTTGTGCTCTCTCCCCCCTCTCTTTTGCGCTCTCTCCCCCTCTCTTTTGTGCTCTCTCCCCCCTCTCTTTTGTGCTCTCTCCCCCCTCTCTTTTGTGCTCTCTCCCCCTCACTTTTGTGCTCTCCCGCTCGCTTTTGTGCTCTCTCCCCCCTCTCTTTTGTGCTCTCTCCCCCTCTCTCTTTTGTGCACTCTCCCCTCTCTTTTATGCACTCTCCCCCCTCTCTTTTGTGCACTCTCCCCCTCTCTTTTGTGCACTCTCCCCCCTCTCTTTTGCTCACTATCCCCCTCTCTTTTGCTCTCTCTCTCCCCCCTCTTTTGCTCTCTCTTTCTCCCCTCTTTTCCACCTCTCTTTTTCTCTCTCTCCTCCCCCCTCTCTTTTGCTCTCTCTCTCCCCCCTCTTTTGCTCTCTAGTTCTCCCCTCTCTTTTTCCCCTCTCTTTTGCTCTCTCTCTCCCCCTCTCTTTTGCTGTCTCTCTCCCTCTTTTGCTGTCTCTCTCCCTCTTTTTTGCTCTCTCTCTTCCCCCCTCTCGTTTGCTCTCTCTCTCTCCTCTAATTTGCTCTCTCTCTCCCTCTCCTCTCTTTTGCTCTCTCTCCCTCTCTTTTGCTGTCTCTCTCCCTCTCTTTTGCTGTCTCTCTCCCCCTCTCTTTTGCGCTCTCTCCACCTCTCTTTTGCGTCTCTCCCCCCCTCTCTTTTGCGCTCTCTCCCCCTCTCTTTTGTGCTCGCCCCCTCTCCTTTGTGCTCTCCCCCCTCTCTTTTGTACTCTCCCCCTATCTTTTGTGCTCTCCCCCTCTCTTTTGTGCTCTCCCCCCCTCTCTTTTGTGCTCTCGCTCTGTCTCTTTATCCTTTCTCCTCTGTATCTCTCTCCTCTCTCTCTCTCTCCTCTCTCCCTTCTGTCTCTCCCTTTCTCCATCCCCCTCTGTCTCTCTCCCCCCTGTCTCTCTCTCTCTCTTTCTCTCTCTCTCCCCTCTCTCTCTCTCTCCCCCCCGTCTCTCTCTCTCTCCCTGTCTCTCTCTCTCTCCCCCCTTATCTCTCTATCTCTCCCCCTCTGTCTTTCTCTCTCTATCTCTCCCCCTCTGTCTCTCTCTCTCCCCTCTGTCTCTCTATCCCTATCCCTCCCCCTCTCTCTCTCTCTCCCCCTCTCTCTCCTCTCTGTCTCTCTCTCTCCCCCCTCTGTCTCTCTCTCCCCTCTGTCTCTCTCTCTCTCCTCTGTCTCTCTCTCTCTCTCTCTCTCTCCCCTCTGTCTCTCTCTCTCCCCTCTGTCTCTCTCTCTCTCCTCTGTCTCTCTCCTCTGTCTCTCTCCTCTGTCTCTCTCTCTCCTCTGTCTCTCTCTCCCTCCCCCTCTGTCTCTCCCTTTCTGCCTCCCCATCTGTCTCTCTCTCCTCTGTGTCTCTCTTTCTCTCTCCCCCTCTGTGTCTCTCTCTCTTCTCTCTCTCTTTTTCTGTCTCTCTCTCTCTCTCTCTCTCTATCAATCTCTCTCTCCCTGTCTCTCCCACCCCCTCTGTCTCTATCCTTATGTGTCTCATTCTCCCCCATGGTCTCTTTGTCTGTCTCTCTACCCTCTGTCTCTCTCTCTCCTCTGTCTCTTTGTCTCTCTCTCCCCCTCTGTCTCTCTCTCTCCTCTGTCTCTTTGTCTCTCTCTCCCCCTCTGTCTATCTCTCTCTCCCTGTCTCTCCCACCCCTTCTGTCCAATTTACATCTAATATCTAATATCCTTCATTCTCTTGATATCCTTTGTTGAAAATCATATCTAAATATGCTCAGTAGCTGCTGATAGGTGGCTGCACAATAGATACCTCATGTGATTGGCTCACCCATGTACATTGCTATTTCTTCAACAAAGGATATCTAAAGAATGAAGGCATATCCTAGCCAGTGCCTCACCTGCCTCTGACCTCACTGCACGTCATTGCTCTCCCCCCTCTCTTTTGTGCTATCTACCCCCTCTCCTTTGCTCACTCTCCCCAATCTCTTTTGCTCACTCTCCCCCCTCTCTTTATCGCCCTCTTCTGCTCTCACTATCCCCTTCCCCTTCTTTTTAGAGCTCTCTGTCTTATGATTCACTCACTGTACACAGCCACACACCCGGCATCTAGCCCCGACCAGCCCCGCCCGTGTCACGCTCGACCCCGCCCAGCCCCGTCCACGTCACGCTCTGCCCCACCCGGCCACGCCCACGCCCCATCCACGGCATGCCCGCCGGCCACGCCCACTCCACCACACGTGACGCCAAGGGGAAGTAATCAAGACAGTTAGAAGGCCAGGTGTGTTTGTCCTCGTGCGCAGTCTCTACTGCGCATGACAGCTTCGGACAAACACATTTGGCCTTTTTATTATATAGGATTGACTTTCATTTTAGCCAATTAGTGCAGTGTCTGCCACAATCCACGGGCGTGATCATAATGTTATCTATATGGCTCACATAAACTAGCTCTCCCCTGTTGTGAAAAGCAAATAAAAAAAAACATGTGATAAGTGGCAGCCTTCAAGGTCTTAGAAATTATCATATGAGCCTTCCTAGGTTTAGCTTTCAACTAAGAATACCAAGAGAACATAGCAAAATTGGGGATACAAGTAAATTGGAAAGTTATTTAAAATTACATGACCTATTTAAAACGTGAAAGGTTTTGTTTGGACTTGATTGTCCCTTTAAAGGGACATAAAAGCCAAATTTTTCTTTCATGATTCAGATAGAACATACAATTTGAAACAACTTTCCAATTTACTTCTACTATCAAATTTTCTTTTTCTTCTTCTTATCCTTTGTTGAAAACCAGGAGGATAAGTTCAGGAGTGTGCACATGCCTACAGCACTATATGGCAGCAGTTCTGCAGCAATGTTATACACTAGCAAGAGCACTAGATGGCAGCACTATTTCCTGTCATGTAATTCCTGTCAATGCTCACTACCTATCTAAATATCTAAAATAATAAGAATAACATGAGAACTAAGCAAATTTGATAATTGAAGTAAATTGGAAACTTTTTTAAAATTGTATTCTCTATCTGAATCATGGAAGAAAAAAAAATAGGGTTTACTGTCGCTTTAAGTAATTTAATCACCTTTTAGCAGCATTGCATTATAAAGTAAGTTATAAAATACATCATTGTCGCTTGTTACTCGCAGAGCTCTGTAAGGCGCACCTTGCTTACTGCACGCCGTCGCTGTACTTCTCTATATTACTTTTACACAGTTGCATTGTACATACCACATGCCTGCAACCATGTGACAACAAAACCATCGCCAGCTGTGCTGTTCCCTCTAAATATAAGAAATCATTTTATAAACTGCTAAGTAATCTTTTCCAATCGTTTCTCAAGCAGCTGAAGGAAAACACAACGGCAAAAAGGGAGTAACTCCCTAAGGCGACAGTAAAAAAACAAACCTGTTTAACTGCTTTAAATCTTTCAGTATTGTTAGAAAATAATAAAAAGACAGTAACAAGACTCAGAGTAGCAAATGTTTAAATAAATATAATGTTAACCATGGAGACTATGTGGGATTTTTTTTTAAGGATGATCCAGTCTGAAACATGTACTGTATGTTCTCTTTTCTGGTGAGGTTTGTTAGTACAAATGGTTGATCTAGTTTCTTCATAGAGAATCTGGGTTACCCCATTGGCCCTAAAAAACAAGCCCAGTTTAGCAAAGGAAAATCCAGTGCAAGAGATATTTTGCACTCACAAAATACTTAGTTATAACTAATAATAATAATACACATTTAAAAATGGATTGATTTCCAGATAAGGCCTTAGTGCTTTTTAGCCAGAATTTGACTTTAGAGCATATGTATCGTCCCTACCATACATATGACCTAATCTTTGAAATAATAGAATGATATGTCCAGGGGTATCCTGTTATATGAAGTGCCACACTGTTTTGTTTTTTCCGGCAGACACAGGGAACACAATTCTATCAATTAAATGATATATATATGACCCTGCTTCAGGATTCTGATTTTTGAATTATGCAACAAATATATGTTTATTGGATGAGCATTGTGTGGGAAGTACAAACAGACTGGGACCAAAAATAGGCCTGTGCATTTTAAGGCAGAACAGCCCACTCCTTCTCCTTTTGTTATTTAACCATGCCCCAAAAGTGATATGCTCTTTATAGTAGTATGAGACACAAAAACATTACGGGCTAGATTACGAGTGGAGTGCTTGTGAGAGAGATGATCATGTGCACCTGCAATGCTTGTGAGAGATGACCAGGCGCATCCTCACCTAGTGCCTACAGTGCTTGTGAGAGAGGTGGTCAGGTGCAGCCTCACCTAGTGCTTACAGTGCTTGTGAGAGAGATGATCATGTGCACCTGCAATGCTTGTGAGAGATGACCAGGCGCATCCTCACTCGGTGCCTACAGTGCTTGTGAGAGAGGCGGTCAGGTGCAGCCTCACTTAGTGCTTACAGTGCTTGTGAGAGAGATGATCAGGTGCATCCTTACCTAGTGCCTACAGTGCTTGTGAGAGAGATGATCAGGCGTATCCTCACCTAGTGCCCACAGTGCATGTGAGAGAAATAATCAGATGCAGCCTTACCTAGTGCCTACAGTACTTGTGGAAAGATGATCAGGTACAGCCTTACCTAGTGCCTACAGTACTTGTGAGAGAGGTAATCATGTGCAACCTCACCCCTTGTGCCTACAGTGATTGTGAGAGAGATGATCAGGTGCAGCCTTACCTAGTGCCTACAGTACTTGTGGAGAGATGATCAGGTGCAGCCTTACCTAGTGCCTACAGTACTTGTGAGAGAGGTAATCATGTGCAACCTCACCCCTTGTGCCTACAGTGATTGTGAGAGAGATGATCAGGTGCAGCCTTACCTAGTGCCTACAGTACTTGTGGAGAGATGATCAGGTGCAGCCTTACCTAGTGCCTACAGTACTTGTGAGAGAGGTAATCATGTGCAACCTCACCCCTTGTGCCTACAGTGATTGTGAGAGAGATGACCATATGCAGCCTCACCTAGTATCTGCAGTGCTTGTGAGAGAGATGATCAGGTGCAGCCTTCAATAGTATCTGCGATGCTTGTGAGAGAGGTGATCATGTGCAACCTCGTCTGGTGCCTACAATCCTTGTGAAAGAGATGATAATATGCAGCCTTACCTAGTGCCTACAGTGCTTGCAAGAGGTGTTCATATGCAGCCTCACCTAGTGCCTACAATGCTTGTGAGAGAGATTATTAGGTGCAGCTTCACCTAGTACCTACAGTGCTTGTGGTGCCTACAGTGCTTGTGAGAGAGATGGTCAGGTGCAGCCTCACCTAGTGTCCGCAGTTTTTGTAAGAGAGATCATCATGTGCAACCTCACCTAGAGTCAGATTACAAGTTGTGCGGTAAACCCGTTGCTTACATACCGTGAGAAATGGGGCTGTACCGCTATTTCCATAGCGCCGCCATTACAAGTCACCATAAAACTTTATTTTGTTGTGCGATATGGTGCGGTAAGCCACATACCTCACAAAAAACAAAGTTCTGACTTGGCGTGCTTGTGCACGTACTCCCCCATAGAGATCAATGGAGAAAAAATGTAGGGAAAAAACCTAACACCTGTGATTGCGAAATCGCTACAACATTATTTCATTCCCCATTGAAGTCTATGGAGAAAAAAAAAGTTTTACAAAAACCTAACATAAACCCCTAGTCTAATAACCCCTAAACTGCCTTTCCCCCACATTGCCAACACTAAATAAACTTATTATCCTATAAACCCGCCATCCCCCCCACATCTCAACTACTAAAATAAACCTTTTAACCCCTAAACCGCCGTCCCCCCACATCGCCAATACTAAATAAACATATTAACCCATAAACCGCCGTCTCCCCCAAATTATACTATTAACCCCTAAACCTAACACCCACTAACTTTAAATTAAAGTTATAATATACTAACTACCTTAAAATAAATAAAAACTTACCTGTGAAAAAATAAATAAAACTTAAGCTTAAACTACAAAAAAAATAACAATACTTTTTAAAAAAAATAAAAAAATTCCAAAATAAAAAAACCTACATTACCAAAAATAATAAAACCTACCATTACAAAAAAAAAAAAAAAACCGAACTTTACAAAAAATAATAAAAATCTAAAATTACACAAAATAAAAAAAATCTAAAATTAAACAAAATAAAAAAAGCTAGCATTACAGTAAAAAACAAACTACATTATTCCTATTCTAATACCACCCTGTTAAAAAACCCCACCCCAAAATAAAAAAACAACTAATCTCTAAATAAACTACCAATAGCCCTTAAAAGGGCCTTTTGTAGGGCATTGCCCTAAAGTTAAAAACTCTTAACTAAAAAACAACTAACCTACCCATTGCCCTGAAAAGGGCATTTGTATGGGCATTGCCCTAGAAGGGAATTCAGCTCTTTAAGCCCATAAAATATTAAAAAAGCTCTAATCTATTAAAAAAAAAAAAACGCCTCAAAATAAAAAAAAACCTGGCACTAACCCCAAAATCAGTACTCATCATTGCTGAAGTCCGGCGATCCATCTTCATCCAGGCATCTCCATCTTCATCCATAGCGGGTCCATCTTCTATCTCCTTGGTGGAGGCGTAGAGCATTTTTTGGAGGTGCGGAGCCGGATCGGTCGGCGGCGGCGGTCAATAGTGACGTGGAGGTCCTTTTCATGAGATTGTCCGCCGCACTCTGAAGATTGAATGCAAGATACCCCTTTTATATGGGCCCAGAGGCAGAACTTTTTTTTTTTTTTTTTTTTTTTTTAACATTTTATTTAGGCTTTATTCCACATTTACACATAATAATTGTTAACAAAAAGAACAATTCTAAAAGTACCTCATAATTAATAAATCATATTTAACGCATTTGGTCATTATATGTTCTTTTTTCATATCTATATTAAATTAAAGTCCATGATAGTCCATCAATAGACCCCTTCGGATTCCCTGGGGTCTCTTACTGTCCACATAATTATTTTCCTTAAAATGCAAGCTAAGGATTCCAAATGTATGTAAAGCCTAATAAAGCATAAAAAAATAGCAAAGGAAAATTATTCTCATGGATATAATATTGCATTGTTATTTAAAACATCTTCAGCAACAGACAATTTTTATAACTACTTTAATATAATACATAAATATATACCTCATATTTTCATTTGTAAAAGATTTTTTATATTGTAATACAGATCCAACTGATCTACTGATTGATAATATAGTTTCTCCATAGATATAGAATATTGTATTTGTGACTGCCATTCTATTATTGTTGGGGCTCTTTTCTGTTTCCATAATCTCAGTATTATCTGCTTTGCACTATTTAAAAGTATATATAATGCTTTATCATATTCTATTGATAATTTTAAAACAGGCTTGTACAATAGAACTATTGTTGGTTCTAATGGAAGTTGTATTGATAATAATTTATTTATTTCTCTAATTATTAAAGACCAATAATCAAATATTATTGGGCATGACCACAAAATATGTATCAGTGTACCTTTCTCTCCACACTCTCTCCAACATTGTCCTGAAGAGTTAGGAAATATTGTTTTAATCCTATTCGGTGTTAAATACCACCTCATCAATAATTTATAATTTGTCTCCTGTATACTGGCTGATATTGAGGTTTTTGCATGAAGTTGAAAAATTACACCCCATTCTTTTGTTGTAGGTGATACTGCTAATTCTCGTGACCAAGCTTTGGTATATGTTGGTAATTCTAAAGTTGTTGCTGTAATCAATAATTTATATACCAAAGATATTGTCCCCTTTACTAATTGGTTTCCTGAACAGATTATTTCAAAAGGGGACCTTTGTCTGACTAGTTCTATTCTCTTTGGGTGAGTAGTTAAAAATGATTTAAGCTGAAAATAGCTCAACCATGGACTTACAATCTGCACCCCATTATTAATTAATTCTAGTTGTGATTTTAGTATATTACCATTCATACGTGTATAAATTGGGATTAGATCCTCCAGAGTTCTTATATTAATATCTCCTATAAATTCACAGAATGGTAAAGAGTCATTTAATATAATAGGTGTAAGTAGGGATGGAATAGTTGTTATTGGTTTTTCCATTTTAAGAATAATATTCCATGTTCATAATAATTCTTTTAGGATAGGATATTCTTGCATTACTTTCGGCCAAGCTTTTATTGATAGCCAACACTTACCTCCTAATTGTTTACTTTGTATTATATTGTGTTCCAATTGTACCCATTCTTTCTGTTCTATATTCTTACACCAGTCAATAATCCTCTGTAATATGGATGCTCTCCTATATTTTATTAAGCATGGTACCCCTAACCCTCCCTTTTCCTTAGGGAGATACATAGTTAATCTTGATACTCTCACAGTCGTGCCGTACCATACATATTTGTTTAATAAAGATTGGAATTTATCAACATAAGAGATTGGTAAAGGGATTGGTAATGTCTGGAATAAGTATAGCAGTCTTGGTAGAATAGTCATTTTCACCGCTTGAATTCTCCCAAGCCATGATAAGTTTCTATTTTTCCATCTATTTATTTCTATTTGGGTTTCTTTAAACAGTTTATCATAATTTAGTATAACTAGTTCTTTATGACTAACTGCTATCATAATCCCCAAATATTTTATCGTATTTGAAGTTTCTTTTAAATTAACATTTTGTCTAATTAATTGTAAACTATTTCTGTCTAATCCATAACTAAGCAATTCGGATTTCGACTGATTTATAGAAAAGTTGGAATATTTACCATAATCCTTAAGTGTATTTAAAACTGCAGGGATAGATTGCACCGGGTCAGAAAGTGTAAATATAACATCGTCTGCATATAATGAAATTTTACAGCTAATGTTACCTACATTAATACCATGTATTTCTTCATTTTGTCTTACTTTGGATGCCATAATTTCTATTGCTAAAACAAATAATATTGGTGATAAAGGGCATCCCTGTCGTGTTCCATTATTTATTTTAAATGGTACCGATAAAGAGTTATTAAATTTAACAGTCGCATAAGGGGCGTTATATAAAGAAAAGATTCGTTCTACAAATAATTTACTAAAACCAAAATGATATAAAGTGAGATGCAGGAATTGCCAGTTCAGCCTATCAAAAGCTTTTTCAGCATCCATCGCCAGAAGAGTAGACGGTATACCTTTATTCTTTATATATTCTAGGATCTGTAAAACTTTATTAGTGTTATCACGCGTCTCCCTTCCTGGGACAAAGCCTACCTGGTTTAGGTGAACTAGATAGGGTAAGAAGTTATTTATCCTAGTGGCCAAAATTTTACCATATATTTTTATATCTAAATTTAAAAGAGAGATAGGTCTGTAATCACTAGGTGTTTCCATTAATTTCCCTGGCTTTGGTATAACAGCAATCCAGAACTTTTTTTCAGTGACAATTTTTCTGCAGTGTCTCTGATGAGTCGGTGTTACTGTGTTTGTTACCCTTACCCAGTGAGCATGGACAGGTTAAAGTGAATGTAATTTTTGATGCTAAAGTGCACGGTTTTTAAAACTTCGATTAAAAACAGGGGCACTTTAATTCATCAAAATTTACATTTCACTCCTGTTGTAAAAAAAAAACCTTACCTTTTAATCTTCACAGCAGCTCCAGCTTCCTCCGGTCTCACAAGCCATTTCTTATGTCAGAAATGATTGCTAGGTCATCCTCCAATCACAGCTTCCCCCCCGAGGGAATCAGTGTCTTATTCAACGCTGTGATTGGAGGAAGCCGGATGCCTCATTTTAGACCCAGGAAGAGGCTTTGAAACGGGTGGAGGAAGCTGGAGCTGCTGTGAAGATTAAAAGGTAAGTTTTTTCACAACAGGAGTGAAATGTAAATTTTGATCAATTAAAGTGTCCCTGTTTTTAATCGAAGTTTTAAAAACCGGGCACTTTTGCATCAAAATTTACATTCACTTCAATATACAGCCTTGCTGCTGTAGGTTCCCACAGTGTCAGTCTGTGAACCTGCTCTGCTGTACTGCTGGGGTCTATATGCTTTGCATGACAGCACAAGGGGCTAGATTCACGCATCACTTCCCTTTGTGCTGTGGCCTTTTCTTTTATTGCCAGGTCCCACAGTGTCAGCACATGAAGACCCTGGGAGAAAGGAGCAACTCCTGTGCATTACAGTCACTTCCTTACCCCTCTTCTGCCAGATGTTTCTCCTCAGCGGAGCAAGAAAAAATTTCCACTTATTTTTAAACCCTGACTACCAGAGAGGATTGCAAATGTAATGCAGTGCACTACAGCCCTCTTTGGCAGCCATTAGGTTAACTGCTCTGCCTTCTAGCTACACACACGTACAAATATATATATATATACTTACATACATACATACACACACATATATATATATATACATATACACACACACACATACGTAAGTGTGTGTGTGTGTGTATATATATATATATATATATATATATATATAAACACACACAAATATTGATTCCAGTAAGGAGATATTTTTAAAAAATCATCAGAGGAAGCCTGGGATAGAAACACTACATATAATATTGCTGTATTTTATTTAACTGTGTTTATTATGTTAATAGCCACCCCATGTTAATATTGTTTTCTTTGTTATACATGACAAAGGCTGAAGCTTTCCCAACTGAGTTAATGGGATATTCACAATGGCCTGGAAAGGGTCCACAACCCCATTTTCTAAATACTGTGCATAGCCAATTAACTTATTTAGGAACGTTTCAGCCTTTGTTATGTATATACACACACATACATTTATTAAAGTTCAAAAAATAATCTGGTTCCTAAGTATTTTGGTTGGCTCCTAGACTTTACTAAGCCCTGACTTACCTGTTTTGCAATCTGCTGTTACCCTACATTGTGCACCGCACTGGAGTTCAGGAAGGGGGAAGAAATTGAAGTAGAGAGAGGAACCATGTAAGTATTTACATTGAGAAAGAATGGAACAATGCCACCTACAGGTAGAAATGAAAAGTTCAGGCACACATTTTATTTTAACTGCCACTGACTGCTCTGTTCTTTCTGCAGACATGAGGCATTTTCTGTGATAAGATCGCACAATGTTCTGCATTGGGGTATATGGGTGTACCCTTGCATTCCCATTGGCTGAAAATTAAAATCAGCCAAAAGGATGATAGCTGCTTACATCCTATTGGCTGATTAGACTTTGAGCAAATCAGCCAATAGGATGTAAGCAGCTCTCATCCTATTGGCTGATTTGAATTTTTGTGAGAGATGATCAGGTGCAGCCTCATCTGGTGCCTACAGTGCTTGTGAGAGAGAAGATCAGGTGCAATCTCACCTGGTGCCTACATTGCTTGTATGAGAGATAATCAGGTGCAGCCTCACCTGGTGCCTACAGTGTTTGTGAGAGAGATGATCAGGTGCAGCCTCACCTAGTGCCTACAGTGCTTGTGAGAGGGATTATAAGGTGCAGTCTCACCTAGTGCCAGAAGTGTTAGTGATGCAAAACATAGGTTGCAGACACATTATCTCCTTGGAGGGCTGGGGAAAAGAGATAGAGCGGTAGTTGTGGATAAACAGAAGACCTGCCAATCAAGAGACACAGGTTTGCACTGGTAGCAGTGTGTGCCGCTGTGTTGTGCATGCACAGAAGTGTCCTATATCAGTGGTTGCCAACCACGGTCCTCAAGGACCCCCAACAGTCCTGGTTTTCATTATAGCTGAACCAGTGCACAGGTGAAATAATCAGCTGATGGATGAGAGCAGGTTGGTTACAGATCAGCTGATTACTTCACCTGTGCACTGGTTTAGCTATAATGAAAACCAGGACTGTTGGGGGTCCTTGAGGACCGCGGTTGGCAACCACTGTCCTATATTATGTATGTGTTTGGAGAGAGTGGGTCACATTAGTGGCTACACTGATATCGCACTAAGCCATCTCTAAAAGTGTACTTGAATGGCTGAGAAATTACTGGCATCTGTACTCTTCCAAGCAAGCTTTGGAGCTGAGTTTACCTATAAGCCGCATTATTGCTAGGGGTTCAACACATTAGCCTCAATGCACTACTGTGATCTAGCAGAATGACAAGATAAATATGTGTGTAGCAACCAATCAGCAATTAGCTCTTAACAATGCAAGCATGCTCTGAAGCTAACATTCATGATGTGCTTACAGGGGTTAAGCACATAGGTATATTGCAAGCAACAGTGTAACAATAAAAACTCAGAGCATTTACATTTTGCACTTTTGCTCCTTTAAAGTGAATGTAAATTTTGATGCTAAAGTGCCCAGTTTTTAAAAATCAGATTAAAAACAGGGGCATTTTAATTCATCAAAATTTACATTTTACTCCTGTTGTGAAAAAAAAACTTACCTTTTAATTTTGACAGCAGCTCCAGCTTCCTCCAACCGTTGCAAAGCCTCTTCCTGGGTCTAAAATGAGGAATCCGGCTTCCTCCAATCATGGCTTTGAATCAGTCACTGATTCCCCCGGGGGGGGGGAGCCGTGATTGGAGGATGACCTATCCATCATTTCTGACATCAGAAATGGCTTGCGACGACCGGGGAAAGCTGGAGCGGCTGTCAAGATTAAAAGGTAAGTATTTTTTTCACAACAGGAGTGAAATGTAAATTGTGATGAATTAAAGAGCCCCGGATTTTAATTAAATTTTTATAAACCGGGCACTTTAGCATCAAAATTTACATTCACTTTAAATAACAATAATTTGGAAATATAATGCTGGGAATTCCAAAAATGCCTTTTATGTCCACATACAAAATAAATATTAAGCTTTTTTTAATATAACTACAGAATGGGCCCTGGTTTTTATGCCAATTGCATATACTGTTTCTTTAATAAATTGGAACTGAACATTATACATAGCTGTTTCTCAGTTTAAACTGAAAAGACGTCATTGGGATTTGGGAGCTCTGAATCGTCTATACCAGGGATAGTGAACCAAGATGGTGTTCATAACAAATTGCTGGCACTCTGTTACTGGGCTACCATTATGTCCATTATGTTTGGATTTTAGTGGCTACAGTTGTAGCACCTAATCAATTATTTTTCCTATACGTCTATGATATATACCAGCAATTGGGCTTTAATTATTGATTTAGTATGGATTTATAAGAACGGCTAACTTTAACGTTTCTTTAAATGAGGAAATAGGTGACATGGGCATTTAAAGGGACATGAGACAGATTTTTTTTTCTTTTGTGTATCAGATGGGGTGTCAAATAAAAACAAACACTGATTTATTTTTATAATCAAATTTACTTGATACCTTTTTTGAAATGCAGGTAGGTTGGTTTAGGAGCGTGCATGTTTGTGGAGTAATACATGGCAGCAGTTTTATATACATTCACAAGTGCACTCGATGACAGCAGTGTTTGCTTACATACAGCACTTTAGACATGGGAATAATACCTGTCCAGGTATTTAAAAAAAAAAAAAAAAGCAATTTTTATAATAGAAGTAAATTGTAAACTTTTTGGGGGGCGCGGTTTCTTATCACTTTTTTAATATATTACTATTTTCAGTTTAGAAATATTGTCTTAAGCAGGTTTGCCAACCCTGCTCTAGACTGTAATTGAGTAAGAACTGCATAATAGCCAGACAGTAACTTGTTGAGTTGAGCAAGATGACACTGGGATAGGAAGAAGTTAATGTTGCTGTGTTGTCAGTGATCACATGATAAAACTGAGATGACAACACACGATCATAGATGCTATGTCACTCCCCCTCTTGTCTTGTCAGATGCACAGTAGGCAACTGCACGCTGGTAAAATGCATATGAGGTGTCAGTTGAAGAAACCCTCCTAACTAGGCGAGGGTGGACTATAGAGAGAGAGAGAACAGAGCATACGGATGTGGGGCAGATACTGCTAGAGAAAACAAGGAGGGGAAATACAGACTGAGAGAAGGAGAGGCATTGAAGCGCAGGGAAACCTTGCTAAAGAAATTATTATTAGGGAGTGGAGTACATACAGAGAGAGGGAGTGATTATAGCAAAGGGAGCCACAAACTCTGAAAGGGAAAATGAAACAGTGTAACAATGACTGAATGGATAGAACTGAATAAATAAGGTAGATACAGCAAGAGAGAGGATAGATCAGCAGTGCTGGAAGAAAGGCTCTTATAGTCTCTCTCCTAAGAGAGGAAAATGTGTATGAGGATCCCTAGTTTCTCTGCTGCGTAAAGGAAGCCACTTACTGTACCGGAGCATCTCTTAACATAACTGTGAGTATCAATCTGCTGTGTATGAGTGTTTGTGTTAGACAGACATACAGAAAAGTATATGCTAGAGGTAGACAGACAGAGGATAGACTGATTGATATATACATAGATAGAGTATAGATATTTATCCCTATATATAATCATGTATATATATATATATATATACACATATAGATATAGATAGGTATAGATATATATTGTACCAAGATACCATCAGAAATATGTATTTATGAATAAATAGAACATATTCTGCTATATGAAGAACACTGGAATGTGAAATATTCATATTTTTATGTCGGTTTACCGTCCTTGAGAAGATGCGATCGGGTTTGCGTGCGAGTGGGTTTTTCCCCCCACATCATTTGCTCCATTGTGATATTGTAAATTCGGGTTAACGCGCCAGTGAAAACAATTTTCTTTCAACTTGTAATACGAGCGCAACCCAAGGTGCGCAAAAAGCTTACTTCTAGCATAGTTAACGCTCCCCTTAATCTGTCCCAATGTGTTTTACCTCTTTGCAGGGGTTACACACACAATTATATGCAAGAAAAATTGCAATAATAAAATAAGAGCATTTTCTTTTTGCACTTTTATATCCCTTTAAATCTATATTTCATTCTATTGTATAATCCTTTGGTATTGGGTGGAATACAAATGTATATGTGTGTGTGTAAATAAATATATATATATATATACATTTATTTATATATTTAATATGTGATATCTCGTACAGCTAATGAGTTCTCTAGAAAATATGAGAAAACCAAAATCACGACTGCAATATCTAGAAATGGCATTTTGCGACCCTGTTCTTAAAATGTTGCTGTTTATTTCATACTTGCATTTTTGTGATTGTAATTTAAAGTAATTTTGTCCTTTAAGAAAGTGATTTCTATTAGCCATGGTGTTCTCGCGATCTGTATTTATCTATTTACTGTTCCATCTTGTTTGTTGGCGAGGTTCTTAACATATTTTTTTTATGTTTTTTAACATATTAAATCTGTCACAGTAGATGATTTTAAATATATTTTTTTAAAGATTTTTTTTTTAATAAAAAACATTTTTATGTGCCAGCAAAGACATGCCTCGCTATCTACAATGAGGTTTGGAACTTCTGCCAATATTTTAAACCTTATCATGATTTACTTATGGAATTGTAAAAAAAACTCCTGTTATGGAAGGTGATATCACTTGCAAACTTAACTTCCCAGGCACAAAATAGAGAATAAAGAACGGCACAAATAGGTGTGCTGTAGTTAAAATCCCAAATGTATTCATTAAAAGTTAAAAACAGCAACATGCAGACAGGGTATCGTCTAGGAGAGGAAGTGTCTGACGCATTTCATGCCCCCTAGTGGTGCTTACTCATAGACTGAGGTCTCTATTTTATGCCTGGCCTGATTAACTTGCGATATCAGCACTCCAAGCTGGGTGATACTTCATAATGACACATTTCTGGGTTCAGAGCTCAGAACACCGGAGGTAAGAGTGTTTGGATTAAATAATTTCCTTCGCTGTTCTTGATTTCAGGTGTAACTCTCACCAAATCAGAAAACTGTGTTTTCTCAATAATTGAAAAAACTTTTAAAAATACTTTAAAAATATTAAAAGTAAAAAAAAAAATGAGCACAGTACACCCATCATACCCATATGCAAATGGCATCCAGAAAGTGTAACACTTTTATACATGTAAATTACTTTTTTTATCTCTTAGACGTAAAAAGGTATCAATCTAAACACCACAATGTTTTTAATATTTTTTTTGAACATTTTTTAACACAGCTGTGCCCCATCTCTGTACCGTTCCATCTGCTTTTGTGAGAGGTTTTTGGTCAAATTTTGGCAGTGGTTAAAGGCCCATTTTTGGTTCAGTACCCTGGATAGCGCTTGCTGATTGGTGGTTACATTTAGCCACCAATCAGAAAGCAGAACCCAGGTGCTGAATCAAAAATGGGCCAGCTCCTATGCTTAGATTCCATCTTTCTCAAATATATACGGCTAGATTACAAGTTTTGCGTTACGGTGTGGTATGGCTATACCGCTGAAAAATTAGCCATTGCGCGTGGAATGGCAGGTAACGCATATTACAAGTCGCGGCGGAATCGCTATACTGCAAGCATTTTAGCCTTAGCGCAACCCTCCATTATGCACTCAAAAAATTTCGTTTGAGTTTTTCCATAGCGCCGTATTACAGGTTGTGCGGTCCGGCTAAAATGCTTGCATTACAGTCTATACCGCTGTGAGCCATTTCGCGATCTGAGACTAGTAGTTATGGATTTTGCGAAACAAAAATGTTTCACAAAACTCATAACTAAAATGTTACAAAGTACACTAACACCCATAAACTACCTATTAACCCCCAAACCGCTACCCTCCCACATCGCAAATACTAAAATAAACCTATTAACCCCTAAACCGCGGACCCCCCACATCGCCAACACTAAATAAATCTAGTAACCCTTAAACCGCTGGCCCCCACATCGCCAAGACTATAATAAAGTATTAACCCCTAAACTGCCTGCCCCCCACATCGAAAATTAATAAACTAAAGCTATTAACCCCTAAACTGCCAGCCCCCTCACATCGCAAAACACTAAATTAAACTATTAACCCCTAAACCTAACACCCTCCTAACTTTAAATTAAAAGTTACAATATAGCTATCCTAAAATAAATAAAAACTTACCTGTGAAATAAAAAAAACTAAGATTAAACTATAAATTAACCTAATATAACTATTCTAATAAAATAAAATAAACTACCAATTAAAAATCCTAAATTACATGATTAAAAAACCTAGCACTACGAAAAAATAAAAAACCTAAATTACAAATTTAAATAAACCTAATACTGCGAAAAAATAAAAAACCTAAATTACAAATTTAAATAAACCTAATACTGCGAAAAAATAAAAAAAAATCTAACATTACAAAAAAAGATTACAAAAAATACAAAAATAAATTATCCAAAATAATAAAAATTGCACCTAATTTAATAGCCCTATCAGGCCTTGGATTTTGTGCAGTATGGAACTTAACGCACCATAACGCACAGCAACAAAGAGGTTTTTCAGTAACTCATAATGGAAGCGATATGGAAAGTGCGATACCGCTAATTTTTTTGCGTTCTTACGCATCCAGTATAGCGCAAAACTCGTAATCTAGGAGAAAGATAGCAAGAGAAAGAAGAAAAATTGATAATAGGTGTAAATTAGAAAGTTGCTTAAAATTACATGCTCTGTCTGAATCATGAAAGAAAAAAATTGGATTTAGTGTCCCTTTAAACTGCAGGAAATTATGGCAAAAAAATCAAGTCCTTTTCATTGGGGGTTTTTTTAATTTATTTTTATTCTATGCTCTATCTGAATCATGAAACAAAAAATTGGGTTTGGTGGCTAGAAATTGTGGTTGGTAGAAAAAAGGGAAAATAAAAATACCCCACACACCTCACAAAAATAACCCATGGCTGGCAGAGTCCTGCACAAGTGATTCATTTAATGGCAAAACCAAAAACAATTTTTGGGTTTAGAGACTAATGAATCACATAGACATGGTTGTGGGGAATGGTGGGTAAAGCACCTGCATGTTTGTACAGAAGGGCTGGGGGAGTGATGTATGTACATGTGTGTGTATATGTATGTATGTGTACATGTGTGTATGTGTATACATGTGTGTATGTGTATGTACATGTTTGTGTGTATGTGTGTATGTATGTGTGTACATGTGTGTGTATGGGTGTACATGTGTGTATGTATGTGTGTACATGTGTGTGTGTGTGTGTATGTATGTGTGTACATGTGTGTGTGTATGTGTATGTATGTGTGTATGGGTATATGTGTGTATGTATGTACATGTTTGTGTGTATGTATGTGTGTACATGTGTATGTATGTGTGTACATGTGTGTGTATGTGTGTACATGTGTGTGTATGTCTGTACATGTGTGTACATGTGCGTGTATGTGTATGTATGTGTGTACATGTGTGTATGTGTTTACATATGTGTGTATGTGTATGTACATGTATGTGTGTACATGTGTATGTATGTGTACATTTGTGTGTATGTGTGTACATGTGCGTGTATGTATGTATGTGTGTGTGTGTACATATGTGTATGTGTCTACATGTGCGTGTATGTGTATGTATGTCTGTACATGTTTGTGTGTATGTGTGTCTATATGTGTACATGTGTGTGTATGTGTATGTATGTATGTACATGTGTGTGTAGATATGTGTGTATGTATGTATGTGTGTGCACATGTGTGTGTATGTGTTTACATGTGCATGTGTATGTATGTGTGTATGTGTGTGTGTGTTTGTATGTGTGTGTGTGTGTGTGTGTGGTTGTTTGTGTATGTATGTGTGTACATGTGTGTGTTTGTGTGTACATGTGTGTATGTATGTGTGTACATGTGTGTGTGTGTCTGTGTGTGTATGTGTATGTATATGTGCGTGTATGTGTATGGTATGTGTGCCACATGTGTGTGTATGTGTATGTATGTGTGTACATGTGTGGTATTGTGTATACATGTGCATGTGTGTATGTATGTATGTATGTGTGTGTACATGTGTGTATAAATGTGTGTGTATGTGTATGTATGTGTGTACATGTGTGTATATGTGTGTACATGTGTGCGTATGTATGTGTATATGTATGTATGTGTGTATGTATGTGTGTGTATGTATGTATGTGTGTATGTGTGTGCAATGTGTGTATATGTATGTGTGTGTACAGTATGTGTGTATTTATGTGTGTATATGTATGTGTGTGTACAGTATGTGTATGTGCATATGTGTGTGTATATATGTGTGTTTGTGTACTGTATGTGTGTATGTATGTATGCATGTGTGTGTATGTAGGTATGTGTATGTATGTATATATATATATGTGTGTGTGCATGTGTGTATATGTATGTGTGTGTGTACAGTATGTGTGCATGTATGTGTGTATGTGTGCATATCTATGTGTGTGTGTGTGCATGTGTGTATTTATGTGTGTGTATGTATGTATGTATGTATGTGTGTATATGTGTGTGTGTACAGTATGTGAGTATCTATGTGTGCATGTGTGTGTGCATATGTATGTGTGTGTGTGTATCTGTGTGTGCATGTGTGTATATGTGTGTGTACAGTATGTGTGTGTGTGTGTGTATATATGTATGTATGTGTGTGTACAGTATGTGTGTGTGTGTGTGTGTATATGTATGTATGTATGTATGTATGTGTGTGTACAGTATGTGTGTGTGTGTATATGTATGTATGTATGTGTGTGTACAGTATGTGTGTGTGTGTGTGTGTATATGTATGTATGTATGTGTGTGTGTGTGTGTATATGTATGTATGTATGTGTGTGTACAGTATGTGTGTGTGTGTGTGTATATGTATGTATGTATGTGTGTGTACAGTATGTGTGTGTGTGTGTGTGTATATGTATGTATGTATGTGTGTGTACAGTATGTGTGTGTGTGTATATGTATGTATGTATGTATGTATGTATGTGTGTGTACAGTATGTGTGTGTGTGTATATGTATGTATGTGTACAGTATGTGTGTGTGTGTGTATATGTATGTATGTATGTGTGTGTACAGTATGTGTGTGTGTGTGTGTGTATATGTGTATGTATGTGTGTGTACAGTATGTGTGTGTGTATATGTATGTATGTATGTGTGTGTACAGTATGTGTGTGTGTGTGTGTATATGTATGTATGTATGTGTGTGTACAGTATGTGTGTGTGTGTGTGTGTGTGTATATGTATGTATGTATGTGTGTGTACAGTATGTGTGTGTGTGTGTATATGTATGTATGTATGTGTGTGTACAGTATGTGTGTGTGTGTGTATATGTATGTATGTGTGTGTACAGTATGTGTGTGTGTATATGTATGTATGTGTGTGTACAGTATGTGTGTGTATATGTATGTATGTGTGTGTACAGTATATGTGTGTGTGTGTGTATATGTATGTATGTATGTGTGTGTACAGTATGTGTGTGTGTGTGTGTGTATATGTATGTATGTGTGTGTACAGTATGTGTGTGTGTGTGTGTGTATATGTATGTATGTGTGTGTACAGTATGTGTGTGTGTGTGTATATGTATGTATGTGTGTGTACAGTATGTGTGTGTGTATATGTATGTATGTGTGTGTACAGTATATGTATGTATGTGTGTGTACAGTATGTGTGTGTGTGTATATGTATGTATGTGTGTGTACAGTATGTGTGTGTGTATATGTGTGTGTATATATGTGTGTTTGTGTACTGTATGTGTGTATGTATGTATGTGTGTGTGTGTGTGTATATGTATGTATGTGTGTGTACAGTATGTGTGTGTGTATATGTATGTATGTGTGTGTACAGTATGTGTGTGTGTGTATATGTATGTATGTATGTGTGTGTACAGTATGTGTGTGTGTGTGTGTGTGTGTGTATATGTATGTATGTATGTGTGTACGTTTAATTGTGGGAGAATGGTGAGGGTTTGTGGGTAAGAGTAGCAGAGCATTTTTATGCAAAAAGCTGGGAAGAGCATCTGTGTGTGAGTGTGAAAACATGGGAGAGTGCCTGAAGGGTGTAACTAGGAGTACTCTGTCTTGCATAAGGGTGAGTGTCCTTGCATTGTGAGTGGTCATACGATTGGGAAAAAAACATGGCAGTGACCGGGTAATGCCGAAGTAATCATTAAATAATAACAATGAACAGAATCACTGTACAGTACTAATTTTGTGTTTGTTTTTTAACTTTTAGCATTTTTGAGCTTTGTTCTTTTGGGAACTTCTTACAATGTTGCCTTAGGTCAGATTTGTCATTTTGTAAGGGAGGCAGATGGCTGTTGTTACTTTCATTCAGAGAATGTTCTGTCTGACTGATTTAGTGGCACTGTGGCATTGTACATAATGGGATATGATTCAGATACAGCATGAAAGTTTAAGACACTTTTTAATTTACTTCTATTATACATAGTACTTCCTTCTCCTAGTATTGTTTGTTGACAAGCATATATAGGTAGGCTCTGGAGCAGTATTGCAGTGCTGGAGAGAGCTGCTGTTTGGTGACCACTCACACATTCATCTTCTCATTGGCTTACAAGTTGTGTTGAGATTGCTGATTTGGGCGCTGATGTTAACTATGGGCCATTTTACAAATGGAGCGCTATTAAACATGTTTGCTAGAGCACTAATTGCGCTAAAAATTCTCACCACGAATCTGATGCGCGCAAAAAGCCGAACTTAGAATATATTTAGCTCTATAACATATACCCCCCATAGAAGTTAATGTAGGGGAAAAAAAGTTGAAAAAGAACACACAAAACCCGATCACATATTCTCATGTGAGCTAACTCCAACATGAAAAATATAAATATTTCACATTCCAATGTTTCTCACATTGCAGAATATATTCTATTTATTCATAAATACATCTCTCTCTTCTCTCTCTCTCTCTTCCTCTCTCTCTCTCTCTCTCTCTCTCTCTCTCTCCTCATCTCTCTCTCTCTCTCTCCTCTCTCTCTCATCTCTCTCTCTCTCCTCTCTCTCTCTCTCTATATATATATTATATATATATATAATAACTCATTGTGTAGTTCATTAACAAATCTAGACAGGCCCAGAGGCTTGTTTTCCCACAGAAAACCTCTAAATTACATTGTTTCCATTGCAGCAAAGGATTCTGGGTAAGATATGCAAATGAAGTACACAATGACAGCAGACTGAAGTAAAAAGGTGTGTCATTGTGTACTTCAATTTGCAAATCTTACCCAGAATCCTTTGCTGCATTGGAAACAATGTAATTTAGAGGTTTTCTGTGGGAAAACAAGCCTCTGGGCCTGTCTAGATTTGTTAATGAACTACACAATGAGTTATTTTTTCTATATTTTGTGCGTAGTGTAGGATTTTAAACTCGCCTTTTATCTCCCCCTAATTTATATATATATGATTTTTTGGTACAAATGTATATCTTTACCTATATATAATTATAGATGATTATATATACATGCTGCAGGAGCAGAAAATATATCCTGTGTGAAACAATTGAAAATGGATTTACAAATCTCAAAAGGTCTTGAATCTGATCATTCAAATTGACAGGAAGTTTTTTTCCTGTTAGGTTTGAATATCACGGATGACAGAGAGGATTTTCAGTGCAAAAAATAGATTTGAATACCATGATTGACGATTTTTAGTAAAAAACAAATAGATTTGAAAACCAAATAGATTTGAAAACTGCTAATAGAACTAGAATAAAGTCTGCTATGCTTTAGTGCTTTTGGAAATAAAAATAAAAGATCTCTTCAAAAAGCACTGAGATGTGAAACAAAAGTCTTGTAAAGCTGTAAAATCTTTCAAAATTAAACAGAGAAATTAAAAGACTTTATATAAAATAAGATTGCAGTGCAAATAAGTATATATACTGTATTGTATTTGTTAATAGATCGTTTTATACTTTGTCACTGACTAAAATAGTTTATAAATGTTATTTCTGAATTATGAAGAGAATAAAAAAGGAGGGACATTATTTTTGTATTTTTCCTTTGTAAATTGTAAAATGAGTCCTATTGTGAATGCAGACGGGCAGCTGGCACTGCAGGATAGGACCCATGTCTGTGTATAAGTTGCCATAACTTTGTCTGGGCCTGCAGAGATACTTGGAGAAGCTGGCAGCTTTCCATTTAGGCCCATTCAGTAGATGAATGCTCCAGTGATTACAGAACTATAGCTGCCCATTATTACTTACTAAAAAGAACTTGTGTCTTTTAAATTAACTTTAACAAATATATGACGGTTTTACAGTTTTTAAATGGTTCGAAAAATAAATTCAAATAGTTTTGACTAGGTTCAAACATGGTTAGAACACATTGAATAGAAAATTGTATTGTGATTTGTAATAGGCTGGTAGAGAGTTTTAAAGGAGCATTAGTCTGCAAACGTTACTTACGCTAATTGTTTAGAGCATGCCTTTATATATTGCTGACCCTATCTAGTTAGCTGTGCAATTAAGGGCTACAATTTAAATGTGTGCTCATTGTTAAGTTACCAATAAATATGCAAGGGCTAAACTGAATAAAAATATTTTCATCTTCTACTTCACTGCACTGCACTGTCTTGTAAGTGATGGTTATTATTGTCATGATAAAAAAGAAATACAAATAAATAGAACAGACTAAACAAAACAAAGGCAAGATGAGGAGAGTCCTGCTCCAAGGAACTTACAATCTACAGGTTGAAGGGTGGTGAAAAAGAGTGAGGTCCCTAAATAGGCTCCAGAGCTTATAGAGGGTACCTTCAAAAATGTACAACTGGCCCTTTGCCCCCCTGGGTCCACAGTGCTGGCTATACTCTATTATACCTAACCTTTAGTTATTACTCAGCAATAACTAATCTGCTGGCTATACTCTATTGTACCCTAACCTATAGGTATTACTCAGCAATACCTAACCTGCTAGCTATACTCTATTGTACCTAACTTATAGTTATTACTCTGCAATACCTAACCTGCTGGCTATATTCTATTGTACCTAACCTATAGTTATTACTCGGCAATACCTAACCTGCTGGCTATACTCTATTATACCTAACCTATAGTTATTACTCAGCAATAACTAACCTGCTGGACATACCGTACTCTATTGTACCTAACCTATAGTTATTACACTGCAATAACTAACCTGCTGGCTATACTCTATTGTACCTAACCTATAGTTATTACACTGCAATAACTAACCTGCTGGCTATACTCTATTGTACCTAACCTATAGTTATTACACTGCAATAACTAACCTGCTGGATACACTCTATTGTACCTAACCTATAGTTATTACTCTGCAATACCTAACCTGCTGGCTATTACTCTATTGTACCTAACCTATAGTTATTACACTGCAATATCTAATCTGCTGGTCACACTCTATTGTACCTAACCTATAGTTATTACACTGCAATATCTAATCTGCTGGTCACACTCTATTGTACCTAACCTATAGTTATTACTGTGCAATATCTAACCTGCTGGCTATATTCTATTGTACCTAACCTATAGTTTATTACTGTGCAATATCTAACCTGCTGGCTATTACGCTATTGTACCTAACCAATAGTTATTACTCTGCAATACCTAGCCTGCTGGTCATACTCTAATTTTATCTGATGCCCATTCTCATTATACTTATCCTGTTGTGCATATAATTTTAAGACCTGTTATGCATATTCTGCCATTACCAAACCTGCAGTGCACATTTTACTATTCTAGTTCTGCTGTTGACCTTCTTCAGCCTATTGGCTAAGCTATATATCTTTTTGGCTATATATCCTCCTGGCAATTTTCCATTCTTCAGCTTCTGCGAGACTCAAACCTCACCTTGTGGTCCTCCACTTCTCCTTTACAGTTCTGCTGTTCTATAGAAGTGTCTACTACTGCTTTTGGAATTACCCCGTCCAGTTGCTGTTATCCACTAACAATGAATACTTCAGTTAAGCTGTACACATTCTATAATGCAATATCTGATCTGTTCACACGTTCCTAGCTACCTGTTACCCAACCCCCAACCTACTCAATAGAGGACTTTGGTGCAAAAAAAAATTTGGCCCCCAAAGGTAACTTGATAGTAAGCAATAGTAATAATACACATACTGCTCTGTATAATCATTTTGAATATAGATAAATAGACCAGCAACCTGCATTGATAAAAGTCTCCCCTGCATTAGGATTGCACATGTTTTACACACACCTAGGTATAGACTGCCTGCTATGGGCCCCCCTCCACCTGCTACACCTATGGTAGCTCCGCCCCTGCTAGTGTGACAAACACTGACCTTGCAGCACCTTTTTCTAGGAAAAACATGTGACCTATTTTTTTTTATCTGTTTTGCTTTTAGCTTTTCATGAATTCTCGTACAAAGGTGGATCTGAAAATTAACATTATTGGTCCAATGGGGTAAGAATAAAAAATAAGATCTATAATAGTAATTTGCCATTATGTATATCTAACAGACAGTAACTAAACTAGCAGCCTGCATAAAGTTAAAGGGACATGAAAAAAAAATATTTGTTCATGATTCAGAGAATACAGTTTTTAAACAACTTTCCAATTTACTTCTATTATCTAATTGCTTCATTCTCTTGGGTATCCTTGTTGAAAAAATGACATGCACTACTTGGAGTTAGCTGAATGCATTGGGTGAGCCAATAACATGAGCATATATGTGCAGCCACTAATCACAGTTTCCTGAGCCTACCTAGGTATCCTGTTCAAACAAAGTAGACGACGGGAACAAAACAAATTACATAATAGGTTTCATGTCCCTGTAATGTATGCATAAAATCCTTCCTGTTTTATTTGTTGTTTAAAAAAAAATGTTTTCTTTCTAATACTAAAAATAATTTAATTCCCAGACAAATGTGGTTCCAATAATAATGTAATAAACTATTGGAAAGTCCATTTAAATCTTTCAGTTATGTTAGTTTTCCACTTTCCAGCTACAGATATTTTCTGAATGCGTCCATCAGAGTTTCATAAAAAAATTGCTTAAAGGAACATAGCAGTTCACATATATAGTGCAGCTATATATAGTATATAATTTAATGTGTGCCTTTTGTAAATGTTCCACAGACCTTACACTCAACATTTAATCCTATAAAAAGTTTAATTAAGGAGAATGAAATAACATTCAACTATATATTCATTATTTATGTTAATAAATACCTCTGAAACATTAGTATGTTCCACTCCCTTCAGAGAGCCGTGTCTATCACATTTAAAGGGACATAAATGAGTAAAAAAAAAATGCTCTAAATGTGTTTTAATTAATTGAGCATTTTATTATTGCACTGTTGCTGCAGAGTGAGTAAACACATTGTTAAAGGGACAGTCTAATCAAAAATAAACTTTCTTGATTTAGATAGGGCACGCAATTTTAAACAACTTTCCAATTTACTTTTATCATCATTCTTTTGGTATTCTTTGTTGCTAAACCTAGGTAGACTCATATGTTAATTTCTAAGCCCTTGAAGTTTGGCCTCTTATTTCAGGGCATTTTGATAGTTTTTCACAGATAGACAGCACTTAATGTGTTCCACATAGATAGCATTGTGCTCACGCCCGTGAAGTTATTTATGAGTCAGCACTGATTTGCTAAAATGCAAGTCTGTCAAAAGAACTGAAATAAGGGTGCAGTCTGCAGAGGCTTAGATACAAGGATAATCACAGAGGTAAAAAAAGTGTATTAATGTATTAATATAATTGTGTTGGTTATGCAAAACTGGGGAATAGGTAATAAAGGAATTATGTATCTTTTTAAACAATAAAATTTCTGGAGTTGACTGTCCCTTTAAAGTCAGCTCCAGAGCACCAACACACTACTGGGAGCTACCTGAACACATCTGGGGCCAAGATTACATATGTGGCCGCAGGCTTCAGCGCAACTACTGAAACCTGCGTCGCCCGTAAATTCACCTCACACATCGGGGAATCACATAAATCGAGCCGGCAGTTCATAAACTGCCGTAAGTCGGATAAATTGGTGATTTCCAGAAATGTGCGTAAATACACATTTCTGGAGTCGCCAGTGACTTACGGCAGTTTAGTAACTGCCGGCGTGTAATAAAAACACAAATAATCCTACATCGCCCGTAAAAGTCTAACCTGCCTCACAAAATAAACCTGACACGTAAAAAAAACCTATACCCGCCATCACCCTACATCACAAATACTAATAAATGTATTAACCTCTAAACGTCACCCCCACAAGGCAACATACCTTAATAAACTATTAACCCCTAATCCGCCATCCCCCCCCCACATCGCAACTAATAATAAAAGGGATTAACCCCTAAACCGACATCCCCCCACAACACAATATACCTTAATAAACTATTAACCGCTAATCCCGCCGCACCCACATCACAATCTACCTAATAAATGATATTAACCCCTAAACCTCCATCCCCCACAACGCAATATACCTAATTACCCTATTAACCCCCTAATCTGCCATTGCCCCATAACACATTAAACTTAATTAACCTATTACCTCCTAAATCGCCATCCCCCACAACGCAAATACCTAATTTAATCACTAAGCCCCCTAACCTAACACCCCGTAAATTAACCCCAATTAGATCAAATAAAAACTACTAAGTTAAAATTAAATAAAAAAACCTAACATTACAAAAAATAAAAAAGTCTAAAATTACAGAAAAAATAAACAAAATTATTAAAAATAAAAAATTAAACTAATCTAATACGCCTATAAAAATAAAAAAGCCCCCCAAAATAAAAACACCCCCCTAATCTAAACTAAACTACTAAAATCCCTTAAAAGGGCCTTTTGTAGGGCATTGCCCTAAGTTAAACAGCTCTTTTACATAAAAAAATACTAAGTCCCCCCTAACAGTAAAACCCCCCCACCCACCAAACCCCCCAAAATAAAAAACCTAACACTAAAAAAACCTAAGCTGACCATTGCCCCTAAAGGGGCTTTTGTATGGGCATTGCCCTTAAAAGGGCAATCAGCTCTTTTGCAGCCCATGAAAATAAAAAAGACCCCCCAAAATAAAACACCCCCTAATCTAAACTAAACAACCAATAGCCCTTAAAAGGGCCTTTTGTAGGGCATTGCCCTAAGTTAAACAGCTCTTTTACATAAAAAAAATACTAAGTCCCCCCTAACAGTAAAACCCCCCAAAATAAAAAACCTAACACTAAAAGAACCTGAGCAAAACCATTGCCCCTAAAGGGGCATTTGTATGGGCATTGCCCTTAAAAGGGCAATCAGCTCTTTTGCAGCCATGAAAATAAGAAAATCCCTAATCTAAAAAAAAAAGCCACCCCAAAAAAATAAAAATAAAAAGTCTAACCCCCAAATAGGTACTCACCGTTCCTGAAGTCCGGTGAAGGTATTCCTCTAGGCGGTGACATCTTCTTCAGGTGTGGGACCGCTTCTATCTTCATCCAGGGCAAAGGCAGCGGAGAGCAGAGGTGACTGCGGAGCAAGAATGCCGGCCGTGGAGCCATCCAGCGTGGAGGATCCTCTTCATGTGGTCACCGCCGCACACTGAAGATTGAATGCATGGTACCTGTTTTATATTTGGGTACCTTGTATTTCTATTGGCTGAAATTTTCAAATCAGCCAATAGGTTGAGAGCTACTAAAATTCTATTGTCTGTCACCTCCACTCCACGCCGCTTCGCCCTGAATGAAGATAGAAGAGGTCCCCGCACTGAAAGAAGATGTCGCCGCCTGGAAGAAGACCTTCACCGCCTGGGCTGCAAAAGAGCTGATTGCCCTTTTAAGGGCAATGCCCATACAAATGCCCCTTTAGGGCAATGGGTATCTTAGGTTTTTTTGGTGTTAGGTTTTTTTTTTATTTTGGAGGGTTTGGTGGGTGGGGGGGGTTTACTGTTAGGGGGGACAGTATTTTTTTTTATCTAAATGAGCTGTTTCACTTAGGGTAATGCCCTACAAAAGGCCCTTTTAAGGGCTATTGGTAGTTTAGATTAGGGGGGTGTTTTTATTTTGGGGGGGGTATTTTCATAGGGGATATTAGATTAGGTTTAATAGTTTAATTTTTGATAATGTGGTTTATTTTTTTGTAATTTTAGATTTACTTATTTTAATTATTTAATTAGGTTGTTTTTTAAGTAATGTTAGTTTTTTTTATTAATTTTATCTTAGTATTTTTTATTTTATCTAATTGGGGTTATTTTAGGGGGTGTTAGGTTAGGGGGCTTAGTGATTAAATTAGTTATTTGCATTGTGGGGGGATGGCGGTTTAGGGGTTAATAGGTTAATTAGGTTTAATGTGTTGTGGCAGAATGGCAGATTAGGGGTTAATCACTTTATTAGGTATATTGCGTTGGGGGTTGGCGGTTTAGGGGTTAATAGTTTAATTAGATATTTTGCGAAGTGGGGGTTGGGGGATTAAAGGGTTAATAGATTTTATTTAGCTATTGCGGTGGGGGGATGACGGTTGACAGGTAGATATTGCACATGTGTTAGGTGTTAGTTTGAACTTCCAGAGAGATACGGTACTTATATATTCAGCGCAAAGCTTGCTGCGTCTGCCTATGTGTGGCAAGGTGAAAATGAAGTAAAATTTCTCCATTTTCGCTACGTAACTCCTTGCGCTGAATATATGATACTGATTTGCAACACCGTTCTATGTTAGTTTATGGGAGTAAAATTAGCAGGCAACGGGTGAAATATACGTGCCGCATTTATATGCGGCGCTGTATATGTGATAGCAATACCCGACTAAAAACTGGAGACACCTGCTTTTGCAGGCGACGCCGCATATGTAATCTTGCCCCTGGTGAGCCAATGTCTAGCTACCAGTAATGCCTGAGCCCATATAGGTATGTTTTTATAAGAAAAAGTTACAAAGAAATAAAGTACACTTAGTAATAAAAGTAAATTGTAAAGTCTCTTAAAATTACATGCTCTGATGCAATCAATTATGGTGAACTTTACCTGATAATGCAGCATTGTACACAGTGATTGGTTAGATCAGAGCACTTGCTCAATCGCATCTGCCCCTGCGCCTGTAGTACTTTTCCCTCCCCTAAAATTAGTGCACCCTCATCTTACTCCAGCCTTGGGTTTGCTGTTTAAAAAATGTAAATTTACATGTGAAGTTTCAATGTCCCTTTAAATTTTTAATGTTACATATGAACAAATAAATATGTAATTTTAAATTAGTAACAATATGTAGCAGGAATATTGTCTACTACGAAATAAAAATGGCACAAAATTTACATAAAAGTTGCATTTGAAATGAACACAGTAGTGAATGTTAAATTTGATCAGAATTAATTTTATAATGTACTTTGGGTGCACACGTTTCTTTTAAAAAATATCATTGTCATCAATGGTACTTGGAGTACGTCAGGTAAAATATTTGCTCCTGTGCAAGCCAAAACAATGTCATATATCTAAATAAAACAGTACTCACTTGAGGTTTATTTGTTTGTAAGTAGTCTTTGTTTAGAACACTGGTATTTGTGGTAATTACTATTTTATGTTGCCCTTATTTCAAATTACTGGATAACACTAAGTACAGAATCTCAGGTACACGTAAGTAGTGAGAATGAAGTAAACATTACTTAAAGGGATATGACATCCAAAATGTTTTCCTTCATGATTCAAACATAGCATACCATTTTATTAAAATGGTATGCTATGTTTGAATCATGAAGGAAAACATGATTCCTATCTAGGTGTGCTTTTTAACAAAGGATACCAAGAAAACTAAGCAAATTAGAGAACAGAAGTTAATTGGAAAGTTGTTTAAAATGATTTTAAACAACTTTCAATTAACTTCTGTTCTCTAATTTGCTTAGTTTCTTGGTATCCTTTGTTGAAAAGCACCACCTAGATAGGCTCAGGAACTGTGAGCTAGCTGCTGATTGGTGGCTGCAAATAAATGCCTCTTGTCATTGGCTTACTGATGTGTTCAGCTAGCTCCCAGTAGTGCATTGCTACTTCATAAAGGATACCAAGAGAGTGATGCAAAATGTATAATATAAATAAATTAAAAAGTAGATTAAAAATGTATGCTGTATCTAGATCATGAAAAATAAATTTTGGGTTTCATGTCCCTTTAGTCATTATGGTATTTTTGCATGAGAATATTTTGCTTGTTTTCATCATGTAATGATTTCTGAATCTCATGGCATTGTCAGTACGTTGTTCTTATGATCACAATCCCCTCAAGCTCAAAATTTTACCTCTAGAAAACAATATGAAGTTATCTTTATTGTTAAAGGGTCATTTAATTTTTTTAAAATTTATGATTCAGATAAAAACTTACATTTTTAAACAATGTTCCAGATTACTTCTAATATCAATTTTGCTTCATTCTCTTGGTATCCTTTGTTGAAGGAGCAGCAATGCTGACTGGGAGCTAGCTGAACACATCAGTAAGCCAATTTCAAGAGGCATATATGTGCATCCACCAATCAGCAGCTTGCTCACAACTCCTGAGCTTACCTAGATGTGCTTTTCAACAAAGGATAGCTGAGCAAATTAGATAATCTTCCTATTTCGTAATCCAAAAAGTATAGGATTAAGGACAAAACATAAATTGGTCTATAAGGATATTGTCTACAAAAAACACATTCTATGTAAGCTATCATTTTATATTAGAGGTAGCATTGGATTGTTTTGTACTACAGTGTTCTGTTTCTGTTATTTAATATCTTTTATTGCCTGGCTTACACCTGCGGCTGAGTCATAACAGGTTAAAGAGAAGCCTACATGTCTCTAACATTTCATACACCACTGAGTGTTATAACAGGCTCAGCCTTGGGTTGTGTGATTTATAAACAATACCGTATGTGGGTGTGTGTGATTTATAAACAATACTGTATGTGGGTTGTGTGATTTATAAACAATACTGTATGTGATGTGTGTGATTTATAAACAATACTGTATGTGGTGTGTGTGTGATTTATAAACAATACTGTATGTGGTGTGTGTGTGATTTATAAACAATACTGTATGTGGTGTGTGTGATTTATAAACAATACTGTATGTGGTGTGTGTGATTTATAAACAATACTGTATGTGGTGTGTGTGACTTATAAACAATACGTATGTGGTGTGTGTGATTTATAAACAATACTGTATGTGATGTGTGTGATTTATAAACAATACTGTATTGTGGTGTGTGTGTGATTTATAAACAATACTGTATGTGGTGTGTGTGTGATTTATAAACAATACTGTATGTGGTGTGTGTGATTTATAAACAATACTGTATGTGGTGTGTGTGATTTATAAACAATACTGTATGTGGTGTGTGTGACTTATAAACAATACCGTATGTGGTGTGTGTGATTTATAAACAATACCGTATGTGGTGTGTGTGATTTATAAACAATACTGTATGTGGTGTGTGTGATTTATAAACAATGCCGTATGTGGTGTGTGTGATTTATAAACAATACCGTATGTGGTGTGTGTGATTTATAAACAATACCGTATGTGGTGTGTGTGATTTATAAACAATACCATATGTGGTGCGTGTGATTTATAAACAATACTGTATGTGGTAGTGTGTGATTTATAAACAATACCGTATGTGGTGTGTGTGATTTATAAACAATACCATATGTGGTGTGTGTGATTTATAAACAATACTGTATGTGGTGTGTGTGATTTATAAACAATACCGTATGTGGTGTGTGTGATTTATAAACAATACTGTATGTGGGTTGTGTGATTTATAAACAATACCGTATGTGGTGTGTGTGATTTATAAACAATACTGTATGTGGGGTGTGTGATTTATAAACAATACTGTATGTGGTGTGTGTGATTTATAAACAATACTGTATGTGGTGTGTGTGTGATTTATAAACAATACTGTATGTGGTGTGTGTGATTTATAAACAATACTGTATGTGGTGTGTGTGATTTATAAACAATACTGTATGTGTGTGTGTGTGACTTATAAACAATACCGTATGTGGTGTGTGTGATTTATAAACAATACCGTATGTGGTGTGTGTGATTTATAAACAATACTGTATGTGGTGTGTGTGATTTATAACAATGCCGTATGTGGTGTGTGTGATTTATAAACAATACCGTATGTGGTGTGTGTGATTTATAAACAATACCGTATGTGGTGTTGTGTGATTTATAAACAATACCGTATGTGGTGTGTGTGATTTATAAACAATACCATATGTGGTGTGTGTGATTTATAAACAATACTGTATGTGGTGTGTGTGATTTATAAACAATACCGTATGTGGTGTGTGTGTGATTTATAAACAATACCATATGTGGTGTGTGTGATTTATAAACAATACTGTATGTGGTGTGTGTGATTTATAAACAATACCGTATGTGGTTGTGTGTGATTTATAAACAATACTGTATGTGGGTTGTGTGATTTATAAACAATACCGTATGTGGTGTGTGTGATTTATAAACAATACCATATGTGGTGTGTGTGATTTATAAACAATACTGTATGTGGTGTGTGTGATTTATAAACAATACCGTATGTGGTGTGTGTGATTTATAAACAATACTGTATGTGGTGTGTGTGATTTATAAACAATACTGTATGTGGTGTGTGTGTGATTTATAAACAATACCGTATGTGGTGTGTGTGATTTATAAACAATACCGTATGTGGTGTGTGTGATTTATAAACAATACTGTATGTGGTGTGTGTGATTTATAAACAATACCGTATGTGGTGTGTGTGATTTATAAACAATACTGTATGTGGGTTGTGTGATTTATAAACAATACTGTATGTGGTGTGTGTGATTTATAAACAATGCCGTATGTGGTGTGTGTGATTTATAAACAATACCGTATGTGGTGTGTGTGATTTATAAACAATACCGTATGTGGTGTGTGTGATTTATAAAAAATACTGTATGTGGTGTGTGTGATTTATAAACAATACTGTATGTGGTGTGTGTGATTTATAAACAATACCGTATGTGGTGTGTGTGATTTATAAACAATACTGTATGTGGTGTGTGTGATTTATAAACAATACCGTATGTGGTGTGTGTGATTTATAAACAATACTGTATGTGGTGTGTGTGATTTATAAACAATACTGTATGTGGTGTGTATGATTTATAAACAATACTGTATGTGGTGTGTGTGATTTATAAACAATACTCTATGTGGTGTGTGTGATTTATAAACAATACTGTATGTGGTGTGTATGATTTATAAACAATACTGTATGTGGTGTGTGTGATTTATAAACAATACTGTATGTGGTGTGTGTGATTTATAAACAATACCGTATGTGGTGTGTGTGATTTATAAACAATACTGTATGTGGTGTGTGTGATTTATAAACAATACCGTATAAACTGTATGTGGTGTGTGTGATTTATAAACAATACTGTATGTGGTGTGTGTGATTTATAAACAATACCGTATGTGGTGTGTGTGATTTATAAACAATACTGTATGTGGTGTGTGTGATTTATAAACAATACTGTATGTGGGTTGTGTGATTTATAAACAATACTGTATGTGGTGTGTGTGATTTATAAACAATACTGTATGTGGGTTGTGTGATTTATAAACAAAACTGTATGTGGTGTGTGTGATTTATAAACAATACCGTATGTGGTGTTGTGTGATTTATAAACAATACCGTATGTGGTGTGTGTGATTTATAAACAATACCGTATGTGGTGTGTGTGATTTATAAACAATACCGTATGTGGTGTGTGTGATTTATAAACAATACTGTATGTGGTGTGTGTGATTTATAAACCAATACTGTATGTGATGTGTGTGATTTATAAACAATACTGTATGTGGTGTGTGTGATTTATAAACAATACCGTATGTGGTGTGTGTGATTTATAAACAATACCGTATGTGGTGTGTGTGATTTATAAACAATACCGTATGTGGTGTGTGTGATTTATAAACAATACCGTATGTGGTGTGTGTGATTTATAAACAATACTGTATGTGGTGTGTGTGATTTATAAACAATACTGTATGTGGTGTGTGTGATTTATAAACAATACCCTATGTGGTGTGTGTGATTTATAAACAATACTGTATGTGGTGTGTGTGATTTATAAACAATACCGTATAAACTGTATGTGGTGTGTGTGATTTATAAACAATACCGTCTGTGGTGTGTGTGATTTATAAACAATACCGTATGTGGTGTGTGTGATTTATAAACAATACTGTATGTGGTGTGTGTAATTTATAAACAATACTGTATGTGGGCTGTGGGATTTATAAACAATACTGTATGTGGTGTGTGTGATTTATAAACAATACTGTATGTGGGCTGTGGGATTTATAAACAATACTGCATGTGGTGTGTGTGATTTATAAACAATACTGTATGTGGGTTGTGTGATTTATAAACAAAACTGTATGTGGTGTGTGTGATTTATAAACAATACTGTATGTGGTGTGTGTGATTTATAAACAATACTGTATGTGGGTTGTGTGATTTATAAACAATACTGTATGTGGGTTGTGTGATTTATAAACAATACTGTATGTGGTGTGTGTGATTTATAAACAATACCGTATGTGGTGTGTGTGATTTATAAACAATACCATATGTGGGCTGTGGGATTTATAAACAATACTGTATGTGGTGTGTGTGATTTATAAACAATACTGTATGTGGTGTGTGTGATTTATAAACAAAACTGTATGTGGTGTGTGTGTGATTTATAAACAATACTGTATGTGGTGTGTGTTATTTATAAACAATACTGTATGTCGGGTTGTGTGATTTATAAAAAATACTGTATGTGGGTTGTGTGATTTATAAACAATACTGTATGTGGGTGTGTGTGATTTATGAACAATACCGTATGTGGTGTGTGTGATTTATAAACAATACTGTATGTGGTGTGTGTTTGATTTATAAACAATACCATATGTGGTGTGTGTGATTTATAAACAATACTGTATGTGGTGTGTGTGATTTATAAACAATACTGTATGTGGTGTGTGTGATTTATAAACAATACTGTATGTGGTGTGTGTGATTTATAAACAATACAGTATGTGGTGTGTGTGATTTATAAACAATACAGTATGTGGTGTGTGTGATTTATAAACAATACTGTATGCAGGTTGTGTGATTTATAAACAATACTGTATGTGGTGTGTGTGATTTATAAACAATACTGTATGTGGTGTGTGTGATTTATAAACAATACTGTATGTGGGTTGTGTGATTTATAAACAATACTGTATGTGGGTTGTGTTATTTATAAACAATACTGTATGTGGTGTGTGTGATTTATAAACAATACTGTATGTGGTGTGTGTGATTTATAAACAATACCGTATGTGGTGTGTGTGATTTATAAACAATACCGTATGTGGTGTGTGATATATAAACAATACTGTATGTGGGTTGTGTGATTTATAAACAATACTGTATGTGGTGTGTGTGATTTATAAACAAAACTGTATGTGGTGTATGTGATTTATAAACAATACTGTATGTGGTGTGTGTGATTTATAAACAATACTGTATGTGGTGTGTGTGATTTATAAACAATACTGTATGTGGTGTGTGTGAATAACTGTACTGCACTCTGTAGTTTTTTTAATAACAGCACTCCCAAAGGCAGGACATGCTGTCATCTGAGATATCATTGCAGAAAATGCAGCAAGTATACAGACAGAATGAAACACATGCAAGAACTCTTAGTGCTTTTGTTTTACAGCGCTGCTTTTTAAAATGTTCCTTAAAGGGACAGTATACACCAATTTTCATTTAACTGCATGTAATAGACACTACTATAAAGAATAATATGCACAGATACTGATATAAAAATGCAGTATAAAACCATTTAAAAATGTACTTAGAAGCTCCCAGTTTAGCTCTGTTGAAAAGGTACTGGAACACCCACTACAAGTAGTTCTATAGCAAAAAAAGCAGACACTCCCCCTCCCCCTTCCTCTGCATATGAAAAGACTCTTACACAAACAGGAGCTAGCTGGAGTAGGTATACATTAGTATTCTAAAGCTTTGGGGCTTTTATATACAGGTAGCCCTCAGTTTACGCCGGGGTTAGGTTCCAGGAGGAATTTTTGTAAATCGAAACAGTTGTAAATTGAAACCCAGTTTATAATGAAAGTCAATGGGAAGTGAGGAGGTTAGGTACCAGGCCCCACTCAAAATTGTCATAAGTAACACCTAATACATTATTTTTAAAGCTTTGAAATGAAGACTTTAAATGCTAAACAGCATTATAAACCTAATAATATAGATTGTATCATCATCAAACTAAGTTTAATGAACAAAAACATTTGCTAACAGCACCTATTTAAATAATCACACAACAGACTTCAGAATCATCATCATCAAACTAAGTTTAATAAACAAAAAGGTTTTTTTTCCTTGCATTTTTCTGCAATCAGTTTTCTGCATTGTTATCATGTTAGATAATATTGAGTCTGCACCTATTCTATGCATTTCAATCTGCAGTGATTAAGCAGTTAGGCACCCTCACCTCAGGCTGCTGGACAGGAAGATAATAGGGAAGTGGCAGCTAAAACTTGTTGCTCGATAGCTAATGTCTGCTCTGTGTACACAGATCATTTTCAGGCTGTTAAGTTGCATAACTTTGCTGCAAAACAAGCGGACAGCTCCACCTACTGGCTATTTTAATTAGTGCACTTTGCTTTCCAAAGCTTTTCAAAAGAAGTCACATGACTGAAAAAAAGGTTGTTATTCTGAAACGGCGCAAATTGAATCTCAGATCTGTTCTGATTTAGATTGAAATTTGACACTTTACCATATTCCTCAAATTCTCGCAATGTTTCTGGAAGTGATATAAGTGGGTGGGATATGGACAACAAAACATCGTCAGCATATAATGATAATTTGTGTTTTTGTTCTCCTATTCTAATTCCTGATATCAATGCATTTTCCTAATCTTCTGAACTAATACTTCGATTGTGAGTGCGAATAGCAGTGGGGAAAGTGGACACCCCTGTTGGGTCCCGATAGATATGCTAAAAGGTTCTGAGAGAATATTATTTATTTTCAACCTGTGCTGACGGTTCTGTATACAAGGAGAAGACCTTATGTATAAATGATGCCCAAATTTCATCTTTGACAGGACTGCTTTCAGAAAATTCCAGCTGACCCTGTCAAAGGTTTTTTCTGCATCGGTGGAAAACAATATAATCAGTATTTTGTTATTCTGAGCATAATTCACTAATAGCGAAGCCTTTATAGTATTATCTCTAGCCTCTCGGCCAGGTACAAAACCTACTTGGTCTGGTGAGATTAATTTCGGGAGGAATTTATTTTATCTGGTGGATAGGATCTTTGCAAAAAAAAATTATATCAACATTGAGGAGCGAGATGGGCCCACAATTTTCAGGTTGATCTGCTCTTTTCCCAGGTTTTGGGATAGTAGAAATGTGAGCAGACAGCATGGCAAAGGGACAGCCCTGTGATTCTTCCAATGAATTGAATAAAGAAGATAATGTGGTGCCAATATTGTTTTTAAGAGTTTGTAATATTTGGTACCAAACCCATCAGGACAAGGACTCTTGCCTGATGTTAGATTTTCAATAGTCTTTAGGACTTCCTCAGCAGATATGGGAGCTTCTAGCTCGTCCGCTTCTTCTCGCGTCAGTGAGGGAAGTGTGACTTTGTCTAAGTACTGTTTAATGTCCGAAGGAATTGTTTGTTCGCAGAGGTCCCCCGAACGGTGTTCGGAAGGCTCTCAGGTTGTATAAGTTGTGGTAGTAGATCTGAAGGACCTCTGCTGTAGCTGGGCTATCAGTGCATTAAGTGTTGTTTTGGCATAAGCAATTGGTTTTAAACTCCTTAAGTGACAGATATTTTATAACAATGCTCTGCCTTTAAGATCCAACCATATTAATTTTTCAGATGAAATTTACATTTTAGAAATTTTTATAAAAAATCAAATAAAACTATAGCAAATATCAATTCTGATAGTTTAGACAGACTTGTGAAGTATAAAATAAATGTAGATAACTTTATCTTGAATCACAGGCTGTATATACAGGGAGTGCAGAATTATTAGGGCAAGTTGTATTTTTGAGGATTAATTTTATTATTGAACAACAACCATGTTCTCAATGAACCCAAAAAACTCATTAATATCAAAGCTGAATAGTTTTGGAAGTAGTTTTTAGTTTGTTTTTAGTTATAGCTATTTTAGGGGGATATCTGTGTGTGCAGGTGACTATTACTATGCATAATTATTAGGCAACTTAACAAAAAACAAATATATACCCATTTCAATTATTTATTTTTACCAGTGAAACCAATATAACATCTCAACATTCACAAAATATACATTTCTGACATTCAAAAACAAAACAAAAACAAATCAGTGACCAATATAGGCCACCTTTCTTTGCAAGGACACTCAAAAGCCTGCCATCCATGGATTCTGTCAGTGTTTTGATCTGTTCACCATCAACATTGCGTGCAGCAGCAACCACAGCCTCCCAGACACTGTTCAGAGAGGTGTTACTATTTTCCCTCCTTGTAAATCTCACATTTGATGATGGACCACAGGTTCTCAATGGGGTTCAGATCAGGTGAACAAGGAGGCCATGTCATTAGATTTTCTTCTTTTATACCCTTTCTTGCCAGCCACGCTGTGGAGTACTTGGACGTGTGTGATGGAGCATTGTCCTGCATGAAAATCATGTTTTTCTTGAAGGATGCAGACTTCTTCCTGTACCACTGCTTGAAGAAGGTGTCTTCCAGAAACTGGCAGTAGGACTGGGAGTTGAGCTTGACTCCATCCTCAACCCGAAAAGGCCCCCACAAGCTCATCTTTGATGATACCAGCCCAAACCAGTACTCCACCTCCACCTTGCTGGCGTCTGAGTCGGACTGGAGCTCTCTGCCCTTTACCAATCCAGCCACGGGCCCATCCATCTGGCCCATCAAGACTCACTCTCATTTCATTCAGTCCATAAAACCTTAGAAAAATCAGTCTTGAGATATTTCTTGGCCCAGTCTTGACGTTTCAGCTTGTGTGTCTTGTTCAGTGGTGGTCGTCTTTCAGCCTTTCTTACCTTGGCCATGTCTCTGAGTATTGCACACCTTGTGCTTTTGGGCACTCCAGTGATGTTGCAGCTCTGAAATATGGCCAAACTGGTGGCAAGTGGCATCTTGGCAGCTGCATGCTTGACTTTTCCTCAGTTCATGGGCAGTTATTTTGCGCCTTGGTTTTTTCCACAGAGATGCACATCACCTAATATGCTTAATTGGTAGTAGGCTTTCGAGGCCTATACAGCTTGGAGTAAGACAACATGCATAAAGAGGATGATGTGGTCAAAATACTCATTTGCCTAATAATTCTGCACTCCCTGTATATATATATATATATATAGTATATATTATATATATATATATATACCATTCAGTACAGCAATAATACTTTACATACCCTGTAAAAACGTCTCTAACAAACTTCAGGTTTTCCATTAGTCTGACGGAGCACTAGGAGGAAGAGAGAGTATCTTACCTTTGCCAGGCTTTGCTATTAGTGAACTGTGGAAGACAGGCTGGGTAAACATGCTGGCTGTCACATCGGTGCAAGGAGAGAAAGGTCTGTGGAGAGACTTTAGAGAGACAGTGCATAGCGCAGCACACAGAGCAGGGTGAGCCCTGCAACCTGCATTGATACACACATGTTGCTGCTGGATTATTTAAATTATGAGCAGTGTATCTGTTCCAGCAGCAACTACTTTATGGGAAACAGGCAAATTGTAGATGCAGTGTTGTGTGACATTTATGCCGACACTGTCAAATGCTACTTCATTGCGTGTCATCCCTGCCTGGTTACCAAAGCAGTATCTCAGTTTTCCCATCCCTGGAAACAACCCTGAGCAAAGTAATTGCTCCACTGCTCCAGGCTTACTGAAGGGTGCAGGTCTGCTCATCTGCTATGCTGCTTGAAAGTAAGGCTCTAAGAAATCCTGCGCTCTGAAATAGCGCTCTACTTCACCTGCTGTGAAGAGAGGTATGGAGTGGATTCACTAGGGATTGGTGTCACCCCTCCCCAGGGTGTCACCCGGTGTGGTCCACAACCCCCGAACCCCCCTAGTGACACCACTGGCACCAGCAATTTTTCCAAGCGCCTGTTAACACTCATTTTACAAGTTGAAAGTAAAACATTTTAACGTGAGCAAACCCAACGTGTGCTAACTAAAGGACTTCGGATAATGCAACCATGTAAACTTATTGGTTCAGAACCTGAGTTACACTTGCTTATTGGTAAATGTAGCCACCAATAAGCAAGCACTATCCAGGGTGCTGAACCTAAAATGGGCCAGCTCATAAGCTTTAAATTCCAGCTTTTTAATTAAAGATAGCAAGAGAACGAAGAAAAAATGATAGTAGGAGTAAATTAGAAAGTTGCTTAAAAATGCTGCTCTATCTGTATAATTAAAGGGTTAGCAAACCCCAAAAATGTTATTGTTTAAAAAGATAGATAATCTCTTTATTTAGCATTCCCTAGTTTTGAATAACCAACACTGTTATAGAAATATACTTTTTATCTCTGTAATTACCTTGTATCTAAGCTTCTGCAGACTTGCCTCCTTATCTCAGATCTTTTGACCGACTGGCATTTTATGCAAATAGTGCTGACTCTTAAATAACTTCATGTGCATGAGCACAATGTTAATTATATTAAACACGATGAACTAACACCCTCTAGCTGTGAAAAACTGTCAAAATGTATTCAAATTAGAGGGAGCCTTCAAGGGCTTAGAAACTAGCATATGAGCCTGCTAGGTTAAGCTTTCAACTAAGAATACCAAGAGAACAAGCAAATTTTATGATAAAAGTAAATTAGAAAGTTGTTTAAAATGACATGCCATATCTGAATCATGAAAGTTTAATTTGGACTTTACTATCCCTAAATTAAAGGGAAAAAAAATGGGTTTAGTTTCCTTTAAATAGGCATGAAGCCCATATTTTTTCCTTTCTTGATTCAGATAGTACATGCAATTTTTAACATCTTTCTAATGTACTTCTATTTTCAAAAATTTCTTGGTATCCCTTGCTGAATAGCATACCTAGGTAGGCTCAGGATCTGCAATGCACTACTGGGAGCTAGCTGCTAATTGATGGCTGCACAAACATGCCTCTTGTCATTAGCTCACTCAGGCCTAGATTTAGAGTTCGGCGGTAGCCGTCAAAACCAGCGTTAGAGGCTCCTAACGCTGGTTTTGGCCGCCCGCTGGTATTTGGAGTCAGTGATTAAAGGGTCTAACGCTCACTTTACAGCCGCGACTTTTCCATACCGCAGATCCCCCTACGCCATTTGCGTAGCCTATCTTTTCAATGGGATCTTTCTAACGCCGGTATTTAGAGTCGTGTCTGCAGTGAGCGTTGAGCTCTAACGACAAGATTCCAGCCGCCTGAAAATAGCAGGAGTAAGAGCTTTCTGGCTAACGCCGGTTTATAAAGCTCTTAACTACTGTACCCTAAAGTACACTAACACCCATAAACTACCTATGTACCCCTAAACCGAGCTCCCCCCACATCGCCGCCACTCGATTAAAAATTTTAACCCCTAATCTTCCGACCGCCACCTACGTTATACTTATGTACCCCTAATCTGCTGCCCCTAACCCCGCCGACCCCGATATTACATTTATTAACCCCGAACCTGCCCCCCACAACGTCACCCGCCAGCTACTTAAATAATTAACCCCTAATCTTCCGACCGCAAAGCGCCGCCACCTACGTTATCCCTATGTACCCCTAATCTGCTACCCCTAACACCGCCGACCCCTATATTATATTTATTATCCCCTAATCTGCCCCCCTCAACGTCGCCGACACCTGCCTACACTTATTAACCCCTAATCTGCAGAGCGGACCGCACCGCTACTATAATAAAGTTATTAACCCCTAACCCGCCTCACTAACCCTATCATAAATAGTATTAACCCCTAATCTGCCCTCCCTAACATCGCCGACACCTACCTTTCAATTATTAACCCCTAATCTTCCGATCGGAGCTCACCGCTATTCTAATAAATGTATTAACCCCTAAAGCTAAGTCTAACCCTAACACTAACACCCCCCTAACTTAATATAATTTTAATCTAACGAAATAAATTAACTCTTATTAAATAAATTAATCCTATTTAAAGCTAAATACTTACCTGTAAAATAAATCCTAATATAGCTACAATATAAATTATAATTATATTATAGCTATTTTAGGATTAATATTTATTTTACAGGCAACTTGGTATTTATTTTAACTAGGTACAATAGCTATTAAATAGTTAAGAACTATTTAATAGTTACCTAGTTAAAATAATAACAAATTTACCTGTAAAATAAATCCTAACCTAAGATATAATTAAACCTAACACTACCCTATCAATAAAATAATTAAATAAACTACCTACAATTACCTACAATTAACCTAACACTACACTATCAATAAATAAATTAAACACAATTCCTACAAATAAATACAATTAAATAAACTAGCTAAAGTACAAAAATAAAAAAGAACTAAGTTACAGAAAATAAAAAAAATATTTACAAACATAAGAAAATATTACAACAATTTTAAACTAATTACACCTACTCTAAGCCCCCTAATAAAATAACAAAGCCCCCCAAAATAAAAAATTCCCTACCCTATTCTAAATTAAAAAGTTACAAGCTCTTTTACCTTACCAGCCCTGAACAGGGCCCTTTGCGGGGCATGCCCCAAGAAGTTCAGCTCTTTTGCCTGTAAAAGAAAACATACAATACCCCCCCCCCAACATTACAACCCACCACCCACATACCCCTAATCTAACCCAAACCACCCTTAAATAAACCTAACACTAAGGCCCCTGAAGATCTTCCTACCTTGTCTTCACCATACCATGGTTCACCGATCCGTCCTGGCTCCGATATCTTCATCCAACCCAAGCGGGGGCTAGACATCCACTGAAGAAGTCCAGAAGAGGGTCAAAGTCTTCCTCCTATCCGGCAAGAAGAGGACATCCGGACCGGCAAACATCTTCTCCAAGCGGCATCTTCTATCTTCTTCCATCCGGTGCGGAGCGGGTCCATCTTGAAGCAGGCGACGCGGATCCATCCTCTTCTTCCGATGTCTCCGACGAATGGACGGTTCCTTTAAGGGACGTCATCCAAGATGGCGTCCCTCGAATTCCGATTGGCTGATAGGATTCTATCAGCCAATCGGAATTAAGGTAGGAATTTTCTGATTGGCTGATGGAATCAGCCAATCAGAATCTAGTTCAATCCGATTGGCCGATCCAATCAGCAATCAGATTGAGCTCGCATTCTATTGGCTGATCGGAACAGCCAATAGAATGCGAGCTCAATCTGATTGGCTGATTGGATCAGCCAATCGGATTGAACTTGATTCTGATTGGCTGATTCCATCAGCCAATCAGAAAATTCCTACCTTAATTCCGATTGGCTGATAGAATCCTATCAGCCAATCGGAATTCGAGGGACGCCATCTTGGATGACGTCCCTTAAAGGAACCGTCATTCGTCGGGAGACATCGGAAGAAGAGGATGGATCCGCGTCGCCTGCTTCAAAGATGGACCCGCTCCGCACCGGATGGAAGAAGATAGAAGATGCCGCTTGGAGAAGATGTTTGCCGGTCCGGATGTCCTCTTCTTGCCGGATAGGAGGAAGACTTTGGACCCTCTTCTGGACTTCTTCAGTGGATGTCTAGCCCCGCTTGGGTTGGATGAAGATATCGGAGCCAGGAGGATCGGTGAACCTGGTATGGTGAAGACAAGGTAGGAAGATCTTCAGGGGCTTAGTGTTAGGTTTATTTAAGGGTGGTTTGGGTTAGATTAGGGGTATGTGGGGTGGTGGGTTGTAATGTTGGGGGGGGGGGTATTGTATGTTTTCTTTTACAGGCAAAAGAGCTGAAACTTCTTGGGGCATGCCCGCAAAGGGCCCTGTTCAGGGCTGGTAAGGTAAAGAGCTTGTAACTTTTTAAATTTAGAATAGGGTAGGGAATTTTTTATTTTGGGGGCTTGTTATTTTATTAGGGGGCTTAGAGTAGGTGTAATTAGTTTAAAATTGTTGTAATATTTTTCTTATGTTTGTAAATATTTTTTTATTTTCTGTAACTTAGTTCTTTTTTATACTTTAGCTAGTTTATTTAATTGTATTTATTTGTAGCAATTGTATTTAATTTATTTATTGATAGTGTAGTGTTAGGTTAATTGTAGGTAATTGTAGGTAGTTTATTTAATTATTTTATTGATAGGGTAGTGTTAGGTTTAATTATATCTTCGGTTAGGATTTATTTTACAGGTAATTTTGTATTTATTTTAACTAGGTAACTATTAAATAGGTATTCAACTATTAATAGCTATTGTACCTGGTTAAAATAAATACCAAGTTGCCTGTAAAATAAATATTAATCCTAAAATAGCTAAAATATAATTATAATTTATATTGTAGCTATATTAGGGTTTATTTTACAGGTAAGTATTTAGCTTTAAATAGGATTAATTTATTTAATAAGAGTTAATTTATTTCGTTATATGTCAAATTATATTAAGTTAGGGGGGTGTTAGTGTTAGGGTTAGACTTAGCTTTAGGGGTTAATACATTTATTAGAATAGCGGTGAGCTACGATCGGAAGATTAGGGGTTAATAATTGAAGGTAGGTGTCGGCGATGTTAGGGAGGGCAGATTAGGGGTTAATACTATTTATGATAGGGTTAGTGAGACGGATTAGGGGTTAATAACTTTATTATAGTAGCGCTCAGGTCCGCTCGGCAGATTAGGGGTTAATAAGTGTAGGCAGGTGTCGGCGACGTTGTGGGGGGCAGATTAGGGGTTAATAAATATAACATAGGGGGTCGGCGATGTTAGGGCAGCAGATTAGGGTACATAAGGAAAACGTAGGTTGCGGCGGTTTACGGAGCGGAAGATTAGGGGTTAAAACTGTAATGCAGGGGTCAGCGATAGCCGGGGGGCGGCAGATTAGGGGTTAATAAGTGTAAGGTTAGGGGTGTTTAGACTCGGGGTACATGTTAGGGGTGTTAGGTGCAGACGTAGGAAGTGTTTCCCCATAGGAAAACAATGGGGCTGCGTTAGGAGTGAACGCTGCTTTTTTGCAGGTGTTTTAGGTTTTTTTTTCAGCTCAAACAGCCCCATTGTTTCTATGGGAGAATCGTGCACGAGCACGTTTTTGAGGCCGGCCGCGTCCGTAAGCAACTCTGGTATCGAGAGTTGCATTTGCGGTAAAAATGCCCTACGCTCCCTTTTTTGGAGCCTAACGCAGCATTTGTTTTAACTCTCGATACCAGAGTTAAATTTATGGTGCGGCCCAGAAAAAAGCACCGCGGAGGTTAACAGCCCTTTTACCGCCGAACTCTAAATCTAGGCCTCAGTGTGATCAGCAAGGTCCCAGTAGTCTATTGTTGCTCCTTTAACAAAGGATACCAAAATAATTAAGTAAGTTTGGTAATAGAAATAAATAGGAAAGTTGTTTAAATGTGTATGCCCTTTCTGAATCATGAAAAAAATATTTTGTGTTTTATGTCCCTTTAAGGGATAAAGGCCTATTGTGTGGCTCCCAGAATATAATAACTTAACCATAAACCAATAAGACAAAAAAACATGAATACAAGAGAAAGAAGACCGTGTACTGGGCACATTTATAAAACTTTCAAATATAACCAAACAAAAAAACATTTCAGAACCCAGGGGAGCGTCAAGTGAGACCCTATACTCCTCATCACTACCAATGGTCTATAGCCACATGAGCTGCAATGGAGGACATTCTGCCTAAGAGTCAATGAGGTTATCAGGAGTTTCCAGGCACACACACAAAAAGAAGGGGCGCTTCAGTAGCATTCTGCCCCCCCTTGCACTTTGTCCATTTGCTCCACCTCAACCTCGCTGTTGTAATGGAAACAGGCTATGACCTCCCGCAGCTACAGTGTAATGAAAATATACCAACCTTTAAGGGTACAAGCCGCCACCAGGCCATGAAACCAGCTAAGTGTGATGAATAGAAAAACTACCACCATGGTGTTATACAGCTAGCTCAAATAACCCTATCCCTACAATGGTAAATAAAGAGCAAACAACAGTCACCAGAGAACAAATGGAGAGAAGCAGCTTCAAGCCTGTTACTGAGCCCTAAATGGTAGGCCGTAACACCCACAAGACTGCAACATATTGTTCCAGTCTTGTACTTTTCACCTTTTTACTCTTTACTCTTCCTCAGGCCTTAACCCTTAAGTTGTTCCTAGCCTATATGGCTCTACACAATGGCCTCTAGTTATCAAGCCGTCAACTGCAAATACGCTGGAATTACGCAGCGTATTTGTGGCGAGGCTGATTCGCCGTAGTTATCAAGCCCTACAGCCCGGCAAAAGTAGAATTTAGTGATGTAACCTACGATCCGCCGGACTCAGTCCCACACAGATCGATGGTTACGCTACTACAGATGTTCCGAACGCAAGTTAGGCAAAATCTGACTACTTTTGGTAGTTATCAAATACCTACCAGGTACGCTCGCCACTATTCCGGGCCAGCGTACCTGGTTTTCAATCCGCCGCCCTGGAGGCGGCGGATCCCATAGGAATCAATGGGAGTCTGACAGCAGCGAGAGCTCATGTTCGCTGCTGTCCGATATCCCATTGATTCCTATGGGAAGTGTCTGCACCTAACACCCTAACATGGACCCCGAGTCTAAACACCCCTAATCTGCCCCCCCCCTACACCGCCGCCACCTACTTTATACTTATTAACCCCTAAACCGCCGCTCCCGGACCCCTCCGCAACTAAATAAACTTATTAACCCCTAAACCGCCGCTCCCGGACCCCGCCGCAACTATAATAAATATATTAAACCCCTTTAACAAAGGATACCAAAATAATTAAGTAAGTTTGGTAATAGAAATAAATAGGAAAGTTGGTTTAAATGTGTATGCCCTTTCTGAATCATGAAAAAAATATTTTGTGTTTTATGTCCCTTTAAGGGATAAAGGCCTATTGTGTGGCTCCCCAGAATATAATAACTTAACCATAAACCAATAAGACAAAAAAACATGAATACAAGAGAAAGAAGGACCGTGTACTGGGCACATTTATAAACTTTCAAATATAACCAAACAAAAAAACATTTCAGAACCCAGGGGAGCGTCAAGTGAGACCCTATACTCCTCATCACTAACCAATGGTCTATAGCCACATGAGCTGCAATGGAGGACATTCCTCCTAAGAGTCAATGAGGTTATCAGGAGTTTCCAGCCCACACACAAAAAGAAGGGGCGCTTCAGTAGCATTCTGCCCCCCTTGCACTTTGTCCATTTGCTCCACTCAACCTCGCTGTTGTAATGGAAACAGGCTATGACCTCCCGCAGCTACAGTGTAATGAAAATATACCAACCTTTAAGGGTACAAGCCGCCCACCAGGCCATGAAACCAGCTAAGTGTGATGAATAGAAAAACTACCACCATGGTGTTATACAGCTAGCTCAATAACCCTATCCCTGCAATGGTAAATAAGAGCAAACAACAGCTCACCAGAGAACAAAATGGAGAAGCAGCTTCAAGCCTGTTACTGAGCCCTAAATGGTAGGCCCCGTAACACCCACAAGACTGCAACATATTGTTCCAGTCTTGTACTTTTCACCTTTTTACTCTTTACTCTTCCTCAGGCCTTAACCCTTAAGTTGTTCCTAGCCTATATGGCTCTACACAAGGCCTCTAGTTATCAAGCCGTCAACTGCAATACGCTGGAATTCCGTAGCGTATTGTGGCGAGGCTGATTCTCCTTAGTTATCAAGCCCTACAGCCCGGCAAAAGTAGGAATTTAGTGATGTAACCTACGATCGCCGGACTCAGTCCCACACAGATCGATGGTTACGCTACTACAGATGTTCCGAACGCAAGTTAGGCAAAATCTGACTAACTTTTGGTAGTTATCAAATACCTACCAGGTACGCTCGCCACTATTCCGGGCCAGCGTACCTGGTTTTCAATCCGCCGCCCTGGAGGCGGCGGGATCCCATAGGAATCAATGGGAGTCTGACAGCAGCGAGAGCTCATGTTCGCTGCTGTCCGATATCCCATTGATTCCTATGGGAAGTGTCTGCACCTAACACCCTAACATGGACCCCGAGTCTAAAACACCCCTAATCTGCCCCCCCCCTACACCGCCGCACCTACTTTATACTTATTAACCCCTAAACCGCCGCTCCCGGACCCCCGCCGCAACTAAAAAAACTTATTAACCCCTAAACCGCGCTCCCAGACCCCGCCGCAACTATAATAAATATATTAACCCCTAAACCGCCGCTCCCGGACCCGCCGCAACTATAATAAATATATTAACCCCTAAACCGCCGCTCCCGGACCCTGCCGCAACTATAATAAATATATTAACCCCTAATCTGCCGACCCTATACCGCCGCTACCTATCTTAAATTTATTAACCCCTATCCTGCCCCCCTATACCGCTGCCACTAAATTAAACTTATTAACCCCTAAACCTAAGTCTAACCCTAACACCCCCCTAACTTAAATATTATTTAAATAAATCGAAATAAAACTTACTATTATTAACTAAATTATTCCTATTTAAAAATAAATACTTACCGGTAAAATAAACCCTAAGATAGCTACAATATAACTAATAATTATTGTAGCTATTTTCGGGTTTATATTTATTTTACAGGCAACTTTGTATTTATTTTAACCAGGTACAATAGTTATTAAATAGTTATTAACTATTTAATAACTACCTAGTTAAAATAAAGACAAATATACCTGTAAAATAAATCCTAACCTAAGTTACAATTAAACCTAACACTACACTATCATTAAATTAATTAAATAAATTAACTACAATTACCTAAAATTAAATTAAATTAAATAAACTAAACTATAGTAAAAAAAAAAAAAAACACTAAAATTACAGGAAAAAAAAATACAAGACGTTTAAACTAATTACACCTAATCTAAGCCCCTAATAAAATAATAAAGCCCCCCAAAATAAAAAAATGCCCTACCCTATTCTAAATTACAAAGTAATAAGCTCTTTTACCTGCTTTTTGCGGGGCATTGCCCCAAAGTAATCAGCTCTTTTACCTGTAAAAAAAAATACAACCCCTCCAACAGTTAAAACCCACCACCCACATACCCCCTACTCTAACCCACCCAAACCCCCCTTAAAAAAACCTAACACTAACCCCTGAAGATCTCCCTACCTTGAGTCGTCTTCACTCAGCCGAGCGAATTCTTCATCCAAGCGGGGCAAAGAAGAGGTCCTCCATCCGGTAGAAGTCTTCATCCAAGCGGTGTCTTCTATCTTCATCCACCGCCGGCTCCATCTTCCAGACCTCCGACGCGGAACATCCTGCTGGCCCAATGGACTAACGACGAACGAAGGTTCCAATTGGCTGATAGGATTCTATCAGCCAATCGGAAATTAAGGTAGGAAAAATCCGAATAGCTGATTCAATCAGCCAATCGGATTGGCCTCGCATTCTATTGGCTGATCGGAACAGCCAATAGAATGCAAGGTCAATCCGATTGGCTGATTGAATCAGCCAATCGGATTTTTCCTACCTTAATTCTGATTGGCTGATAGAATCCTATCAGCCAATTGGAATTCGAGGGACGCCATCTTGGATGACGTCCCTTAAAGGAACCTTCATTCGCCGTTAGTCCGTCGGGCCAGCAGGATGTTCCGCGTCGGGAGGTCTGGAAGATGGAGCCGCGGTTGGATGAAGATAGAAGACCCCGCTTGGTTGAAGACTTCCTACCAGATGGAGGACCTCTTCTGCCCCGCTTGATGAAGACTTTGGCCGGATGGAGGACCTCTACTTGCCCCGCTTTGGATGAAGAATTCGGCTCAGCTGAGTGAAGACGACTCAAGGTAGGGAGATCTTCAGGGGGTTAGTGTTGGTTTTTTTAAGGGGGGTTTGGGTGGGTTAGAGTAGGGGTATGTGGGTGGTGGGTTTTAATGTTGGGGGGTGTATTTTTTTTTACAGGTAAAAGAGCTGATTACTTTGGGGCAATGCCCCGCAAAAAGCCCTTTTAAGGGCTGGTAAAAGAGCTGATTGCTTTGTAATTTAGAATAGGGTAGGGCATTTTTTTATTTTGGGGGGCTTTATTATTTTATTAGGGGGCTTAGATTAGGTGTAATTAGTTTAAACGTCTTGTATTTTTTTTCCCTGTAATTTTGTGTTTGTTTATTTTTGTACTATAGTTTAGTTTATTTAATTTAATTTAATTTTAGGTAATTGTAGTTAATTTATTTAATTAATTTAATGATAGTGTAGTGTTAGGTTTAATTGTAACTTAGGTTAGGATTTATTTTACAGGTAATTTTGTAAGTATTTTAGCTAGGTAGTTATTAAATAGTTAATAACTATTTAATAACTATGTACCTGGTTAAAATAAATACAAAGTTGCCTGTAAAATAAAAATAAATCCTAAAATAGCTACAATATTATTATTAATTATATTGTAGCTATCTTAGGGTTTATTTTACAGGTAAGTATTTATTTTAAATAGGAATAATTTAGTTAATAATAGTAAGTTTTATTTAGATTTATTAAAATAATATTAAAGTTAAGGGGGTGTTAGTGTTAGACTTAGGTTTAGGGGTTAATAAGTTTAATATAGGTGGCGGCGGGGTCCGGGAGCGGCGGTTTAGGAGTTAAACATTTAATTTCGTTGCGCCGGGGTCCAGGAGCGGCGGTTTACGGGTTAATGAGTTTAATGTAAGTGGCGGCGGTGTAGTGGGGGGCAGGATAGGGGTTAATAAATGTAATGTAGGTGGCGGTGTGCTCCGGTTGCGGTGGTATAGGGGTTAATACATTTATTAGAGTTGCGGCGGGGTCCGGGATCCGCAGGATAGGGGTTAATAACTTTAATATAGGTGGCGGCGGTATAGGGGGCGGCAGATTAGGGGTTAATAGGTATAATGTAGGTGGCGGCAGGGTCCGGGAGCGGTGGTTTAGGGGTTAATACATTTATTAGAGTTGCGGCGGGGTCCAGGAGCAGCGGTTTAGGGGTAATAACTTTATTTAGTTGCGGGGGGCTCCGGGAGCGGCGGTTTAGGGGGTAAAAAAGTGTAGTTTAGTGTGGGTGCTTAGTGACAGGCTAGCAAGAAAGCTGCCAAGAAGCCGATGAGCAGCGAGATCGATGATTGTTAGTTAACAACAGTCCGCTGCTCATTGCATCGTACTTGGTGCGCGGCTTCTTGACAGCTTTCTTGATAACTTTGGCGAACGTATTCAGGTCCGCGGCAGTGATGGTAGGCGAGCTTAGGCGAGCGTATTGGGCAGGCGAATGCAGGAAAGTAGATGGCTTCATAACTGGAGGCCAATATGTTTACATTTTTTAATAGCCCACCAAAAAAGCAATTGTACTTATTAACATGCTTTAACATTAATGTAGCCAAAATAGGTTTTCAATTAGCTAAGACTGGGATAATTTGCTTAAAAAAGCCTGTATTAGAATACCAATGTCAAATTGTCCCCATGAAATTTATAGAGGTGTTATGGAACGGATTTCGTATTCAAAAGCTTGCAGTTTGTCAAATATATCAAGGTTTGCAAATGGATTGGAATGTCATAGAATCTGAGAACCTTGTAAAAAAGCAATACAAGACACTTTGCACAGGAATTCCCACTGGAATGGGGATATTAAACAAAACTGTTAAACAAGCAAAATCATCTAAGGAGTATAATCATTTCTGCTATTGTGAGTCCCAACACACTTTAAAAGGCTATTGTACAACTGAGACTGCCCTTAGCTCTTTTGGCCTCTGTGACACTGCTCTTTCCTGGCTTCACTCCTATCTTTCTCACATATCTTTTTCTGTGTCATTTTTCCGGCGACTCCTCCTCTCCAATGCCTCTGTCTATTGAAGTACCTCAATGATCTGTTCTGAGTCCTCTACTCTTCTCCATTTATACTTCTTCGCTGGGTAAACTTATCAACACCCCCCACTGCTGTGTTCACCAATCTTCAGGATATGAATCCGCTTGCAGTCTTAGTGTGGAGGAGTAGTGAGTAATGACTGGAGTATTCATCTGTGGGAGAGCCTTTTGGGTTATACTGTGTATGGTAATGAACTGTTTTGCCCATCATTCTATGGATGTTTGAAAACGTAATCAATCCGCTCTCTCACTCTACCTCTCTCATGGTGGATACCCCACACTTGGCTGTCATTATTTGGAGTTCTGTGGTGATGCTGTATGTGTTCATATGCTCCAGGCTGGTTTGAGCAACTGACCGACTGCTTTGCAATATCAGTGCCATGCTGCTTTATTTATTTGCAACTGCTACTAATTGTTATCTTCAAGCACTGTGACTGGTGCTTTCATCTTGCAACTAACTTTTTTGCATTCATATGTGGATTTACAACTGTTGCTGCTTTACTTGATACAGCTTACACCTAATTTTCATCTGCATCAGGACACTTATTGCCGGCTTAGGCTATGTTTTGGAGATGAATGAATGAGGGGCCCATGTGTTTGTCTGTTCTATGTGTGTTTCTGTGTTGTTTTCTAATATCCATTACGGATTTATAGTGTAATTTTGCTTTTTTCTTTGTGTATTTTTTATTAAATTAAATCATTATTTGTCCTAATTTAAGGTGATTGCTTTCCCCCTGGTCTTTCTGGTTATATCTTATACCGGTATAACCACTTTCTTCTATACATGATTTATGAATATTGTTTTACCAGGTAGCGTATCCCTATAACTTTAATTATTTTAAGTAAAACTGTTAATTTGAGAAATGGTTGTGCTCACTCATTTGTTCTCCTTTTTTTTTTGGTATAAACTTATCAACAGTTATGGCTTCAAATATCACCTCTTTGCTGATCACACTCATATCTAACTCTCCACCCCTGCTCTCTCTCCCTTTGTCCTCTCTCATGTCAGCAGCTGCTTATCGGCTTATCTCTAAGCTCCTTCTTATCCCCCCTCAAGCTCTACGCTAACTTCTGACTTCTCTATCCCTGTTGACAGCATCACCATTTTCCCATCGCCCCAAGTCTGCTGCCTCAGAGTTACACTTGACTCAAATCTATCCTTCGTACCCCATATCCAATCGCTTTCTACATCCTGCCGCAACAATCTATGCAATATTTCCAAGATTCGCCCTTTTCTTAACGCTAACACCACAAAGCAAATAATCAACTCCCTTGTTATTTCCTGACTTGACTACTGCAATAACCTACTTACTGGCCTTCCTCTTTCTTGCCTCTCCCCCCCTTCAATCCATCCTTAATGCCTCTGCCAGGCTGATCCACCTTTCCTGTCGCTCTGTATCTGCTGCACCTCTCTGCGAGTGCCTTCATTGGCTCCCCATTCGCAGCATAATTAAATTCAAAATTTTCACTCTTGCATACAAAGCACTCACCAACACCGCTCCCCTCTACTTATCCTCTCTAATAAACAAGTATACTCCAGCCCGCCCACTAAGATCCAACAATGACCTGCTCCTTGCATCTGCGACTATCACCTCTTCTCATGCTAGACTGCAGGACTTCTATCGTGCAGCACCTACCCTCTGGAGCACTCTTCCTCGTGCAGTCAGACTTTGTCCTAATCTTTCTTCCTTTAAATGCTCCTTGAAGACTTTTCTGTTCAGGGAAGCCTACCACCCAACTCAATAATATTTCACTTACCTAACAACATTTCCCTCATCTAACTCTGGATTAACATCTTTCTCAATCTTGCAGTCCTCATCTCCTGTTTCTCAACCTCCTACCCTTCTAGATTGTAAGTTCCCACGGGAATAGGGGCCTCAATTCCTCCTGTATGTGTTTGTAAATTTTGTCCTGTCTCTTACAAGTTTTATATTATTGTTTTATTTAAATGAACTGTATCCATGGACAGCGCTGCGGAATATGATGGTGCTTCATAAATAAAGTATAATAATAAAATAATAATGCTAAAAAAAAAAAATCACAGGTAAATGTCCTTTATTGTAAATACATTTCTCTCTTTCTCTCTCTCTCTCTCTCTCTCTCTCTCTCTCTCTCCCTCCCTCTCCCTCTCTCTATTTCTCTCTCTCTCTCTCTCTATATATATATATATATATATATATATATATACATATATCTGTATATACCTATGCCTGTATATCTATGCCGATCATTGGTTGATTTAACTTGGAACTTTTGGGGCCAATCTAGTATCGGTAGCTGGCCGAATCGTACTTGGGCTCTGGTTAGTTCCCTGGAAACCTGTGGGAGAATGTGTTCCTGCTTCACTCTGCTTCTACGAGTCAGCTGAGGTGCTCCAAAGTCTCAGTCTGCCAATTATTGCACTGGCTGTGCAACTGGGTTTGTGAGTACATTTGAGCTTCATATACTTGCTTTATCTCAGTGTCCTTACGGTATTATACTAGGCGCCTCTATTTCTCATCCTTCTTATAGTATTTGTTGTATCACCTTGACATCTTCACAAGAGAGCAGCCTCCATCGTTTTCAGCACGTTCAACACTTACTGGATTTTAATTGTATATTGTTAAGACACTTGGAAGAATCATTTCCCCGGTTTTTTGGGGTGGATAATTGATGAACACTTTTGAGGATATGACTGAGTCACGAATCATTTACTCACATTTTATTTTATTTATTATATTTTATATTTTTTATTATTATTTTTTATGATATATCACCTTTGACACTGCTTTATATTTTTTATTTGGCACTTAGTATTTTTCTGGCGCACCTTCTTATTCTAGTCTATTTTGGACTATATTTTTCTGATTACATATATAGATATTGATATGTATTTTACATGAACATTATCAGAAATATATATATATATTTAATAAAAGAAAGTAATTCTTTTTTCTATCTGCGTTTTGCGCATCGGATTTCGCAATTTAGATATAACATGGACGGGTTAGCGCACATGAAAACTTAGTAATCTTAAGGTGCATTATTAAAATATTAAATATTTAAAAAATTAATAAAACTAATAACAATTATTAAACATACTGTAATAAATTCTAAATAATCCATAGAATATATCTATATTTTTTACAGTATGTTTAATCATTTTTATTAATTGTAAAATTATTTATATTTAATATTTCAATAACTTACCTTAAGATTACTAAGTTTTCATAATAAACTTTTTATTATTAATTATATATATTTCTATATATAAATATATATGATAATGTTCGTGTAAAAGAGATAGCTCTACCTATATAACTATAGGAATAGATAAACAGGTATAGGTCTAAACAGATATTAATAAGAAATATGTATTTACAATAAAAAGGGAAATTTTTCTGAAAGTGAAGAACATTGGAATTTGAATTATGTAATACACAGTAAAACACATAAATACATAGGGGCCGATTTATCAAGGGTCGAATGGCCCCTGATGCACCTGTTTCCTCGCGAGAAACAGCGGTTATGAAGCAGCGGTCTTAAGATCGCTGCTCCTTAACTGGTCCGCTGCCTCTGAGGCTGCGGACATCAATCCGCCCAATCCTATACGATCGGGTTGATTGTCACCCCCTGACTGGCCGCAAATCTGCAGGGGGCGGCATTGCACAAGCAGTTCACCAGCGATGTCTGTCGTACATGATACGCTACATTGTATCATGTCGGATAGACATTGATAAATCGGCCCCCTAGAAACATATATATAAATTATATATGTACATTGTAGCCCTTTTGCAGTCAAATACCTGAAAATATTTTTATTCACTATTAATATTTAATAATGTGCTTCTGTATGTAGTGTAAATATTTTACATTCCAATGTTCTTCACATAATAGAAAATGTTCTATGTATTTTGAAATAGATATTCCTATATATATCTTGTGTATATCTATACCTAATATAATCATAATATATATAGGTAAAGATATACATTTTACCAAAAATCCATCAGATACATATAGAAATGTTTATTTAAGATTAAATTGAACATATTCTTCTATGTGAAGAACATTGGTAAGGGAAACATTCATAATTCATGAGCGCACTTGAATAATACTTGATCAGGTTAGTACTCGAGTATGGGTGTTAGTTTTTTTTTAGTTTTCACTCTTTATTGAAGTCTATGGGGGAATACTCTAACGTGGTCGTGTTATTCTAAGTTCCACTTTGCTCGCATCAGATTTTCACTCTCACGCTTTTAACTTTCAACTCATACTAGGAGCGCAACCCGATGTGCGCAAAAAACCTCCATCTAAAGAAGTTAATGCGTGAACGGGTGAGCTATATTGAGCTCTGCTCTTAATCTAGCCCAGAATTACATTATTCGAATGATATTGGTAAATAGTAAAGAAGCCGAAAAAAGGCGATTTTATTTAAAAGATTTTGACCATCAAACTATAAAAGATTGTAATTAACTTAGGTGGGACACCCTTCTGCACACCTGCACCCCCACTGATTCCTGGCAGAAGGCCATTCTACTGACAAAAAAGACCCTACACTGCATAACAATGTTCGAGACTTATTACAAAGTCATCTCCCACTGGTATTTAGTCCCCACTCGATTGTCTAAAATATATACAGGAACTTCGCCTCTGTGCTGGAGAGGCTGTGGCCTACAAGGCAGCATGTTGCACATCTGGTGGGAGTGCCCCAAAATTAGACCCCTCTGGGAGAAAGGACTCTGTACCCTCACTGACTTTGGCGTCAGGATGCCTGGTGGCCCGGCCCTCCTCCATCTGGGCCTCCATAACTTCCCAAAACATCAAAGCCTTCTTGGTGTGTATTTAATGTCTTCTATCAAAACCAATATAGCCCGGGTTTGGAAAAGGGAATTCTCCCCTAAATGTGAAGACATTGTAAACACGATGGCTTTTTTGTATAGCATGGAAAAGGCCATATACCTTGATCTTAACAAATCTGATTTGTTTGAAATGGCCTGGGCTGACTGGAAAGATAAGTACGACACCTTATGGTGCCCACCCGCCACAACACAGGACGCCCCACCTAATGCTTAGTGTAGCACCCACCCACTCTGCCTACAGGTCCGTACTGTTAGGCGCTTCAGCTGTAATATGTTCCCTTATCAGTGACTCGATAAATACAGTAGTCGCTTACTATCAAGGACTATACTTTTTTGACCTGTACATCTAGCCCTACTTGAACGCACTGACTTTATTATTAATTATTATCTAGCAGACTGTCTTTAACAGTTCCGTCTCTAATGTTATGGATTGTACCCGCTACCCGCGGTTCCGATCTATAACATATATTCTAGTGACGAAATCGGGCACATCACGTGATGGGAAACCACCATTTGATTGGCCCAAGGCTCCACTCTCTTTATTGGCTAGACCCAATGTGCCTATTCTCATACGCATGCGTTCTCGCTATGTAATGATCTATAGACGAACGCACACGCATGCGCAGACTGCATTAAGAAACGCCGACATATTATCCCCACATATCAAGTCAACTACTTTGTTATTACTTTATCTAGTAATACAAAATATATATACATCTATATAATACATTTCGTGTATGATATAATAGCAAATAATAATTATCATTAACATGACAATATTGTGATCATCAATTATAGGTAGAATATTTTTAGCGCTAGTGTTGACAATGCTCAGAGCGATTGGTATAACCAACGCCCATAGATGGAACCCAGCCAATAGCTATTCTCACTCATAGGATCACATTATCCTATCACGTAATCACATTCACTTGCGCTTAGCTTGGAGCCGAATAGGTCTCCAGGTACCTATGGTAACGCTACAGACATGCGCACTAGCTTCACATGCACGCCAGTTAGAAAGTCAAACTGGCGTTTTGAATAAAGTAAGCGATTTAGCTTTGAAATTAATGCACAAGCTTGGTCTATCTCGATTCACTCCCTAGTAGGAATATTCCTCATCACAAAAGGGTAATGTTATTGCATCTATAATTTAGATTAAGATAAATCAATGGCCTTAATACCAATGCCTGTTTGAGTACTATTAACACAAAGTGTATCACTTCTCTACTAGGGATCACAATGGGGCAATGCCGTTTGAGAATGATCTGTTAGAAATTATAAAATAAGGAACTGTGTAGAAATAACTAAAGTGTTTAATCTATATATGTTTAGCTTATATATTGTATATAATGAATTTTGATTGATGACTAATTTATCCATCACAAGTTACAATTGTTTTTGGTTTGCTTCACAAAAAAACATGCAAATTGTTTTTATATATATTTGTATTGTATAAACCATCTGTGATGAATTTAAGCATTGTATGTTACAATGTATATTTATATTGTGTGATTTAGAACATACAAATTGGGTATATGTAGACATTGTTGTTGTCAAAATATTTCTGCAGCTAGGATACTAATGATGTCATAGACCACACCCACAACAAGTGGTGTCAATTGTGGTAATTAGTTGGGTTAGGTATATAAAGCAAGTGTTTGTAAATTAGTACTAGGCCATATAGGCACTTTTGTTTTTGCTTGTATCTCCACTACAGAACCATACCATTTTGCCCTAGAGGTCGGTCTGCTGGGTGACTGTGATTGATCCCAGACTGCTCCTGCTGCACTAACTGAAGTGCTCCCTAGATTGTGAGTTAATATTGACACCACTAGAATATATCTACCCCGCTGAACATACAATATTGGGCCATGTGGCGCATCTGTCTTTTTATGTTTTGTAGAATATGTTCCCTCCCCCCATTCCCCTCCACCTCTCCCAAATATGTGCCTTACCCCCCCTTCCTTCCCAAAGTGCTTTATAGTGCAACCACTGGTTCTCTCACCACTAAATAGCATGTCCCTTACATTTGACCTGAGACATGATGAGAACAACTAGACTTGACTTTCAATGTGCAAATTATATTTCCTCTAGGACCCTCGGGTTCCGATACCTTATTGAATCTGTATCTGTGAGGAGGTCCTGCGAGTCCCCAATTGTTATGTTATTTTCTGAAAACCACAAATAAAATACTTTGGGAAAAAAAAAGATTGTAATTAAGGCCTATGTTTTATACTTTTTTATCATTAGTAACTAACGTGCAGTATTGTGAGCAATATAAGTAAGGTTATATACTTTGCATTATCTTTCTGGGATTTTTTCTGCAAAAAAACAACCTGTTTACATTTTTTTTTTTTTTTCTTACTCACACTTTATTTGCGCCCACACAAACCTCCTGTATTTTCATGTTATTATCATTTTCTTGCCATATTGAAAGTTGTGGGAGTGGCTAGAATTCTGCTTGCTGGGACATAGGAATGCAAGAACTCCTACAGCCTCAAGGTCTCGAGCACTGTTAGCAAATATGTAGGTTACAGGCAGCAAAGGTGAACTTTACAACGTTCAGGGCAGGGTTTATGATAGTCACATGACTTGTTACATAGATGAAAACTAAAATAAATAGCTGCAAAGTAAAGTCCTTACATATAATGGTTAATGAGGATAAGTCAAGCCACTTCTTAAATTCATGCAATGTGCTGACATTGCAAAGGTGGAAAATATATGTGACACGTGTAATGAACTTACAGGGACATTATGGTAACAAACTGCATGATATAATCTGACCATGTAATTTTAGCACTGCATGGGGTTATCATTCACTGTAATAGCCCTTTAAATTGACAATTAAATATTTTTTTGTTGCATTCATACAAGGACATTTTAACCCTTTCAGTGCAGAGGATTATGTGGTCATTGCCCACCCCATGCTCTGAGCACAGATGGTGACCACATGTCATCATTCTGGGGTTCCCCTTTTTTAGTTGGATCCTGGGGACTCCCTGCACTGCAGTCAGGAAAGGAAGTCTCCTTCCCCCATCACTGACTGCAGTGGAAAATCCCTGTGACTGACACATCACATACATATATGATGACTTCACAGGGGACAAGGAAGTTCTCTGCAGCACACTGGTTGACCCAATGTGTTTAGCTAGCTCCCAGTAGTACTTCCCTGCTCCTGAGCCTACATAGGTCTACTCTAAATGGAAAACATTGGGTGAGCCAGTAACAAGAGGCATATATGTGCAGTCACCAGGCACCAGTTATTTCTCAGTCATGCATTGCTGCTCCTGAGCCTATCTAAGTTTGCTTTTCAACAAAGGATACATAGAGATCAAAGCACATTTGATTATAGAAATAAATTGGAAATTTGTTAAAAACTGCACAGTCCATCTATCTGAATCATGTTTCTTCCTACACAGTATAAAAAAACCACGCTATATATAAACTGCCTTTTAATCTACAGAACAGGGAAGACCTCTCTGCTAAATCAGTATGTGCACAAATGGTTCTTGAATGATTATCGGAACACTCTCGGAGCCCATATTCTCTCCAAAACCATTCAACAGGACAACAATATCTTAAAGCTGCAGGTGAGATGTCTCAACTTCATATATACATATTGTACAACTGTCAATTTCCTAAAAAAATTTATTTTATTATTTTTAAAGAGACATTGTAATTCATAAATGACAGGCTCTAATTTGATAATTCATGTAATTTTTGCATTATTGATTCAGCCTAAGGGGTAGATTTATTAACTGTAGCGGATGTCCGCCCGACATCGCTAAATGCCGACAGCATACACTGTCGGCATTTAACATTGCACAAGCTTTTCTAGTGAAATGCTTGTGCAATGCTGCCCCCTGCACATTCACAGCCAATCGCTAGCAGGGGGTGTCAATCATCCCGATCGTATCTGATTGGGATGATTGCTGTCCGTCACCTCACAGGTGGTGGACGAGTTAAGGAGCAGCGGTCTTACGACCACTGCTTCTTAACTTATGTTTCTTGTAAGGATGAAGGCTCGCATGGAAACTGCTGCATTCGCAGTATGTTAAATCAGCCCCTAAGTATGAGTTTAATCCCTACAGAAGAGTTAAACTCTTAGTTTACTTCCAACTTGTGTGCCCCAAAACACTGCAGCTCCAAATCAGGACATGGCTGGTGAGCCAATAAGGAATGACAGTCTCACGCAGCTGCCAATCCCCAGGAGTTGTGGCTTTTGAATAGGAATGTACTATTTAACCCTTTTGCCAGGGGTTACGCATATAGTTAGCTTGGATCAGCTTTGCAAAAATGAGATGGTCTAACACAGTGTTTTGCAACCAGTGTGTCATGGCACACTAGTGTGCCGTGAGAGATCCTCAGGTGTGCCGCGGCAGACTGACAACAGTGCGGGGGTGTCCCTCTTTCAAATTTTGAAATATTGGGAGGTATGTGACAGGCTCATCAGGCATCATTTACAACCATGACATTGACATTCATTGACATTCATTCACAGACAATCATTATGATTGTTTGTGAATGAATGTCAATATGTCATGTATAGTTTGTAGGAGGCATGGCATGACAGCACAGTACAGTGTGTGTATGTATATATGTATATATGTATATATATATATATATATATATATATATATATATATATATATATATATATATATATATATATACTGTATCTATATCCTGTATTAGGCTACAATGTGTGATTTTGTAAAGTTTTGGGATGGTGATGTGCCACAGGATTTTTTACTGTAAAAAAGTGTGCCACGGCAACAAAAAGGTTGCAAATCACTGGTCTAACAAATCCGAGCATGTATTTTTGTATTAGAATTGCATTTTGTATTCTAGAGTCATTTATATATACAATGTTCCCAAGGACAATGTAGCAGCTCCTCACATAAATTATGGGGCATATTTATCAATGTGCGAGCGGACAGTAGTAGCCAGGGGCGAAACTACAGGGGGTGCAGAGGTTGCAATTGCGACTGGGCCCCCAAGGGCCACTGCCTGCACTGATATCATGTGAGTGTGACATGATGCTTCACTAGTGTCTCTGACTATAGGGGTCAGTCTTTCTTTTTTCCCCATTGGTGTTTATGTGTATGTGTGTATGTATGTATGTATGTATGTGACTGTGTGTGTATTTATGCATGTATGTGTGTGTGTGTATGTGTATGTGTGTATGTATGTATGTGTGTATGTGACTGTGTGTGTATTTATGCATGTATGTGTGTGTGTATGTGTGTGTGTGTGTGTATGTATGTATGTATGTATGTATGTAACTGTGTGTGTTTTTATGCATGTATGTGTGTGTGTGTGTATGTTTGTGGAACCAGCAAATTACAGACCTTGTTACTACAGCATGGGGGGGGCGGGGGGTAAACAGTGTCAGTCTATACAGTACCACTATATAAAGTACGGGGGGGGCTGGACCATGTCACAGACTACTGTGGTCACTTTATAAAGTACTGGGGCGGGTAGGGTCAGGCCAGCCATCTCACCGACAGATTACAGACTGTGTTACTGACTCACTATATACAGTACTGGTGGGTTAAACAGTGTCACTATATACAGTAATAGGGGGGTCAGACCATCTCACAGACTGTGGGCACAGGGTACCTCCTTTTGCAGACATGTAATCTGATTCACATTTTTTTCTGTGTTAAATGTAAAAAAAAAAAAAAAAAAAAAAGATATGTATCAAATTCACTTTTTTGGGGGGTGGGGGGCCCATCTTAGATTCTTGCACCTGGGCCCTGTGGTTTCTAGTTACGCCTCTAGTAGTAGCGTATCATGTCCGCTGTTGGCATTTATCATTGCACCAGCAGTTCTCGTGAACTGCTGGTGCAATGCCGTCCCCTGCAGATTTGCGGCCAATCGGCCGCTAGCAGGGGGTGTCAATCAACCCGATTGTATTCGATCGGGTTGATTTCTGTCCACGGCCTCAGAGCAGGCAGACAAATTATGGAACAGCGGTCTCCATACGGAGCTTGATAAATATGCCCCTATATCTCTAGATGTGAAAGTTGCAGCTTGTTCTGTATCTACGCATTGTCAGCTCCTGCAATGTCACTGGTTATGATAGGCACCTTATACGCACCTGACAGAGCAGGCGGCAAGTCATGAAGCAACCAACTAATCCCAAATGTAACCCTAGTACTAACTATAACACTTACCCTTGACCTGTACCTAAGCATAACAATTTTGGAAAATACCATTAATTTCTCTTCAAAACATCTTTTCCCCCTGTAATTTGTTTTAAAATACTATGAACATGTAAAACAAATGACATGCAGTTATGTAGTGCTCCCTGATCACTAGTTGACTAGCATTTGTTTTCAGTTTGACCTTTTATATAGGGTTAGACTGATGTGCCAAAGAAAAAATATGTGCTTGTCAGTGTGTAAATTATATATATATATATATATATATATATATATATATATATATATATATATATATATATGTGTATACAAGGATAGATACAGCGCCTATATATCCATTAAAATATGGGTGGTATATGGGAATATGAGTGAGAGCTAAGGATAATCAATTAAGAAAAAATAACAATTAAAAGAATATAAAAGGGGGGCGGAGCCTACTACCAAGGAGAGCAGACGTCTATGCCTGGAGCTCCTCTGCTACAAAAGGCTAAATATTGGCAAAATACCCACTTTGCTAATAACTTTAACTTCTAAAACACACAGGACTTAAGGGTAACTACTTATGCCTACTTTTTAAAAAAAAAAGAAAAGTAGAATTTGGATACACGAGCTCTGGAGCAATTTCGGAGGTATTGTGAATTGGGGCTTATCGCAGCTAACAACTTGTGACCCTGAGGAAAGCCATGCGGACTGTACTATAACTCTACATACTGCACACATTCTAATGCTACAACTCAGCCTAAACTACCAAAGTTGAACAGCTATACCACAGCATAATGGAGGATTTGGGGGAAGTAAGAGCCCTTCTAATGGATCTTGACCACCGCATGACGTGCCACTTCAACTCCCTAAGAAGCGTCATATGCGGCGGCTCTGAATACAAAGAGATATCTGCAGTTGCAGTGGCGGTAGCAGAGCGAGTAGACCTCCGGTCTCGCACACAGACACATATGGCTCCAGCTGGTGTAAAACAGATCGCCGAGACGACGATATTGCTCCGGATTCCTATGGCCTCCTCTCCCTGGACACAATATGTATCACGTGATGCCATATACACGAGGGAAGGAGCTAGATATCAGATGTCCGATGCAATGCTATCTAAGAGTGCTGATCACCTCCATGCTGTAGCCCCAGATGTAATGGGAACTGAGCCGCACTCAGGTTATTATGGGATCCTCCGCAATTTGAGGTTTAGCTCCAGCTCTCCCTGGTCCAATAAGTATTTGATCAGCAATCTTATCGATATCACTCTGATGGTCCTGGCATATTCCAGAGCCTCTCCCCTTCAGGATCTTCATCTCCTCTGCTTGGATCACCATCCCTATTGTGTCGGTAGCCGGTTCACAGACACTCTCTTGAGACATTGCTATCACTATACTAGCAGAGCTGGGGTCGGTTAGTCATAAGAGCTACACTCCGTAGTAATCTATTTTCTAAGGAAAATTTCACATATAATTCTACGGTAAAATTGAAGAGGACATTGGAACTTGTTGGGGATGGCTAGCAGCCTGAAATATATCCTCCTTTTTATTGCATGCTTTTATCTGTATATATGTTTTTTACTGTTAGAAGGGATTTAACATTTCCTAGCTCTATAAGTAATTAGATGTCCATTTAAACATGCTCCTTATTTTTCCTACATTACCTAATAGGCTGCCTAATTCTAAACTTTCTCACTCATACCTAATATGGGGACTTATAAGGGTTAAGGTTTATGAATACCCAGTTAGCATTACACCACGCTATGTCTTTATGTTATTACAGACTCCTAGATTATTATAGACATAATTATATTACCAGCTGATTTTCCAGTATAGGGGTGCCTATATGTGGTTAGATCTTCAGATTAGCTAAATAGGGTATACTTTGCTCATAAGTTTAGGTATATCTAGGCTATCTACACTCCAAGTGATTTATGCATAATCAGCTAGATCACAGCTTAAGCTTACATTTATTCACCCAGAAGCTTACTACCTTAATTTTTGCAATTACTGTTCAAGCATGTGTATATAGCCCATTATCAATATTGGTCCCCTTCTATACTATTCCTTGCAAACCTAGAGCTATGAGTCATAATACAGAGTGAGATCATATATTCCCCATATATAGGTACTTGTGAATACCATCACCCCTGTAGATTTAAACAACAAAAGCACTCAGTCTCCCCATAATATTTAATATATGGTGCGAAGAGTTCATATATACTCGCTGTCATATAAATAATTTCTAAATACGTACGACTATCCCAGTATACTGCGTAAAGTCATTTTCATGTGTTTTTATGTTAGCAGCTGTGTATATATATTTAATCAGTAGCCATGATTTTTGTTTATACTCTCTCTCGTCTAACTCCTTTGCCTTGTATTGAAACAATGAGAGGTGCAAAACTTGTATTATATACTCCCCCAGACGGGCGCTGAACCAGGGAAGCTCTTATACCGCAATTTCTGTCTCTAGTAGCACTTCAACCCATCCCATAATAATACTATATATTTTATATAATGAAGGTGACTAAAGCATATATTAGTTATCCCCCACCCCGTGCACACTACTTTGTTAGGGGCAATACACATTCGCTCTATACCTGGCAACATAGCCTTTCATAGCTTTAGAATCGTATATATGCATTGTTAATTCAGTATTCACTACACATTTTTCTAATGTGATTGCTATACTACCCTAACACGTATTGTCATAATTTTACTGCCTACTCTCCACACCATCCCCCTTTAATCTTAAGCAACTATTCTTGACATAGCCCCCTCCCCATCTAAATTAAAAAGCTTTCACAATTTAGAAGGTCTGATTTCCAACAGACTGTTTAATAAAGATAACAATAGATGCTTAAGTTAATATTACAAATGTTTTCCCTTGCTCTGATTGCGCATGTGTATAATAGATTGTTATGTGTTACCTTAGCTAACTAATCCTACTCCGTAGAGCTCGGTTTAGATAACCTATATATACAAGAGGGGAAAAGTGCTTTGGCTGCTATACAGGAATATGCCCTATCTGAGTGGGATTAGGCAGGAGGTAAGCCTTTTATGTCTATACTATTGCTAGTATGTCTTGGTTTTATATATGTGGCCACTAGTCTCATGCACTATATTTTAACCAGAGGATTTAATCCTGGCTGCCTAGAGCGGTACTACCTTGGCGACTAGCTTTAAACGTACGCATCTACATATTATATCCAAATATTCCTCCTATGCAGCCACATAATATGTGTATGATATATGCTGAGAGTCGCTAGTTTTGCAGCTAGGTGGTTCGTGTGTTTGTTACTTGCATAGTTGTTTCCTATGAGTAGTCTACTATTGGGGCCTAAGTTGCCCTAAGAGAAGGCCTTTTGAACAGAACATAATACACTACCTAGCTTGTTTTATATATCCCTCATGACATTTGATTCTCATAGGCTTAAGTGCTAATCTCTTTCAGTCTCCTGTGCCCCCTGCTCCATATCAGGATACATAGTAATACTAGGCACATTAAATGTATAAGTAGGATATATCACCAGCGCATGCGCCACAGTCATGGCATCCTCCTGCCTAACAGCTGTATTCTGGGGCCTTGGACAAGTTCCAGCTCTATACCTAAAACATTGCCTACCTGTTGTATTTATATGTTAGTTTTGAGGATATGTTTGTTTGTGTTTATATGTTCTAGTTCTCACCTCTTCTCGTTATAGCTCACTTTATTAAAAAAGGGAGCTCTTGTCAATGATAAGCCTCTCTCCTCCCTTTCCCGCCAGCGCTTATTGCCAGCGGGTCATATCCCCACTCCTTTGTCCAGCTTCGTCTATAGATGACACTCCCCTAGGAGAGGGGCTCATCCGGAGATTCTCTATATCCCGAACATTCTACAGCCCCCTTCTCCACATAATACTGCAGAGTGACTAGTAAGGCTCCTTACTTCCCATAATTGAGCTCTGGTTTTACCCTGGTCGTATATTCTACGCATTTTGTCATTATTTTCTCATTATATAAGCATAACACTATATTTAGATAATTACTTCGCTCTGATGAAGCCATGCCCATCCCAGTAGTCATGTAAATAACAGGTCCCCCCTGTGAAGCCCACCCTTATATCCATCCAATAAGTCTTTCCATACCTGCTCTTATGTCCTATTTGGCTCCGCCCCCACCATTCCCCTCCCCACTCCCCTTTGAGCGGCTCTTGCCCGCTGCGCCCCCTTATCCCTCTCCCCGCTAATTTGGTCCATAAGTGGCCAAACACAAGCCAATCCATGTTTATCTTACTTTTACTAGTTTATATAACGCTATAAATGCTTCTCATGATAATGTGGAGAATATACGCTATCTTCCCCCTCCCTCTACCCCCCATAAAACCAATATTTTATGGTGTATTTATCCATCACAAGGTGGGGTCACTTCTAGTTTACATATCATATAAAAAATAAAAACTGAGGTCTCAATTTGGATAGTCCAAACTCTTTACTAATACCTTTAATAAACGGGATTTATATGCCCCTTCTATTTAGATTTATTGCCTAGTAAACATCCATGCTCCTTCATAACACTAACCAGCTATAGCTTCTCCATTCTTTTACCACCCACCTTAGAGTACTACTCTTTAAATCTTTGAATGTATACAATGTTGGCATAACTTGTGTTGTTTACCTGGCAAGATCATGGTATTAGTAATGTACTATTCTCCTTTGTTACTATTGTTGGACGTTTCATTATTGTTATATTTGTTTATGACTTCAATAAAAAACTATTTAAAAAAAAAAAAAAAAAGAATATAAAAAAATATTAAAATAAATGATGCTAGAAAAATGATGAATATATTATGAAACAATGTTCATATGAGTCTTTAGACAATATACAGTCCGTGGTAAATCTTCACATGAAGTTGATATCAGTAAATAGATGGTATATAATACCCTTACCAGATATTACCTCAATCTAATGAGGTAAGTATGCCGCACTGGGGGTATATACAGATGGTAGAATCTTCTCCTTGTATCCAGATGTGGTGCCTCTTGGGTTTTTGTTAGCCTCCTGGAGTATGCAGGGATGTGTTTCTGGTTGTAGATAGATCCCTTGTACTTCCTTTGTGTTGGTAGTTAGCCTCTTGGAGTACCTTTTCTGTCTTGGTATAAACTTTCTCCAGCGTAAAGATACCCAGGGAGACAAGAAAGGATATATAGTGTAATACAGTTTATTTACAGTTAGGCACAGAAATATAATTCACATAGCACTCACATTTGGCATCCTCAGACTATATGAGGTATGTATATGGCACATAGGACTCCAGTGGGTCCTTCCACATATAGGTATGAGATACAGGTTCCCCAATCTTGGTATAAGACTTCGTAGTGAAGTATTATGCAACTGTTGCTGTTTCCCAAGTGAGGTAATATTGTATAATACACTTATCTCAAGAAGTAAATGCCAGCAAGCTAGCTACAAGGAGTGACACTGTTATTAAAAAGTGATTTAGATAAAACACAATTAAAATTAAGTAAATAAGAAATAAGTAGTTAGTTTCCCTGACGCGTTTCAAAGGTTTGTGTAGATAAATCCTTCTTCTTCAGAGGGTTGAGTGAGGAGCTGGGCCGTTATCGCTACTTGTACGCTTCGGGCGGCGGCACGCCCTCTGCGTACGTGAAGTCATGCGTGCCAGCGTTACGTGACGTGAGTCTCACGTTTGTATTAGACATAATGTCTATGCTGTAAAGCTTATTGATTGGTTACCTATTGCTGCGTAGTTGATTGGATTAATGCAGCCTAGGCTTGTGGGATATGTAGTTCTATAGTTGCTGCCCATAGATAACTACGATCTCTGGTGGTATAGACAAAATGTGACACTCGCAACAGTAGAATGTGTACATATTGTAATGTGTGACCTAGAAATAATGCTTGCATACATTTTTAATACCTGGACCCATAGAGATGTTGGTTGGTTAGACTCAGTAGAGGCCTGTGGGATATGTAGTTCACTAGGGAATGCCCCTCTATACATATATCTCCAATCTAGAGAGCAGTCTAACAGAGTTAGTGGCTAGATGTAATAAAAGTATTGGTGGGACATGAACATGTCATAATGTGTAATCTAAAATTGATATTCACACAGGGCGATCCCATGAAATATTTTTGCATTTTATAATACCTGGATATACAGTGATGAATACATCCTTTCTATATTTTAATAGTAAGATTGGTATGCATAGATGACATTGCATATTGGTTTCTTACTGTTAATTCTAGTTTGTGAGAGGTTTTCATATATTTGAAACACCCTTAAGTTGTTAGGTTGAGCTTAATATGGAACATGTATTGTATACTATATATCTTTGTTAAGATTTAGAGCTCTATATAGTTTCCTCTATTCTTAAATTGTGGAACCTCTTTTATGAAATTTATAGTTGAGGTTCAGTTAGTTATTGGGCCTATGTTAGAGGGCCAAATCATGTTTTATTTTAAAGATATATATTCTATTGATATATGGTATACAAGTGTTCCTTAGTATTGGGTATATGTTATATATTATGCAGGAAGGTATTGAACCTGGTAGATAGATATATATATATGTGATCAGAGTAAAACTAATTTTTATTGCTCAACTAGATATATGTGTACTCCTTACACTATATTTTTTACCTATCATTAGGTCTAATGATAGGTAAAAAATATAGTGTAAGGAGTAAGAAACCAATATGCAATGTCATCTATGCATACCAATCTTACTATTAAAATATAGAAAGGATGTATTCATCACTGTATATCCAGGTATTATAAAATGCAAAAATATTTCATGGGATCGCCCTGTGTGAATATCAATTTTAGATTACACATTATGACATGTTCATGTCCCACCAATACTTTTATTACATCTAGCCACTAACTCTGTTAGACTGCTCTCTAGATTGGAGATATATGTATAGAGGGGCATCCCCTAGTGAACTACATATCCCACAGGCCTCTACTGAGTCTAACCAACCAACATCTCTATGGGTCCAGGTATTAAAAATGTATGCAAGCATTATTTCTAGGTCACACATTACAATATGTACACATTCTAATGTTGCGAGTGTCACATTTTGTCTATACCACCAGAGATCGTAGTTATCTATGGGCAGCAACTATAGAACTACATATCCCACAAGCCTAGGCTGCATTAATCCAATCAACTACGCAGCAATAGGTAACCAATCAATAAGCTTTACAGCATAGACATTATGTCTAATACAAACGTGAGACTCACGTCACGTAACGCTGGCACGCATGACTTCACGTACGCAGAGGGCGTGCCGCCGCCCGAAGCGTACAAGTAGCGATAACGGCCCAGCTCCTCACTCAACCCTCTGAAGAAGAAGGATTTATCTACACAAACCTTTGAAACGCGTCAGGGAAACTAACTACTTATTTCTTATTTACTTAATTTTAATTGTGTTTTATCTAAATCACTTTTTAATAACAGTGTCACTCCTTGTAGCTAGCTTGCTGGCATTTACTTCTTGAGATAAGTGTATTATACAATATTACCTCACTTGGGAAACAGCAACAGTTGCATAATACTTCACTACGAAGTCTTATACCAAGATTGGGGAACCTGTATCTCATACCTATATGTGGAAGGACCCACTGGAGTCCTATGTGCCATATACATACCTCATATAGTCTGAGGATGCCAAATAAACTGTATTACACTATATATCCTTTCTTGTCTCCCTGGGTATCTTTACGCTGGAGAAAGTTTATACCAAGACAGAAAAGGTACTCCAAGAGGCTAACTACCAACACAAAGGAAGTACAAGGGATCTATCTACAACCAGAAACACATCCCTGCATACTCCAGGAGGCTAACGAAAACCCAAGAGGCACCACATCTGGATACAAGGAGAAGATTCTACCATCTGTATATACCCCCAGTGCGGCATACTTACCTCATTAGATTGAGGTAATATCTGGTAAGGGTATTATATACCATCTATTTACTGATATCAACTTCATGTGAAGATTTACCACGGACTGTATATTGTCTAAAGACTCATATGAACATTGTTTCATAATATATTCATCATTTTTCTAGCATCATTTATTTTAATATTTTTTTATATTCTTTTAATTGTTATTTTTTCTTAATTGATTATCCTTAGCTCTCACTCATATTCCCATATACCACCCATATTTTAATGGATATATAGGCGCTGTATCTATCCTTGTATACACATTTTTCACTTACTGACTGGGACCTTACATCTCAACCAGTACTTGTCTTATATAGCTGCCACTATACCCTACACAATACTGACTAGCGCCAACTATAGAGTATCACTTGTGTTTACCCAGTGTACTGAGTGAACACATTTTACTTGCTTCTCTCTCTCTCTCTATATATATATATATATATATAAAACCTGGTTCTATTTTATTTATATATATATATATATATATATATATATATATATAAAAAATTAAATTGGTTTGTTAGATATAGGGGTAGATTTACCAAGCAGCGGATGCTGCAATCTACCCCTGATGCAGAAGCCAACTAAAGGATCTTTAATTCAGCACATGAGGGATGTTTGTTTAATTCCTAATAAAACCCTCCGATGTCAGCAACCGCCAAAACATCCATTCTCCAGTAACACTATGGGGCCAGAAGACACCCAGCTGGAATCAAACTATGGCTGAGTACCGCCTCGTACTGATGATACCTACAATGAACCAAAATCTGCAAGGAGAGATAGCACTATAGAGGCGTCACAAGGTGCCGATGCTCGATGCTTCCCTGCACAGGCAACGGAACGGACCCCCATGCAGTTCAAGCTTTAGTTGGGTGCATCTCGTACACATATGGGGCAGGAACCTGATAGCAGCCTGCCATCTTTTCCCACAGGACATTCAGTGATGTCGTACGTTTGTTTCTTACAGAAAATGGCGGATTCAAATTTAATTTGGCCGGCTTTTAAACGTCTGCAACCACAGGATTGTCCCCAAGTCACAGACAATTCAACTTATGATCTTAGGGCAAGAGGAATTGCTTTACTGGTCGCCTGGTCCTCACAACAACGGACCGGTGTGCTGCCTCAAATATCTGTCTCTATAAAAAACGCTATTTATCCCAGGGACTGATTAACTACTTGCAACAAGAGAGACTGTGAAATGCGGTAACTGATCCTAGATGTATGAACATAATTTTGTCCCAGTTCACTGTTTTAACCCTGTTGGCTATTGCTTCGTTTTGGTGCAGGCATCCATAGCACTGTTGAATAATTTATTATATATTATTATTTTTCCTTTCTTTTAAAGGGACATTCCAGTCAAAATTTAAATGCACATAGATTTATTAAATCTTTGAATAGAAACATTTTTGCAATATACATGTATTGGCAAAAATGCTTCTAGTAAAAGTTAATACTGTTTTAGTGTTAACATTTTTCTCTGCACGTGCATGTGAAGCATAGATAGATATTGTCACTGCATCCACATTTTACATAATGCAGCTGCTCAGAGCACCAGTGGGGCTTGTATCATGTCAGCAATTAACAAATTGAGTCATTAACAGATGGTACAAGCACCTTAGGCTATCTGAGCAAGTGATGTGTTTAAAATGCTGGTGCACGGTGCATACTTAAATACTCTTTTGAAACAGCTTTAGCTTTTATTAGAAGCATTTTTGCTAATGAAAGTATATTACAAAACTGCTTCTATTCAATACTGAAATGCACCCATGTGGTTTCCAATTTTGGCTGGAATATCCCTTTAAGCCATTACTATTATCCTGCAGACACATCAATACTATAATTTTACAAGTACCTAAACTTCTCTGATCAGCCTCATGGTACAGATTGCCCTACTTATTTATGAACAGTTCTTATGAGAAGAATATATTCCTGAATCTCCACAAAGTGCCGCATTACACGATTCAGTATTAATTCTTCCCAGCTACTGCATTGATGTTAAATTGCAATTTACTCTACAGTCCCCAAGACATGATCAGGGATAATGTTCAGTACATGTTTTATATCTTTTATCTTTATCCTTAGTTAGATGTGAGCATACTTCATTAATTACCGCATACTACTTCTATTACCAGTTCTCTTAAAGAAAGTCTAAAGGGGGAGCTTTTCATATTTTACCTTATTTTATGTTATAGAATATATACGCTCCCAGGGGTTAAACAGATAGTTTATGTCCAGGGCTAGTACCTAACAGAACAGGATGGTTACTTATTCTATCAATGCACTTTAAAGATCAAATTCAGGATTTCCGGTGGGGGGCGCTCCAAGATGGCTGCCTTTCTTTGAAGCTCAGAGACACTTGGTGAAAGAAAACCCTTTTGCAGCCAGGATCCATTGCTATCCACGCCTCTCTTGACAGCCTTGTGTCCGAGAAACATAGTGGATAGAGAAACTATCATCTCCTCTCCCACGGAAGGCATATTAAAGGAAGAAGCCTTTTGGCGCAGTGGCGGGTCTTCAGCCGCCACACTGTACATAGTAATTATTGCATTGCAATGGAGCTGTGGGCACAGCTACTGAATCCACTAACTCCTACGTTTTAAATGATGGATACAGGAAATGATCTTACTGGACAGATAAAAATAATTTTCCTGCTGGCACTAGAACGCCTGGTCCAAAACTATAAAAAATTACATGAAGCGGTTCTGGCGACTGGGGTCCTGTAATGTGGACTCTACCAACATGAAAAACTGCTCCTCGGCACCCGAACCGCAGGACTCGCTCGCTATGGATCTGAGGGGGCTTCTCAGATCTGCCTGAAAGACTCTTGCCTTGCGACATGGAAAAATGCTTACCTCCTCTACACTCATCCATCATGAGGGCCTTTGAGCCTGAGGGGCTAGCTGCAGAGAGATGGGACATCGAGGTGCCAGCTGTATCAGGCACATTGCATGATTTCTCTTCACTGTTTGTTGCACAATATCAGTCTCCTATTGAGCTGCTTTATCTTGTATACCAGACAAGATGGCCGCCGGACTTGTGTTGTGTAACTAGGATCACCATACCTGAAAAGATACGGCATGGACTAAGTCTGCTGAAAGTCGATTTGAATTGTCGCGGAGCCGCTATTGCTGACTGTAGGAAGCGTCATGAGACCCGTTTAGATATGGGAATAGGCTGATCTGGATGTCTCCTCTGTGTATCGTAGAGGATTTGCCGCTCTCTGACCCTATATACTTGGACAAAAGTTTATGTGTACTGCTCCATAATCATAACGATGCCTCAATTCTTTAGTTAAAATGTTTGTTTATTAGGTTGTATTCTCTTGTTTATTGGCCTGATTACTGTTATGTTATGGAATTCAGAACCATCAGACCATCCTCCTTAGTTAAGGAACTACTTCACCATGAACACACCGGTTATGTATGTTTCACAATATATGAATCTGCTGATCTAGGCTATGCATATAATTCATTGCTGGATCACAGACGCTTTCTGATTTAAATGAACTCTTTAGGGATAATCTGAACGCAGCACTCATATAATCATCCTACATAACATACTGTAGATAGTTTTTTTTTAACACATTGGTTCTGGAACTCAGGCTCCAAGCGTTATAATTCGGTTGCTCCAGTTGGGGGGTTAAAGCAGCAACCTTACCGGAAAATGTATGGCAGGTACTGTCTATAATGTTCTTTTAGGGGCCTATTTATTATGTGTCTGTCCGACATGATCCGATCAGCAGATCATGTCCGACAGACATCGCTGAATGCAGAGAGCAATACGCTCTCCGCATTCAGCATTGCACCATCAGCTCTTGTGAACTGCTGGTGCAAAGCCGCCCCCTGCAAATTCACGGCCAATCGGCCGCTAGCAGGGGGGTGTCAATCAACCCGATCGTATTCGATCGGGTTGAATTGCGGCGATGTCTGTCCGCCTCCTCAGAGCAGGTGGACAGGTTATGGAGCAGCGGTCTTTAGACCGCTGCTTCATAACTGGTGTTTCTGGCGAGCTTGAAGGCATACGGAGCTTGATAAATGGGCCCCCATGTCTGGATTGGCTGAGTTCTTTGTAATTTTATTTGTTAATTTTTACGTTAGTTTGTTTAAAGTATTATAACCCTTGACACTGCTATTCATATTGTGGTAGTTCTACTATTAACTCTGTTAGACAGGACAAACGCAGTTTACAGAAGTTGAACTTGATGTTTACTTCCTATGTAATCTCCCATTATCTGTTTAGATTAAAAACTTTACTAAATCCCCTTTGGAACTTTTGAAGAACTCCCTTTTCAATCCCTATATTTTATGAAAATCTGACTATTTTAGGTTGAGTTTAGTTAAAGGGACAGTCTACACCAGAATTTTTATTGTTTTAAAAGAGAGATAATCCCTTTATTACCCCTTTATTACCCATTCCCCAGTTTTGCATAACCAACACAGTGATATTAATATACTTTTAACCTCTGTGATTATCTTGTATCTAAGCCTCTGCAAACTGCCCCTTTATTTCAGTTCTTTTGACAGACTTGCAGTTTAGCCAATCAGTGCCTGCTCCCAGATAACTTCACGTGCATGAGCACAGTGTTATCTATATGAAACACATGAACTAACACCCTCTAGTGGTGAAAAACTGTTAAAATGCATTCTGAAAAGAGGTGGCCTTCAAGGTCTAAGAGATTAGCATATGAACCTCCTAGGTTAAGATTTCAACTAAGAATACCAAGAGAACAAAGCAAAATTGGTGATAAAAGTAAATTGGAAAATTGTTTAAAATCACATGCCCTATCTGAATCCTGAAAGTTTATTTTGGACTAAACTGTCCCTTTAAGTTAAGGTACTTTACTAATTAAAAAAACAAAAAACCCAGCATTGTGGTACAGGTATATAGAACATTTTCAACCTGTTGAACACTCTAACATTTACAGCTGCAAATAAGCCTGTTTTTTTCATATAGGTGCGAATATATGTTGCTTCTTATTATTGATTTAACATTTGTACTCTTATGGTTACCTTTTAACGCATCCTGCGAGGTGCGATACTGATACGCAATGTATGAATGTACCCTTTGTTGGATATAAATAACATTTTTTTAAAAATCAAATTCAGTCAACTTTCCTGTTATACAAAACTCTTTTACTTAGTAACAAATATATCCACCATCAAGCAGTCTACCTTGGATTTTATTCTGCTTATAATAGACTTATGGCCCAGAAGGGGCTTGACAGCTCTCCTTTCCCGTAGGATTACATAGAAAATGTAATACCCTTAGACTATATATCATTATACTCTTGCCCAAATCTATAGTCAAACATTGGAACTTACAACCCTCTTGAATTAAGTGTATCTATTTCACTACCTTTAGCATACTGTTCTGCACCTGAGTGTAACCTGGTTTATCTTTTTCACAAGAACCGCTAGGCCTTAGGTTAAGTCTTGGATGAAGTTACATATTACATATTTTACCCTCTATAATGGTAAATAGAATAGCCCCTTGGGCATTTTCCTAGTTCTAATGTTTTGGCCAACGGTAGATTCGGCATGTAGTGAATTTTAATGCCTCTTTCTAACTCTATAGAAGTATTCTGACTTAAACTGAAGACTTGCAATCTGCTTGAACCATGTAAACTATCATAATATTTTTTAGTATTATACTGACAGCATAGATTTCATCATTATATTATATGGCTCAGTTGCATAGGGAAACTGCTCAGCACCTCATTCTGCTATCCCATACCTTTCGAAAATCTTTTATAAACATAGATTTGGGCACTGTTCAGTCAGACTGTTACTCATGCTAAGTCTCTCAGTATTAATCTTGATAGGACTGGATACTCCTTGTTTGTCTGTTTGTTTGTTTTGTTTGCTTGTTTGATTTGTGTGTTTGTATTTTATGTTAAGTTTAATAATGTTAAAAACTCCAATATTGTAGTACAAATACATATCTATTAGAACACTCTTCGACCCATTGAAAATGATCAAAGTTACATATATGCCAATGTATGACATCGCAATTTATTTTATTGTTATATCTGCCTTTTAACTCACCCTGAGAGGTGGGCTGATGATGCAATTTGTATTATTGTACCCTTTATTGCTCATAATTAAAAGTTTAAAAAAAAAAGACCGCTATTTGAAATATACTCTCTAGAGCATGGTTCTTTAAACTTTTTTTCCCAAGACCCAGTGCCATGATACCACAGACCTTGGCGACCCTATTTTTATGCTTGGTCTGAAAATTTGAGAAGTATTGTACAACAAGATAGCTGCAATTTTTGGCAAAGTGACTAAATTGTGTGTGTACTTGTTTCCTGATTATAGTCAAACTTCTCATACAACACACACCCCACATACACTATAATATAACACACACACAACATAGACTCTCATATAACTCACACACCACATAGACTCTCGTATAACACACATATCACATAGACTCTCATATAACACACACACCACATAGACTCTCGTATAACACACACACTACATACACTTGCATATAAAACACACACCACATATAACTCTCATATAACACAAACACAATACACTCTCATATAACACACACCACATATAACTCTCATATACCACAAACACCACATACACTCTCATATAACACACACCACATAACTCATATAACACACACACCACATAGACTCTCGTATAACACACACACTACATACACTTGCATATAAAACACACACCACATATAACTCTCATATAACACAAACACAATACACTCTCATATAACACACACCACATATAACTCTTATATAACACAAACACCACATACACTCTCATATAATACACACCACATATAACTTTCATATAAGACAAACACCACATACACTCTCATATAACACACACCACATATAACACAAACACCACATACACTTTAATATAACACACACACACACCACATACACTCTCATATAACACACACACACTCTTAAAACACACATACCACACTCTCCAATAAAACACACACACCACACACTCCCATACAACACACACACACACCACACACTCCCATAAAACACATACAACACACACACCACACACTCTCATACACACACCACACACTCTCATACAACACACACACTACACACTCTCATACAACACACACACCACACACTTTCATACAAAACGCACACCACACACTCTCATACAACACACACTCCCATACAACACACACCACACACTCTCATACAACACACACTCCCATACAACACACAACACACACTCTCATACAACACACACACTACACACTCCCATACAACACACACACCACACACTTCCATATATCAGACACACCATACACTCTCATATAACACACACTCTCAAATTATACACATATACAACCCACACACTCTCATGCATCAGACACACTCGTACAACACACACATCACACACACATTCTCATACAACATAGATCACACACACTCTCATACAACACACGCATAAGTCGCGACCAAGTAAACATGGTGTTGCGACCCAGTAATGGGTCCCGACCCGTGGTTTGAAGAACCATGCTCTAGAGGGCACTGGATTATTAAAATCAAACTGTGAAATAAAAAATCACAATGTGCAGATCTTTCTGTGTGGTCACTCAGGCTATGAAATTTACAGTATGTTTACATAGATCATATGTTATTTTTATATATTTAAAGCACACAAATGCTATCAACATAGTTAAAAGGACACAAACCCCATTTTTTTTTTTATTTCATGATTCAGATAGAGCATGCAATTTTAAGCAACTTTCTAATTTACTCCTATTATTAATGCAAATGTGCGCTGGTATTACAAGTTAGCTGCAATGTGAAAGCGACCTCATGTTCGCATTGCATGGAAACATGGTGCTCACAAGAGCGCGCTTCCATTTGCTCCAACGGGAGCATCGTTCTCATGCTGTTAGACAAGACATGAGAACTATCGCAGCGAAGGTGGTAAGTCTCGCAGCGATGGGCACCATATTGTAAATATATATGTATATGAATATTTACATATATATTTATGTGTTTATTTGTATATATACACATATTAACAAATAAATATATATGTATAAAAGCATATACATATATATTTACTGGGAACACACATTCCCTGTAGACTGCTATGTAAAGGCACTTGTCAGTGCCTTTTTATTCTAACCCCCCACAACCGCCAACTTGAAACCCTCATAACTGCTTTTTTTTTTATTTTAAATGCTACATTTTTTTTAATAAAAAAAAAACATTCTTTATTTTGCAGCCAATTGGGGTTTATTATGAAAATGAACCAAAGGTCACTTGTAATGGCTGGTTATTTATTGCGTGCCCATTTAAATTAGCTCTCCACTTGTAATCTAGCACTATATATTTTACAGAGTGTTTAATTTCCCCCTAACTCTGAGATTGGCACGTTGTGCACAACCCTCCACTGATAAATGTGTTTGAACCATGAGAAACACAGAGAATTGAGAATTCTGATTAGCCAGAAATACACTTTCTTTTTTTTTTTCTTTAAGAAATCAGGACATTTTCCCCCTAACTTAATGGTGCCCAGTAAATGCCAACAAGACAAGGTCTTCAGGTCATAACCAAAGGCACAAATGGGAGAGGCAACAACACAATGATGAGAGAGAACAGCCCTTGCTGAGACAAAAACAAATGCTGTGTTCTATGACTCAGACAATCCCGCCCAGTGGAATTAGGAGAAGTTTTTTCCAGTGACTCACATAAGAGATCATGTGTGAAAACAAAAAAGTAGTTCTTAATAAAGCTGATATTGAAAGGACTGTAAAATAGTCAGCCTAGGAATCTTATAGTTTAATTGCTAAGATTTCTTCTCTTTGGTTGAATCCTGGACACTGGTGACATTAACTGACCATTTTAATTCTTTACTAAATTCCCCCCCCCCCCCCCATCATCTTTTTTAAGTCCTTGACTTTTTTTTTTACAACCTAGTTGCCTTTCAGTTTGTTCATCATTCATGATTCATATAGAGCATGCAATTTTAAGCAAATTTCAAATTTACTTATATTATTCTTCGTTCTCTTGCAATCTATATTTAAATAGCAGGAATGTAAAGCTTAGGAGCTGGCCCATTTTTGGTTCAGAACCTGGGTTACGCTTGCTGATTGGTGGCTAAATGTAGCCACCAGTAAGCAAGCGCCATCCAGGGATCTGAACCTAAAATGGGCCATCAAGAGAACTAAGAAAAATTTATAATAGGAGCAAATTAGAAAATTGTTTAAAATTACATGCTCTTTCTGAATCATGAAAGAAACAATTTGGGTGTAGTATCCCTTTAATCCAACACAAAAACTAAATACAAAGCTTAGTTGAAGCAGTAGTGGATTGATCCCCAAAGTGCTTTGTATTTTGTGCATTTGTTGGTCTACACTTTCATGCCATATCTTGTTGTTGTTGTTTTTTGTGTAAAAAATTTGCTTTCGCTCACACAAGCCAAAAAACAATATCTGTGACCTATGTTTTCAAAATGCTGCAGATATCCTAAACCAGCTATTTGTTTTAAAGCAGCTGCTGGGCATCATTGGACAATCACAATTTTACAGAAAAGCAAGAGGTATTTAAAGGGACAGTCTACCATAGAATTGTTATTGTTTTAAAAGATAGATAATACCTTTATTACCCATTCCCCAGTTTTGCACAAACAACACAGTTATATTAATGTACTTTTTACCTCTGTGATTACCTTGTATCTAGGAACCTTCTGACAGCCCCCTGATCACATGATTGTGACTGTTTATTATCTATTGTCTTAAATTTAGCATTGTATTGTGCTAGATCTTAAATAACCCCCTGTGCCTGAACACAGTGTTATCTATATGGCCCACGTGTACTTTCTGTCTCTTTGTATTGAAAAGAGATTTATAAAGCATGTGATAAGAGGCAGCCCTCAAAGGCTTAGAAATTAGCACATGAGCCTACCTAGGTTTAGTTTAAACTAAGAACACCAAGAGAAAAAAGCAAATTTGATGATAAAAGTAAATTGGAAAGTTGATTAAAATTAAAATTCCTATCTGAATAATGAAAGTTTAATTAATACTAGACTGTCCCTTTAAAATAATTTTAAGCGGAAATTAAAGGGGCATTGTACTGTGCATCATCCCACCCTATAATATATACCCAATTATGCATTTTACCTACTGGGGTTTATTAAATTGTTTACTAATAGCTCATTACCTCTATTTTATCTTTTTAAATAGTTGCTTTTTGCCTGTTGAAACTACCACCTATAATGAACATTGCAAAACTACAGTATTCATATACAATTAACTCTTATCAGTTCCTTGCCGGAGTACGTTCTCCATTTAAAGTCTTTTTTTTTCTTTCATTTGATGCCCCTCTAGATCATCAATTAAATGCTTGCGGAGTCTTGCCCATATCTACCAATAGAGTTGTGAGACAAGTATTTGTCATCTAGTAAACAAATGATCACGGAAAATAAGTTGTTTACAAACATAAATTCTGTTGTTTCAATAGCATTTTAAACAACTTTATCTTAATTTTTTCATGTAATTTTTTTTTTTTTTTAAATGTCATTGCCGCTATGTCACGAAATGTCATGAAATGATAGCTGTTTTTGAGTACTGTCCATGAATCATCAGCAAATGTGAATACATTTTGTTTACTGCAGATTTGGGACACTGGTGGACAAGAACGTTTCCGCTCTTTGGTGTCTACATTTTACAAAGGCTCAGATGGGTGTCTGCTAGTGTTTGATGTCACAGATAAGGAAACTTTTGAATGTCTTGAGCTATGGAGGACAGATTTCTTAGACAAGATCCATCCACCCGTGGATAACTTCCCAATTATTGTACTTGGAAATAAGATTGACATCAACGACCGGCAGGTAGGAAATATATTTAGACTTTAGACTTTAGAGACCTTAGGCCGTACCTCTATGGACCTTTCAGCAGTTTTTTATAGTTTAATGCTTGTAAAGAATTAATTGTTCTTCACTTAAGGAGAAATTAGCTAAATTGTCTTAAAATGCCAATATTGACATTTCCACTGACCACCTTAACTACACCTCTGGCCCTGCTAGCCCTGATCTAAGGACTTCTTCTGGATTACTCCTCTCCAGCTCTGATCAACTAAACCCCTGCACAGACTCCAATCTAACTGTCCATGCATGCCCTCTTGCACTTCTTTAGAGTAACAATGCTGGCAGGCATGTATTATCTGATGTGTTCCCAGCTTTCACTAATAAAGGATCATGATTTGTCTTCTAAGCTGCTGGTCCTCCATATTGATTTGACCACCATTACAAGGATTCTTAAGCGTGACCTTACCCAACTGAAGTTAACCCTAAATGCAAATGATCTGCCCCCCAAAACTAGAAATATATTTATAACTGCAAACTGGTCCCACTGCTATAAACTCTATCCTGCTCCACACTCTCTATGTGATACCTCTTATTAGCATTCCTTACCATCTCCAATCATACATTACACATGATCCCCACATTAAATTTAAGAAACCCCCTCCACTATACACCCACAGCAAATCCAAGCTAAAATCAAAGAAAAAACAATAAATGTACTGTCAACGTAGGCTAAGTCTGTGTTGCAGATTGTGAGGTCTCTTGATATGTTGAGGCTCCTGGGTTTTACAGTTTCTTGGATATCAATATTATTTTTGTCTTGCCATTCAGGTTTCAAAGGAATCAGCGGTTTCTTGGTGTAAAGAAAGAGACGTTATGTATTTTGAAGTCAGCGCCAAACATGGCACCAATGTGGATCTTGCCTTCGAAACACTTGCACAGAAAGCACTATTACACGTAAGTTTTTTTATCTGTACACATGTATGTTGTTTATTTTATCAATGTGAAGGTGTTATTGTAACAAGAGATGAGAAATTAAAACTTGGTCAAATTCCTTAGGATATCAAATATCTAAATATGTTTGCATTGTGTCGGAATGATCTCTAAATGCCCTCATGTAGAGCCCTTATGCAAACTCATTCCTTTTGAACACGTTTTTCAAACCTTGTTAAAGTTGACATATTTTTTTTTATTTTTTTTATAACAATGTACTTTTCCAACTAAGGCAAAAGTGATTAATAATGGCATTTCCGGGTAAACATACAAGCACACATATTGGGTAATGTCTATGTCTAAGGGCCCTAGGCCTCCAACACTTTCTTCCTGTTTATATTTACTGATGTCACCAATAGCATGTGTATAATCAATGACCCATAAAAATTAACTTGCTTTAACATGCAGCCTTGTTTGTTCCACATATACCATAAGAGTGAAAATACTACTTCACAACTGTGTGAAGGAACCCCTAGGCAACTTCTTATTTTGCTTCATGGCAAATCTGGCAGTACAGAAAGGCTGCTTATTGTTGCTTATTAGTCTGACTAAATGGTGCTGAGGCCATTCTACCAGATATTAATTGTATATACAGTATAACACAGATCAACAAAAAACAGTTGACATGATGTTTGAACAAATTAAGGATATTTTTGGGGTTCTGACATTGACTCCAGTTTTTGAGACAATGGATACCCCTCAAATTATGATTTTACCCTAATACGAACTGTGGCTGCTGACATATGCAGTAGCTTTTGGTCTATCTTTTTAATCTGTAACACTGTTTTTATCTAATGTAATCTTTAATCTATATTATCTTTAACATTGTTTTGCAAGTTTATCCATTGCTTATAATTTCATATTCCACCAGAAGCTTGAAATGTTTTTTATTGTACAACGGTAACAGCTACACATCTCTTTCAATTGCTCACTCAAAAAAAACTTAAACAAGAATGATAAAATATTAACATGGTCTTGCAGACGCTCTGCTATCATAAGCACCAGTGGTCTATTTGTGTTGATTTAAAGACAGTGAACTTCTTGCTTGGGTATCAAAGTGGATACACAAAGTACCGTTGTTTTATCTGTGTGTGCCATAGTAGGGCAAAGCAAAATCATTGGTAAAAAGTGGCATGGCATTCAAGGGAAGACATGACTGTCAGTGCAGTGAACATCATTAAGAAACCATTGGTTGACAATATGGTCTGTTGTGTCTTGTTTAATGTAGCACATATATGTTATGTAAGGTGCGTGGCAGCGCATGCGCGCAGTGATCTGAGTAGGTTCGCACACAGAAAAAGACAGGCTGCGCATGACAGGACAGTGAGAGAGCTGGAGCGCCTAGCGTGCTGAAATCCACACAGAGCAGGAAGTGCTAGAGGCAGCGGCGGCAGCAGATCTCCTGAGCGCATTATCTGTTTTATCAAAGGTAAACCGGTGTTCTAAAGTTATGCGTCTACCCGTAGGAATGTGTATACTTCGTCACTTACTCCTTACAACAGCTGATGAGGAATTATGTGGCACGCGCACGTTACTGGTTACAACATCACAATGAACAAGCGGTCTGTCATTGGATTTTGTAACCAGAAAGGGTACTGACATTGTATTGACTAACATTGTGAGATGCGGTAGGAAAATATATTGAATATGTCTGCTACATACTATATCCCACACCTCCTCCCTCACACTATATCTCTGGTGCTTTTCTATTCTCTGATCCTTGTTCATAAACTGTCTACATTTGAAAAAAAGTGCACAGCACGATGTAAAAAAAAAAAACATCTCACAGGACGTGGAAATAAAAAAACGCAGTTTCTGAATTCCTCTAACCTAAGGAGCTGCGCTGAGCTCTTGACCCCTTGCTATATTTCTTTATTTCCACATCCTGTGAGATGTTTTTTTTACTTTTTTTCAAATGTAGACAGTTTATGAACAAGGATCAGAGAATAGAAAAGCACCAGAGATATAGTGTGAGGGAGGAGGTGTGGGATATAGTACGTAGCAGACGTATTCAATATATTTTCCTACCGCATCTCACAATATTAGTCAATACAATGTCAGTACCCTTTCTGGTTACAAAATCCAATGACAGACCGCTTGTTCATTGTGATGTTGTAACCAGTAACGTGCGCGTGCCACATAATTCCTCATCAGCTGTTGTAAGGAGTTTGGGCCTCTAGCGCATGCGCAGTGAGCGCCACAAGCCTCCACCAGCTGATTAAACGTCACCGGAAGTGACGCAGTATACAAAATCCTATGGTAGACGGATTACTTTAAGACACCGGCAGCCGCGCACCTCAAGTCATTTCCCTTCACTTTAGGTTGGAACTACACTGTCCATAATGCTGCATTGTATTACGTATAGTGAGCGCGTGAGACACAGAGCAGAGAGTTACAGGAACTGGTGGTATGCAGGAAAAAGGCTGAGATGTCTGCGGCTGAAACAATGTTATATGGGTAGAAACAAAAAAAGAGGTGAATAGAGACATGACATGTGGTGGGTATAGAGGGTAGAGAAAGATGGACACTCAAATTTGGATTAGGAAACCGACGTGGAAACATATTGTAATAAAAACGGGAAAAAGTGATAGACACAGGGAGTAGAGATAGGGACTCATACACTTTTTTTAGAGAAATATAGAGACTTGAGGGCTGAGGTTTTCAAATCTGACCTCAGGCCTCCCTAACAGGGTAGATTTTCAGGATATCTGAAGTGGAACATAATCAGCTGATTAGTAAACATGGTTATTAACCTGCTCTAACCCAAGGTAATCCTGAAAATCTGTCCTGTTAGGGAGGACTGAGGTCAGGTTTTAAAACCCCTGGTCTAGAGGGAGTGAGAGTAATAGAGACCCGAGGAAGAGTCATAAGGGAAAGATCTATAGAGATCAGAGAACAGAGTAGAAAGATTTGCTGAGATCTGGGGGAAGAGTAGAGAGAGAGAGAAAGCTGCAGAGATCTGGGGGATAGTAGAGTACTGGCCCCTGGGGCTATGGGTGCTTTGAGATATTTGTCTGCTCAGAGAAGTAGTAGCTCCGCACAGCTGTAAAAAAAATTAGAGGGAACATTGGTATGTCTATTAGTATTTTCTGTTATATAACTAGAGAAATGAAGCTATAAAGCACAGTCTAGTGACAATGGATTTTGTGTTTTTTCTTTGTAGCTTTAAAATAGTTTTGTCCAAATGGTTATGCCTGAGACCCAGTGCCATACACAAGATGTAATCAAAACACCACTATTACCCCATCTGCCAATTAATTTACCATATTGTTCATAGTATAAGAGACATCTGTTTTCATACAGCTATGTTTGTACGTTACTGCAATGTAATTATTATCACACTACTCGTTCCCAAATTAAAAGGCAAAATTATACTTTCATGATTCAGACATTGCATGTGATTTTAAACACCGGTACAATTTACTTCTATTATCTAGTTTGCTTTGTTCTCTTTGCATTATTTGTTGAAAATCATACTTAGGTAGGCTTAAATGCAGCAATGCCCTACTGGGAGCTAGCTGCTGATTGGGGGCTGTACATATATGCCTCTTGTGTTTGGCTAACCCAATTAGGGCTTCTAGTAAATTTGATAATTGAAGTACATTAGAAAGCTATTTAAAAATGTATGCTCTATCTGAACCATTAAAAAAAGTGGTTTCATGTCCCTTTAAGGCAGTGGTCTCAAAGTATGGACCCTGGGTCATATGTGGCCCTCAGGGTAGTTTAATCTGGCCCTCCCTTGTTTATTAGGTAACATTAATTTGTCCCAATCAATTTTTTGATGTTTTATACAGGCACTGACAAGATAAATATTAAGACAAGCATGCATTGTCCAGTATAGACTCCCATTATGCACTGCTTGGATAAATGTCACTTTTTATTCAGTTCCAGAATGATCACTTAACTTGGCTCTCACAAGATAAATATAGACTGTGTATGTCTATTGTGGACTACAGCTCCTACCATGCACTACTACTTGGTTAAATGTCACTTCCAGTTTCTAATATATCCAGTTCCAGAGCACTCACTCTGTTCAAGTGGCCCCCATGGGAGAAGAACACTTAGCTAGTGGACCCCCGGATGCAATGAGGTTGAGACCCCTGCTTTAAGGGAATAAGATGCTCATATTCATTGTAGGTAAACTGTTGCTTATGTGCTGATTTCATGAAATAAAGTACACACTGAGTGTACACAACATTCCAGAGCTGTGGAACAGTTAGAACTTGTTGGCAACATTTTGATACAAATTATATACAGCGGTAGCAAAGTGTTTAATAAACCATTAAATATCAATAAGCAAATTATATTCTAAACACCTCCATATTGTGTTTCTGAACTGAGAGAAATATTTATTGGTTTTAGAGAAATCTACATTTTATAGTGTATATGTTGGGACCATATCTCCAGCAAAAACTATAGTGCCATCTTGTGGTCAGGAATGCAAATTACAATGCTTTTAAATATACATATGAATTGTACTAAACAAAATTCAAAAGGGTATTTCCAGCTTCACTAGATCCTATTTTATAGTTTATTCACTAAAAGAAAAAAAAAAGAAAGAAAGAAAAGGAAAGCAGGGCATTTTAGTGAATCAGCTGCACAGAATTTCATATAAACTGAAGCTGGAGATGACAGAGAGAACTCAATGAAACCCTGTTCCTATTACTGTTCCTGTTATTAGCACTGCCATCTAGAACTCTTTTAAATGGATAACATTCTTGCAGAACTGTTTCCATATAGTGCTCCCGACATGTGCACATCCCTGAGCTTACCTACCTGCTTTTCAACAAAAGATACCAAGGGAACACATATAATATGATAATAGTAAATTAGACAGTTGTTTATTTAGTTAATTGTAATAATTTTATTTAGATTTATTTTAATTATATTTAAGTTAGGGGGTGTTAGGGTTAGGGTTAGACTTAGGTGTAGGGGTTAATAACTTTATTATAGTGGCAGCGACGTTGGGGGCGGCAGATTAGGGGTTACTAAATGTAGGTAGGTTGCGGCGACATAGGGGGCGGCAGATTAGGGGTTAATAAATAAAATGTAGGTGTCGGCGATGTTGGGGGCGGCAGATTAGGGGTTCATAAGTATAATGTAGGTGGCGGCGGTGGCGGGAGCGGCAGATTAGGGGTTAATAATATAATGTAGGTGTCGGCGATGTCGGGGGCGGCAGATTAGGGGTTAATAAGTGTAAGATTAGGGGTGTTTAGACTCTGGCTTCATGTTAGGGTGTTAGGTGTAGACATAACTTTTATTTCCCCATAGGAATCAATGGGGTTGCGTTAGGAGCTTTACGCTGCTTTTTTGCAGGTGTTAGGTTTTTTTTCAGCCGGGTCTCCCCCATTGATTCTTATGGGGAAATTGTGCACGAGCACGTTTTACCAGCTCACCGCTAACATAAGCAGCGCTGGTATTGAGATGAGATGTGGAGCAAAATTTTGCTCTTCGCTCACATTTTTGCGGCTAACGCCGGGTTGGTAAAAACCCGTAATACCAGCGTTGTCTGTAAGTGAGCGGTAAGCATAAACTGCTCGTTAGCACCGCACAGCCTCTAACGCAAAACTCGTAATCTAGGCAAGTGTTTTTAACACCTATCATGCACTAATAGACTTATGAATTCACTTGCTTCCCTTGCTTAAGAGTACATTTTGTTACTGGCTTATCTTGCAACAACATTTATAAATGTGTAGATCACATGCATTGCATTTTATACTCATTTTTTTAATTAAGTGCTGGGTAATTTTCTGTAGAAGCTATAACAATTGTTATTTCCTAGCAATAGCATAAAAAGTATTTTAGGGCTTTAACAATACCAAGGGAATGCCAGGATCTGTAAACAGCTACCCATGTACTCCATTATAACTAGAGGGTTGTGCTACCAAAAGCTTGGAACTAGAGGGTTTGAGATAGCTGTGATAAATAAATATACATTTTATAGGTAATCTCATCACTAATAAACCTGCTGATTTACAATGCAGTTAAATATGTTTAATCATTTTTACAAGTCCTCTTATTAAAACAAAAAGTCTTAGGTGAAGGATGATGATTCAGATGTTCCAATCTTAATGTATTTTATTAATGGTTGCAAATAGCTGAAAGGAATTCAAACTTACATTACTAAAGCAGAGTGGAGAATCAGAACAACTTTTTCACTTAAAGGGACAGTCTACACCAGAATTGTTATTGTTTTAACAGATAGATAATCCCTTTTTTACCCATTCCCTAGTTTTGCATAACCAACACAGTTATATTTATATATTTTTTACCTCTGTGATTATCTTGTATCTAAGCCTCTGCAGACTGCCCCTTTATTTCAGTTATTTGACAGACTTGTAGTTTAGCCAATCAGTGATGGCTCCCAGGTAACTTCACGTGCATGAGCACAGTGTTATCTATATGAAAAACATGAACTAACACCATCTAGTGGTGAAAACCCTGTTAAAATGCAAGGTCTAAGAAATTAGCATATGAACCTCCTAGGTTAAGCTTTCCACTAAGAATACCAAGAGAACAAAGAAAAATTGGTGATAAAAGTAAATTGGAAAATTGTTTAAAATTACACGCCCTATCTGAATCATGAAAGTTTTTTTTGGACTAGACTGTCCCTTTAAAGGACCATTATACTTGACATTTCAAGAACAAAATTGTGCTTGTTTCACTTTCTGCCAGGGAGGTTTGGGTTAATACTTTTAGGCAATATATGTAAGCTTTTGTTTACTTCTACTTTTTTTTTCTATAAAAAGCTGTTAGGGACAATTAACCGAGCAAAGTGCTCAGAGGGTTTATAAGTAATGATATAACATATATATATATTTAATTTATCACAGTTATCTTATATCATCTGGTTATGCTTCTGGTAGTGCAGCAATCTGTTCTTTGCTTATTTAATGCATTGTTTAGTATAGGAGGTTAGGTAAAGTAGTTTGGTCTATTTAACCAGTTTGACCTAGTGCAACATTCATATTATAGTCCTTTCACAATTATAAATTAACAACCTGTACTTACAACTCCTGCCCAACACTGTAATACTGCTACCCAAGACTGTACTAGAGATATTACCTTCTCACTGCCTACCACTTCCCAGATAAGAAAACTTCTTGGGGCAATATTGTTGTGGATATTTATCATAGCCCCAAAGAATACAGTTCGAGAGACATTGAACTAATTATTTTACTATTCATTTAATAATCGCCTTTCTTTAGTAATATCTAACAGTTGAACCTCTCACCTTCCAGCTGGTCACTTTTGCATACCCCATTGCTTGCTGGCATAATTCTTTCTAAGCAGACATAAGACCTCTCTGTGCATGATTCCCACAAATGTTCTAGAATATGGTGTTGCATTTATTTCCATTGGGCCAATAACATTTGTGTTCTTTTGTTTCAGTACCAGGAGAATATAGATAGTTGTCTCACTGACTCAATCAAGTTAACTCCAAGGGAGAAATCTGATAGTAACACATGCTGCTGACCAGATATATACATCTGCAACATCTGATCTAGAAATACATCCAGGAAATGGGACAAAGAACTCTTGAGAGCCCTCCGCACAATATGATACTGTGATATAACAGATATTGAGTGGATGAAATTTTTATAGTTTTCTAGAACACCAATAAGGGATAAGACTGCATTTTCAAAAGAAGCAAACTTGATATGGATTCTCTGTAAAAACTTTTTTACTTCTTTTTTTTATGGTAATTTTCCATTTTCTTAGTTAAACTGGGAAAGGATTGTTATATTGTAATTGTTTTAAGTGGATCGAAATAAATCAATTGAGACTCTAGTCTAAATTCAGTAAATATGGAAGTATGTCTTCAGAAAGGAAGTTCTGTCCAATTCCTGGGTTTTTCTATAGAGCGTATATACACTGAATTGAGAGATATTACTCCATAGTAAATATGCTCCTCGGAATAGCTTAGGAATTGGAGAATTTTTGTCTCACTGTAGACACAGATCTATTCTCAGTGAATCTAGGCAACTGTGCCTATATAATGAATATTTTTATTGGACAATGAATGGTATGAAATATATAGAAAATTATGTTTTATTTCTTTAATAAAAACAATCTAAATCTGTCCAAGAGTGATATATTTAGACTGATATTGCAATAAAAACAAGAGTTTCACAAAATTTGTCTTTTAATATAAATCTGAGGTGTTTGAGTCGTATACTCCAAATATTATCACATGGGAGGGATTATGTTGCTTACAATGTTCCCCAGATTCCTCCATTCCTAAATTCTTTTAGAGAATAAAGTCCATTTAGGGCTAAATCTATATATCTATATATTTTTGCTTTTCCTTGACTTCAACTTAAACTAAAGGGACACTGAACCCAATTTTTTTCTTTCATGATTCAGATAGAGCATGCAATTTTTCAGCAACTTTCTAATTTACTCCTATTATCAATTTTTCTTTGTTCTCTTGCTATCTTTTTTTTAAAAAGAAGTCATCTAAGATTTTATTTAGTTTAGAACTCTAGATAGCACTTTTTTATTGGTGGATGAATTTATCCACCAATCAGCAAGAACAACCAGGTTGTTCACCAAAAATGGACCGGCATCTAAACTTACATTCTTGCATTTCAAATAAAGATACCAAGAGAATGAAGACATTTTGATAATAGGAATAAATTAGAAAGTTGCTTAAAATGTCATGCTCTATCTGAATCACGAAAGAAAAATGTTGGGTTCAGTGTCCCTTAAGCTAACTTTCTACACTTTGAGGCAAGCATAATGTTAGATTTTTTACAATCTACTGTATATGTTATGGACCATTTTATATACTGTTGTATGTATATATATATATATGTATGAATGTATGTAGGTATACACAGTATATATATATATATATATATACACACACACACACACACACATTATTTATATACACACACACACATATATATATATACACACACACATGGTGTAGTAAACATGTTTTTTCTCTTTTTTGTATTTAACTGCGAGATTAAACTCTGGTGTTAATTTTTCCCATTTAAAAGAAAACCACCATGGCACAAAAAATGATGCACAGCTTCATAACTCAATCTAATTTTGTTTATTTCTAATAAAAAATGTTTAGAATGTCCAAAAAGGTAAAGACAAAAATATATGGACTCTGTGATATTTATATTTTATTTATAAAATATAAATCATATTTAAAATGTATTTTCTTACTATTTTTAAGAAAACCAGAAAGGTAAGATATAAAAGAAATTGACATCACAAAAAAAGCCATGCAAAAAAATAGGATGTATCATGAAACAATGGTTAAAACAATAAAAAAAAATTTCATAAATGCAAATGAAAAAATTATATGTACAGGATAAACTATATGGCAGTAGTTTTGCATCAATACTTTTAACAATGTTACAAATTGTGTGAACATTGCTGCTATCTAGTACTCAAAATCGTGTAAGATTGCTAAAGGGACATGAAACCCACATTTTTTCTTTCATGATTCAGATAGAGCATGGGATTTTAAACAACTTTCCAATTTACTTTTTTTATCAAATTTGTTTCATTCTCTTGATGTCTTTTGTTAAAGGAGCAGCAAAGCACAACTTAGGACCTAGCTGTAGATATTTGTTGAACCAATGACAAGACTGCTGCCATATAGTGCTTCAGACAGGTGCCCGCTCCTGAGCCTACCTAGGTATGCCCTTCAGCAAAGGATGCAAACTAAAAAGTAAATATACTAAATGAGAAAGGTTTTATAGTTTTAAAATTATGAATGAAACATTTTGGGTTTCATGTACCTTTAATTAGCACCCATGTACTGTAGGCAGTAAAGGCCAATAAACATCTCAGAAGACCCAGGAAAATCAGTAAGAAACCTGTGAAACAAAGCTACTTCCATGGCGGGAAACAAATGTTACAATGAATCGGAAAAAACATAATTTATGTAAGAACTTACCTGATAAATTCATTTCTTTCATATTAACAAGAGTCCATGAGCTAGTGACGTATGGGATATACATTCCTACCAGGAGGGGCAAAGTTTCCCAAACCTTAAAATGCCTATAAATACACCCCTCACCACACCCACAAATCAGTTTAACGAATAGCCAAGAAGTGGGGTGATAAGAAAAAAAGTGCGAAGCATATAAAATAAGGAATTGGAATAATTGTGCTTTATACAAAAAAATCATAACCACCACAAAAAAGGGTGGGCCTCATGGACTCTTGTTAATATGAAAGAAATGAATTTATCAGGTAAGTTCTTACATAAATTATGTTTTCTTTCATGTAATTAACAAGAGTCCATGAGCTAGTGACGTATGGGATAATGAATACCCAAGATGTGGATCTTTCCACACAAGAGTCACTAGAGAGGGAGGGATAAAATAAAGACAGCCAATTCCTGCTGAAAATAATCCACACCCAAAATAAAGTTTAATGAAAAACATAAGCAGAAGATTCAAACCGAAACCACTGCCTGAAGTACCTTTCTACCAAAAACTGCTTCAGAAGAAGAGAATACATCAAAATGGTAGAATTTAGTAAAAGTATGCAAAGAGGACCAAGTCGCTGCTTTGCAAATCTGATCAACTGAAGCTTCATTCCTAAACGCCCAGGAAGTAGAAACTGATCTAGTAGAATGAGCTGTAATCCTCTGAGGCGGAGTCTTACCCGATTTAACATAGGCAAGATGAATTAAAGATTTCAACCAGGATGCCAAAGAAATGGCAGAAGCTTTCTGGCCTTTTCTAGAACCAGAAAAGATGACAAATAGACTAGAAGTCTTTCGGAAAGATTTAGTAGCTTCAACATAATATTTCAAAGCTCTAACAACATCCAAAGAATGTAACGATTTCTCCTTAGAATTCTTAGGATTAGGACATAATGAAGGAACCACGATTTCTCTACTAATGTTGTTGGAATTCACAACCTTAGGTAAAAATTCAAAAGAAGTTCGCAACACCGCCTTATCCTGATGAAAAATCAGAAAAGGAGACTCACAAGAAAGAGCAGATAATTCAGAAACTCTTCTGGCAGAAGAGATGGCCAAAAGGAACAAAACTTTCCAAGAAAGCAATTTAATGTCCAATGAATGCATAGGTTCAAACGGAGGAGCTTGAAGAGCTCCCAGAACCAAATTCAAACTCCATGGAGGAGAAATTGACTTAATGACAGGTTTTATACGAACCAAAGCTTGTACAAAACAATGAATATCAGGAAGAATAGCAATCTTTCTGTGAAAAAGAACAGAAAGAGCAGAGATTTGTCCTTTCAAGGAACTTGCGGACAAACCCTTATCTAAACCATCCTGAAGAAATTGTAATATTCTCGGAATTCTAAAAGAATACCAAGAAAAATGATGAGTAAGACACCAAGAAATATAAGTCTTCCAGACTCTATAATATATCTCTCTAGATACAGATTTACGAGCCTGTAACATAGTATCAATCACAGAGTCAGAGAAACCTCTTTGACTAAGAATCAAGCGTTCAATCTCCATACCTTTAAATTTAAGGATTTCAGATCCGGATGGAAAAAAGGACCTTGCGACAGAAGGTCTGGTCTTAACGGAAGAGTCCATGGTTGGCAAGATGCCATCCGGACAAGATCCGCATACCAAAACCTGTGAGGCCATGCCGGAGCTATTAGCAGAACAAACGAGCATTCCCTCAGAATCTTGGAGATTACTCTTGGAAGAAGAACTAGAGGCGGAAAGATATAGGCAGGATGATACTTCCAAGGAAGTGATAATGCATCCACTGCCTCCGCCTGAGGATCCCGGGATCTGGACAGATACCTGGGAAGTTTCTTGTTTAGATGAGAGGCCATCAGATCTATCTCTGGAAGCCCCCACATTTGAACAATCTGAAGAAATACCTCTGGGTGAAGAGACCATTCGCCCGGATGCAACGTTTGGCGACTGAGATAATCCGCTTCCCAATTGTCTACACCTGGGATATGAACCGCAGAGATTAGACAGGAGCTGGATTCCGCCCAAACCAAAATTCGAGATACTTCTTTCATAGCCAGAGGACTGTGAGTCCCTCCTTGATGATTGATGTATGCCACAGTTGTGACATTGTCTGTCTGAAAACAAATGAACGATTCTCTCTTCAGAAGAGGCCAAAACTGAAGAGCTCTGAAAATTGCACGGAGTTCCAAAATATTGATCGGTAATCTCACCTCCTGAGATTCCCAAACTCCCTGTGCCGTCAGAGATCCCCACACAGCTCCCCAACCTGAGAGACTTGCATCTGTTGAAATTACAGTCCAGGTCGGAAGAACAAAAGAAGCCCCCTGAATTAAACGATGGTGATCTGTCCACCACGTTAGAGAGTGTCGAACAATCGGTTTTAAAGATATTAATTGATATATCTTCGTGTAATCCCTGCACCATTGGTTCAGCATACAGAGCTGAAGAGGTCGCATGTGAAAACGAGCAAAGGGGATCGCGTCCGATGCAGCAGTCATAAGACCTAGAATTTCCATGCATAAGGCTACCGAAGGGAATGATTGAGACTGAAGGTTTCGACAAGCTGTAATCAATTTTAGACGTCTCTTGTCTGTTAAAGACAGAGTCATGGACACTGAATCTATCTGGAAACCCAGAAAGGTTACCCTTGTTTGAGGAATCAAAGAACTTTTTGGTAAATTGATCCTCCAACCATGATCTTGAAGAAACAACACAAGTCGATTCGTATGAGACTCTGCTAAATGTAAAGACTGAGCAAGTACCAAGATATCGTCCAAATAAGGAAATACCACAATACCCTGTTCTCTGATTACAGACAGAAGGGCACCGAGAATCTTTGTGAAAATTCTTGGAGCTGTAGCAAGGCCAAACGGTAGAGCCACAAATTGGTAATGCTTGTCTAGAAAAGAGAATCTCAGGAACTGAAAATGATCTGGATGAATCGGAATATGCAGATATGCATCCTGTAAATCTATTGTGGACATATAATTCCCTTGCTGAACAAAAGGCAATATAGTCCTTACAGTTACCATCTTGAACGTTGGTATCCTTACATAACGATTCAATACTTTTAGATCCAGAACTGGTCTGAAGGAATTCTCCTTCTTTGGTACAATGAAGAGATTTGAATAAAACCCCATCCCCTGCTCCGGAACTGGAACTGGCATAATTACTCCAGCCAACTCTAGATCTGAAACACAATTCAGAAATGCTTGAGCTTTCACTGGATTTACTGGGACACGGGAAAGAAAAAATCTCTTTGCAGGAGGTCTCATCTTGAAACCAATTCTGTACCCTTCTGAAACAATGTTCTGAATCCAAAGATTGTGAACAGAATTGATCCAAATTTCTTTGAAAAAACGTAACCTGCCCCCTACCAGCTGAACTGGAATGAGGGCCGTACCTTCATGTGAACTTAGAAGCAGGCTTTGCCTTTCTAGCAGGCTTGGATTTATTCCAGACTGGAGATGGTTTCCAAACTGAAACTGCTCCTGAGGACGAAGGATCAGGCTTTTGTTCTTTGTTGAAACGAAAGGAACGAAAATGATTGTTAGCCCTGTTTTTACCTTTAAATTTTTTATCCTGTGGTAAAAAAGTTCCTTTCCCACCAGTAACAGTTGAAATAATAGAATCCAACTGAGAACCAAATAATTTGTTTCCCTGGAAAGAAATGGAAAGTAGAGTTGATTTAGAAGCCATATCAGCATTCCAAGTCTTAAGCCATAAAGCTCTTCTGGCTAAGATAGCCAGAGACATAAACCTAACATCAACTCTAATAATATCAAAAATGGCATCACAGATAAAATTATTAGCATGCTGGAGAAGAATAATAATATCATGAGAATCACGATTTGCTACTTGTTGCGCTAGGGTTTCCAACCAAAAAGTTGAAGCTGCAGCAACATCAGCCAATGATATAGCAGGTCTAAGAAGATTACCTGAACACAGATAAGCTTTTCTTAGAAAGGATTCAATTTTTCTATCTAAAGGATCCTTAAACGAGGTACCATCTGACGTAGGAATGGTAGTACGTTTAGCAAGGGTAGAAATAGCCCCATCAACTTTAGGGATTTTGTCCCAAAATTCTAACCTGTCAGGCGGAACAGGATATAATTGCTTAAAACGTTTAGAAGGAGTAAATGAATTACCCAATTTATCCCATTCTTTGGAAATCACTGCAGAAATAGCATTAGGAACAGGAAAAACTTCTGGAATAACCGCAGGAGCTTTAAAAACCTTATCCAAACGTATAGAATTAGTATCAAGAGGACTAGAATCCTCTATTTCTAAAGCAATTAGTACTTCTTTAAGTAAAGAGCGAATAAATTCCATCTTAAATAAATATGAAGATTTATCAGCATCAATCTCTGAGATAGAATCCTCTGAACCAGAAGAGTCCAAAGAATCAGAATGATGGTGTTCATTTAAAAATTCATCTGTAGAGAGAGAAGATTTAAAAGACTTTTTACGTTTACTAGAAGGAGAAATAACAGACAAAGCCTTCTTTATGGATTCAGAAACAAAATCTCTTATGTTATCAGGAACAATCTGCACCTTAGATGTTGAGGGAACTGCAACAGGCAATGGTACATTACTAAAGGAAATATTATCTGCTTTAACAAGTTTGTCATGACAATTATTACAAACAACAGCTGGAGGAATAGCTACCAAAAATTTACAGCAGATACACTTAGCTTTGGTAGATCCAGCAGGCAGTGATTTTAGGTAACACTACCAATCTGGTTGGATATTTTTACCATATTAACAGAACCAGAAATCACTAGGCTACCCTAAGTTGTAAATTTAAGCAGTGCCATTAGTATCCCCCCTCTTTTTCCTTTAGTGATTTTCCTGTAGTATCTTCTGGCTCAGATGCAACGTGAGACATCTTGCAATATGTAAGAGAAAAAACAACATATAAAGCAAAATAGATCAAATTCCTTATAAGACAGTTTCAGGAATGGGAAAGAATGCCAAATATCAAGCTTCTAGCAACCAGAAGCAAATGAAAAATGAGACTGAAATAATGTGGAGACAAAAGCGACGCCCCAAATAAGACGCCCACATTATTTGGCGCCTAAATGCTTTTGGCGCCAAAAATGACGCCACATCCGGAACGCCGACATTTTTGGCGCAAAATAACGTCAGAAAATGACGTAACTTCCGGCGACACGTATGACGCCGGAAACGGAAAAGAATTTTTGCGCCAAAAAGGTCCGCGCCAAGAATGACGCAATAAAATGAAGCATTTTCAGCCCCCGCGAGCCTAACAGCCCACAGGGAAAAAAGTCAAATTTTTGAGGTAAGAAAAATATGATAATTCAATGCATAATCCCAAATATGAAACTGACTGTCTGAAAATAAGGAAAGTTGAACATTCTGAGTCAAGGCAAATAAATGTTTGAATACATATATTTAGAACTTTATAAATAAAGTGCCCAACCATAGCTTAGAGTGTCACAGAAAATAAGACTTACTTACCCCAGGACACTCATCTACATGTTTGTAGAAAGCCAAACCAGTACTGAAACGAGAATCAGTAGAGGTAATGGTAAATATAAGAGTATATCGTCGATCTGAAAAGGGAGGTAAGAGATGAATCTCTACGACCGATAACAGAGAACCTTATGAAATAGACCCCGTAGAAGGAGATCACTGCATTCAATAGGCAATACTCTCTTCACATCCCTCTGACATTCACTGCACGCTGAGAGGAAAACCGGGCTCCAACTTGCTGCGGAGCGCATATCAACGTAGAATCTAGCACAAACTTACTTCACCACCTCCCTTGGAGGCAAAGTTTGTAAAACTGATTTGTGGGTGTGGTGAGGGGTGTATTTATAGGCATTTTAAGGTTTGGGAAACTTTGCCCCTCCTGGTAGGAATGTATATCCCATACGTCACTAGCTCATGGACTCTTGTTAATTACATGAAAGAAATATCTGATTATTCCCTTCACCATATAAAAGTTAAAGATGGACAGTTCAAAGATATGAAAGAAGGGCATTATATCCCCTCCAGAAGACAGAGAGAGAAATATGTTTAATTAAATCTTCCCAGAAAGTTCCCCCATTAAAAAGGATCTGCAATCAAAGCAGAGATACTGATTTCTCTGATATAATTGTAATACTCCTCATCAGTGATGCAGAAGGTCTAAAGCAGGGGTCCTCAAACTATGGTCCGTGGGCCGGATACAGCCAGTCAAGGTTATTTACCCGGCCCATTCAGCATGCAGGGCAAAAACGAGGAGGGTCAGGTAAGTGACCTGGCAATATACCACATTTGCACCAAATCACTGACTACCTCTCCCCCCCTGCTCCTATACCTAAACCTCGGGACTATGATACATTTGTACTATTCCCCCATGCTGTCAAAAAGCTTTGTGAACCAGAGTAGAAGAAGGAGGTGTCAGCAGGGATAGCAGATGTGATGTGTGTAAACAGTGTGGAGCCAGGGAGGAGACTAGCAACGGGAGCTTTGCACAACCTACGCATCCCCACCGGACATTGACAAGAAAGGTAACATATTCTTTTTCACAGGTTCACCTGTGGGGGTGCAGGAGGTGGGGGTGCTTTAGAGGTATGGGGGTGCTGGAGGTAAGAGGGGGGTTTGTGGGTAGTGATGTCGCGAATAGTTCGCCGGCGAATAGATCCCGGCGAACATAGCATGTTCGTGTTTGCCGCGGCGGGCAAACATATGCGATGTTCGATCCGCCCCCTATTCGTCATCATTGAGTAATACTTTGACCCTGTACCTCACAGTCAGCAGGCACATTCCAGCCAATCAGCAGCAGACCCTCCCTCCCAGACCCTCCTACCTCCTGGACAGCATCCATTTTAGATTCATTCGGAAGCTGCATTCTTAGGGAGAGGAGGGACAGTGTAGCTGCTGCTGATTGAATAGGGAAATTGATAGCTAGGCTAGTGTATTCAGTGTCCACTACAGTCCTGAAGGACTCATCTGATCTCTGCTGTAAGGACAGCACCCCAAAAAGCCCTTTTTAGGGCTAGAACATCAGTCTGTTTTTTTTTGTTTTTTTTCCTGTGTAATCTAATTGCAGTTGCCTGCCTGCCTGCCAGCATGTGTGTCAGGCACACAGCGTATACTGTGCCCACTTGCCCAGTGCCACCACTCATATCTGGTGTAACAGTAGTGTAAATTAAAAAAAAAAAAACTTTTTTGACTGTGAAACATCAGTCTGCTTGTGTAATCTAATTGCAGTTGCCTGCCTGCCAGCGTGTGTGTCAGGCTCACAGAGTATACTGTGCCCACTTGCCCAGTGCCACCACTCATATCTGGTGTAACAGTAGTGTAAATTTAAAAAAAAAACTTTTTTGACTGTGAAACATCAGTCTGCTTGTGTAATCTAATTGCAATTGCCTGCCTGCCAGCGTGTGTGTCAGGCTCACAGCGTATACTGTGCCCACTTGCCCAGTGCCACCACTCATATCTGGTGTAACAGTAGTGTAAATTTAAAAAAAAAAACTTTTTTGACTGTGAAACATCAGTCTGCTTGTGTAATCTAATTGCAGCTGCCTGCCTGCCAGCGTGTGTGTCAGGCTCACAGCGTATACTGTGCCCACTTGCCCAGTGCCACCACTCATATCGTGTTTAATAGTAGTGTACATTTAAAAAAAAAAAACTTTTTTGACTGTGAAACATCAGTCTGCTTTTTTGTGTCAGGCTCACAGCGTATACTGTGCCCACTTGCCCAGTGCCACCACTCATATCTTGTTTAATAGTAGTGTAAGTGTACATTTTAAAAAAAAAAAAATTTTGGACTGTGAAACATCAGTCTGCTTTTTTGTGTCAGGCTCACAGCGTATACTGTGCCCACTTGCCCAGTGCCACCACTCACATCTTGTTTAATAGTAGTGTAAGTGTACATTTAAAAAAAAAAAAACTTTTTGGACTGTGAAACATCAGTCTGCTTTTTGTGTCAGGCTCACAGCGTATACTGTGCCCACTTGCCCAGTGCCACCACTCATATCTTGTTTAATAGTAGTGTAAGTGAACATTTAAAAAAAAAAAAAAAAAAAACCTTTTTGGACTGTGAAACATCAGTCTGCTTTTATGTGTCAGGCTCAACTATGTAATTTTCCGTGGGAGTTTTGCCATGGATCCCCCTCCGGCATGCCACAGTCCAGGTGTTAGTCCCCTTGAAACAACTTTTCCATCACTATTGTGGCCAGAAAGAGTCCCTGTGGGTTTTAAAATTCGCCTGTCCATTGAAGTCAATGGCGGTTTGCCCGGTTCGCGAACTTTTGCGGAAGTTTGCGTTCGCGGTTCGCAAATGCAAAATTTTATGTTCGCGATATCACTATTTGTGGGCGGTGCTACCAAAGTGGGGGAATGCTTTGGAGGTGGGGAGGGGGTGTGCTACAGAAGGGGGGTGCGTTAGAGGTGTGGCGGTGCAAATTCAAGGAAAGGGGAAGCTCATCTGTGATATGCATTCACATGTAAAAGCATTTGAAGTAAAATTAGACCTCCTCATTAAGCAAGTAAAGGAGCCTTACTAATTTCTATGCATCTCTCCCCTCTGAGACTTATCTTAATCTTAGTAACCATGCACTCAAAATGGCAACCATTTTTGGTAGCACCTATGTCTGTGAACAGACTTTTTCCAGAATGAAACATCTGAAATCTCCAACCAGATCCAGACTAACTGATGATTGCTTGCATCACTTGTTACGACTAGCAGTGACAAATATGGAACCAGACATTGACCATATCATTAGCATTAGCCATATCATTAGCCAAAAGCAAGCCCATACTTCCCATTGAAATACTATTAAAGGGACATGAAACTCACTACCTGTTGAATGTACAACTGAGGAGAGAATGGCAGTTGGACTTTTCTAACTTTTTACAAAAAGATTTAGAAAACCTATGGTATTGATATCTGAAGAAAAAATGATTGGCACCCTGGGGATGTATATGTTTATGTTTATAAAAGTGTATATATATACATATATCGCAAAATATATATAAAAAAGAGAGAAAATGAAGGACATACAATACTGACCTTTAAAAGAAAGGGGGTAAAAAAGCACACAGGATATAAAGTTATAGTTAGAGAATTTATTCCAAAAATTCACACTTCAATCAGATTTGGCTCTAAGAATCCGGATAAAACAAATAATTCCTAGAGTACCAGGAAACCATATACATCATATACTACACAAAGTCTAGGCGAAACGCGTTGAATAAAAGTCTTGAAAAAGCCTTATCTATAGGCGAAACGCGTTGACGCACTATCAAGGGTTAATGAAGATAACTGTACATTTTATTATACTCTGCGCAGAGTTTTTATCAAAGAAGTTACAGAATTAATCCAACACTGTGATCTCCGATTCGACATATTAACATAGTGGAAGGAAATTAGAACCGGTAACCCCAGGAATCAATCCGCCTACTCGAGTGACAGAAGCTGCACAGAGAACCGAAAAACGAGAGGCGAGAGGAGGATTCAAAAGCGACCTTGGCCTGAAGCCAGACCACTGATGAAACGGTAAACCAACAATTCGGGGACCGGTAAAGTATACCCACTTTATATGTCGACACCATACTGAACAACCAACACTCAATGACAAACAGTGTTTATTTACATATAACCCGCTGCACATTGTACTGAACTTTCAATATATCGGCCAGCAGTGTTTGTTTCTTACCCACTACACTAATTTGGATGTGAAACTTTGACTTTTATGAACTTTTAAATATCATCTTCCATATAACTAACATCAGTTTGAATGCAAGTACGAACATTATAAACTCTCAGTCGAATGTCATTTGTTGCAAATACTGGAGTTATTTATTGCACGAATACTGAAGTCTAACGCTGAATTGTTGCAAAAAAACTGGAGCTTAATGCTGTTCATGCTAATACAATATAACAAATAAGGTGGCATAAGGTAGTTTGATACAAATCACCGGAGTCTAAATATTCAGCGATCTAGGTGTTTTTATATAAGGTGGTTAATATAAATTCCAAAACTTTGTAATACTTATTAAAGGTAGTGAGGAGACGTCCTCTGTGTGTAATTCATTTTCTATGTATAGTAGAGATTGTTTTTATGTTTAGAATACTATAAAGTTTTGATAAATAAATACGCATTCATTTTTTTCCATATTTTTTACCTTATTATTTACCATATTTTTTCTTTGTTTTTACCATTTTATTTTTATCATTATATTTATCTTAAACTTCTGATTAATTAATTTGGTTTATTAAATTGGTACAAGAATATATATTAATTTATGGTTATATAAATCTATAAATTTACATAAATTAAGTTAGTTATTTTTATTGGTGCACCTCTCTCGCTATCCAATACTCAGTACAGGTAAAGCGCTGTTTTAAACCCCATTCTTCCTACTACACAAAGTCAGCCTGCTATAGTGTCCATACAGAAATATGAAGTCCCAAACAGAGAACGACCGCAGCACAGGCTGCACTCAAGGTCTAGTTACTCACGTAACCCTCTTGTGCTTCGCACTCTAGGTCATATCTTATGCTTGCAAGCTAACTGTTCCGGAGGTATACCTCTCAGACTCCAGGCAGATAACCGCCACCTTTCTTCCTCCTCCCGGACCGTGCCAGGTAGGTGACGTGATGTAGGAGATAGTAGGTGTAACGTTGCTTGGTATGCAGTGATTTGTCAGGCTGTCACAGATCTTCCCGTATAGGCTGTCTTCCTCTTATGTCAGGTATGTGCACAATAGAATTTACTTGAATCGATATACAGCCATCCTCCAAAACGTATATGAAATAACACGGCTCTCCCATATATACAGTTCTGTACCTTCATGCTTGTAGGGACCTGTCTTGGTCAATACCACTCATCAGCGGCACTGTTGCAGTGTATCACCTTAGTGCTACTGCTTAGGTACACCTCCCAAGCGCTGCATTCAGCTGGTGAGCCTTAGTATACAAACATTTCCATAAGTGTCCCAGGAAAGTTAAACTGGTGACATATTCTTCCCACCAGTACTAGGAATACACATCTGTGCCAACGTACATTTCACCCCACATATAGCATGTGTATTCATGGTCTTTATCAGATATATTTATTTCACTCAGATTATACAGTAGTATATTTAGGTATGACACTTGCTAGAAAGGAGAACAATGAACTCTCTAAATATTATATTAATAATAATAAGATGACTTGAGAGACTGTTGCAATGCACCCAAAGATCAATGGGACTTAAAGGGACATTGTACACTATATTTTTCATTGCATAAATGTTTTGAAGATGATCCATTTTTGTAACAATATATAGTTTTGATTATTTTTAAACAATATTGTGCTGATTTTCAGACTCCTAATTAAGCTTCAGAGTTTTAGATTTATACTAATGTCTACATATTCCTGCTTGCTCCTGTTTGTCTAATGGGTCTTTAAATATGCAGGGAAGTGGGGGTGTCTCAGCCTAACCTCATCAACAGTGCTAAACTGGGAGCTTCTAAGGAAGTTTTTAAAATATTTTATACTGGATTTTATATCAGTATCTGTACATATTCTTCTTTATAGTAGTGTCTATTACATGCAGTTATATTAAAATTGGTGCACACTGTCCACACTTTAATCTCATATGTATGGATTTATTAAACCTAAGGACTTTAATCTCTATTGGAGATATGAAGCATTTATAGCTTAAATAATTCAAAGCTATCATGTAGCGTATCATGTCTGCTGCACATCGATAAATGCTGACAGCATATGCTGTCTGCATTTATCCCCAGGGAACTGCTGGTGTAATGCCTCCCCCTGCAGATTCGCGGCCAATTCGCTAGCAGGAGGTGTCAATCAACCCGATCGTATTTGATCGGGTTGATTTCTGTCCATGGCCTCAGAGCAGGCAGATAAGTTATGGAACAGCAGTCATTAGACCGCTGCTTCATAACTTCTGTTTCCGGCGAGCCTGAAGACTCGCACAGAAACGGGGGCATCAAGCTCCATACGGATCTTGATAAATCGGCCCCAAAATGTTGTCTTTATAAAGTATTACAAAAAAAAGACACAGCGTAGAGCTCAAACCTCAGATCAAAAAAATATTTTCCATTGACCCTTCAGAAAGGTGATGATGGAGGACACAGCACAGATTATTTGCAATACCTCTCCTCAGTGGAACAAGAGCTAGCATTCTAAAACTGAACACTACAACTGAATACAAGAAAATACATTGGGCTAGATCACAAGTGAGATGCAAACAGTTTTATGCAAGCGATATCTTGTTTTTGTGAGCCTTTTGATTTGCGTTGATATTACAAGTTGAGCACTATTGCCATTTACGCTTCAATCCTTACCGCAATCTGTTTTCCGAAACAAAAAAAGGTGCACAAATCACTTAAAAAATACATTACAAAGTACATTTACACTCATATTAACACTGTCTAATAAAAATTATTTTATAAAAATAGTTATAAGGGCTCAAAAAAAGTTCTCGGGTGTTAGAAAAATAAATGCCGCCAAAGTACTTTAACATAGAGACACATACAGATACATTGCTAAAGATGTATTTGTATTTATATATGTCTATATATGTGTACATATATATTAATGCTTTTTTATGTGTATATATGTATTTACAGTCATATATACACATATAAACACATAAATATATATGTACACATATATATATATATATATATTTACATATGTGCATTAGAGACCTTTGCCATTAAGAAGATTAAAACATGATAAAACATATTTATGCAATATTCATATTTAATAAAGATTTTAACTATGTATTTACTTTAAATATTTCACATTTGCTCATGTGAATATGCTATGTTGTTTGCACGATGGGTGTTTTTTTTTTTATTCTTTTTTCTCTCCATTGACTTCTATGGGGAATGTGAAAATGTGATTGTGTTTTATTTCTACTTTTTTTTCTCCATTGATTTCTATGGGGAATGCGTTATTCAGGTTACCACTTGCGCAAAATATTTTATTTTTTTACTTGTAATACGAACGCAACTAGAGCAAAAATCTTAACTCTAGCAGAAAAAAAAATGCTGTGCTACTTGTAATCTAGCCCATTGTTGGGAAAAATGTAGTAATTTCAAAAGCGGAACAGTGTCATAGAATACTATACACAGGGCCGTCTTTAACACAGGACAAAAGGGGCAGCTGTTCAGAGCCCAGTCTTTGTTGAGGGGCCCAAGAGTGCTGATGTCATGTGACATGGGACACACACACTCAGTCAGTCATAATACTGTCACAGTCAAAAGTTCTCTGCTTATATTTATTTGTGAGAAACTGTGCCAGACCGTGCCAGTGTCATATGACATGCCAAGCTAGTGCCATGTGCTGTTTTAGATGTGCACTGTGCAGCACTGAATGCTAAGCCCTAACTCGGCATCCAGCTAATCCCACTGCATAAGAAAAGGTCCTGCTGGAGTTACCACTGTTACCAGGTAACTGCTCTGGTGGTGGGGATTGTTTATGATTAGGGCTGACTGTAGGCGCATGCAGCAGAAAGCCCCTCCCCCATGCAGCATTGTCTAGTGCAGGGTGAGAGGGAACTTGTTCCTAGAAAAATTTTCTAGTTTTTTTTCTCTCTGTCTCAGATTTTACAGCTTCCCATAGTAGTTCTGCTGTTCCTGTCAGTAAACTTATATTTGTCTGCACCTCCATGCTTCCTCCTAAGTCTTTACCTTTCTTAGCTCCTGCTGGCTGCCCTAAATCTCTTTAACCAGCTAACCTCACACCAGAATCACATTCAAAAGCATATTAAATTAATCCACAGTGGAGGAATTTATATATTTATTTACTTATTAGTACCGCTTAGGTCCAGTTTCACATATTGCAATTTTTTTTTTTTAAATGATTAGCCCAGCAGTGGATGGTCCACTGCTAGGCTAATCATTTAAAAAAATATTATAAAATAAATTGATTTAGTTGTTTTTTTGGGATGTTGGGATGGAGAGCGAAATTGCATGGGGGGGGGCAAGAAAATGTTTGCCCAGGGTCCAGTCAATATTAAAGAGGGCCCTGAAAATACAATACAAAAATAATACAATAAAGAAACTCAGCATAGTAATAATTAGGGCCCAAAATCAGGGGCAGAACTACCATTGGTGCAGCAGGTGCAAGAGCTAGAGGGGGCCCAAAACAGCCAATCTATACATGGACGTATGCAGAATGTGTACAATCATAATGCATGGAAGCCTTTTATTAGTGCAAGTGGCAGGTCCATCTATCCTCAAAATCATTTTATTGAGCAAAATGTATTTCATTACTTATCAGCTAGATTACGAGTTGTGCGTTAAGGTAAAAAAGCAGCGTTAACAGGTCCTAACGCTGCTTTTTTATGCCCACTGGTATTACGAGTCTTGCAGGTATAGGTGTACTACACACTTTTTTGGCCTTACCGCAAATCAACTTACGTAAATTTCGTAACAGCTTTTTTCTATGGGACTTCCATAGTTTTTCCTGGGAGGCCAAAAAGTGAGCGGTACAGCCTATACCGACAAGATTCCTAACGCATTTTAAAGTCAGTAGTTATGAGTTTTACGCTACAAAGCTGTAGCTTATAACTAAAGTGCTAAAAAGTACACTAACACCCATAAACTACCTATTAACCCCTAAACCGAGGCCCTCCCTCATCGCAAACACTAAAATAAAATTATTAACCCCTAATCTGCCGCTCCAGACATCGCCGCCACTATAATAAACATATTAAACCCTAAACCGCCGCCATCGAAAGAAGAGGATGGTAAGCGCCGGATGTCTTGAAGATGGAGCCGCTCCCCGTCAGAAGGATGAAGATAGAAGATGCCCATCTGGAGGACCACTTCTGCCCGTCTGGAGGACCACTTCTGCCGGCTTCGTTGAGGACATCCTGCCGCTTGGATGAAGACTTCTCCCGGTAAGTGAATCTTCGGGGTTAGTGTTAGGATTTTTTAAGGGTGTATTGGGTGGGTTTATTTTTTAGGTTAGGGTTTTAGGCTGCAATAGAGCTAAATGCCCTTTTAAGGGCAATGCCCATCCAAATGCCCTTTTCAGGGCAATGGGGAGCTTAGTTTTTTTTAGTTAGGCTTTTATTTGGGAGGTTGGTTGTGTAGGTGGTGAGTTTTACTGTTGGGGAGGATTGTTTGTATTTTTTTTTTACAGGTAAAAGAGTTGATTTCTTTGGGGCAATGCCCGCAAAAGGCCCTTTTAAGGGCTATTGGTAGTTTAGTTTAGGCTAGGGTTTTGTTTTGTTTTTTGGGTGGGCTTTTTTTATTTTGATAGGGGTATTAGATTAGGTGTAATTAGTTTAAAGATCTTGTAATTTGATTTTTTATTTCCTGTAATTTAGTGTTTCTTTTTTTTGGTAATTTAGCTAATTTTATTTAATTTATTTAATTGTATTTAATGTAGGGAATTTATTTAATTGTAGTGTAGTGATAAGTGTTATTGTAACTTAGGTTAGGTTTTATTTTACAGGTAAATTTGTATAGGTAGGTAGTTATTAAATAGTTAATAACGATTTAGTAACTATTCTACCTAGTTAAAATAAATACAAACTTGCCTGTAAAATAAAAATAAACCCTAAGATAGCTACAATGTAACTATTAGTTAGTTTATAGGTATTTAGTTTTAAATAGGTATTATTTAGTTAATGATAGGAATTTTTCTTTAGATTTATTTAAATTATATTTAAGTGTTAGGGTTAGACTTAGATTTAGGGGTTAATAAATATAATATAGTGGCAGCGACGTTGGGGGCGGCAGATTAGGGGTTAATAAATGTAGGTAGGTGGCGGCGATGTTAGGGGCGGCAGATTAGGGGTTAATAAGTGTAAGATTAGGGGTGTTTAGACTCGGGGTTCATGATAGGGTGTTAGGTGTAAACATACAGGGAGTGCAGAATTATTAGGCAAATTAGTATTTTGACCACATCATCCTCTTTATGCATGTTGTCTTACTCCAAGCTGTATAGGCTCGAAAGCCTACTACCAATTAAGCATATTAGGTGATGTGCATCTCTGTAATGAGAAGGGGTGTGGTCTAATGACATCAACACCCTATATCAGGTGTGCATAATTATTAGGCAACTTCCTTTCCTTTGGCAAAATGGGTCAAAAGAAGGACTTGACAGGCTCAGAAAAGTCAAAAATAGTGAGATATCTTGCAGGGGGATGCAGCACTCTTAAAATTGCAAAGCTTCTGAAGCGTGATCATCGAACAATCAAGCGTTTCATTCAAAATAGTCAACAGGGTCGCAAGAAGCGTGTGGAAAAACCAAGGCGCAAAATAACTGCCCATGAACTGAGAAAAGTCAAGCGTGCAGCTGCCAAGATGCCACTTGCCAAAAGTTTGGCCATATTTCAGAGCTGCAACATCACTGGAGTGCCCAAAAGCACAAGGTGTGCAATGCTCAGAAACAGGGCCAAGGTAAGAAAGGCTGAAAGACGACCACCACTGAACAAGACACACAAGCTGAAACGTCAAGACTGGGCCAAGAAATATCTCAAGACTGATTTTTCTAAGGTTTTATGGACTGATGAAATGAGAGTGAGTCTTGATGGGCCAGATGGATGGGCCCGTGGCTTGATTGGTAAAGGGCAGAGAGCTCCAGTCCGACTCAGACGCCAGCAAGATGGAGGTGGAGTACTGGTTTGGGCTGGTATCATCAAAGATGAGCTTGTGGGGCCTTTTCGGGTTGAGGATGGAGTCAAGCTCAACTCCCAGTCCTACTGCCAGTTTCTGGAAGACACCTTCTTCAAGCAGTGGTGCAGGAAGAAGTCTGCATCCTTCAAGAAAAACATGATTTTCATGCAGGACAATGCTCCATCACACGCGTCCAAGTACTCCACAGCGTGGCTGGCAAGAAAGGGTATAAACGAAGAAAATCTAATGACATGGCCTCCTTGTTCACCTGATCTGAACCCCATTGAGAACCTGTGGTCCATCATCAAATGTGAGATTTACAAGGAGGGAAAACAGTACACCTCTCTGAACAGTGTCTGGGAGGCTGTGGTTGCTGCTGCACGCAATGTTGATGGTGAACAGATCAAAACACTGACAGAATCCATGGATGGCAGGCTTTTGAGTGTCCTTGCAAAGAAAGGTGGCTATATTGGTCACTGATTTGTTTTTGTTTTGTTTTTGAATGTCAGAAATGTATATTTGTGAATGTTGAGATGTTATATTGGTTTCACTGGTAAAAATAAATAATTGAAATGGGTATATATTTGTTTTTTGTTAAGTTGCCTAATAATTATGCACAGTAATAGTCACCTGCACACACAGATATCCCCCTAAAATAGCTATAACTAAAAACAAACTAAAAACTACTTCCAAAACTATTCAGCTTTGATATTAATGAGTTTTTTGGGTTCATTGAGAACATGGTTGTTGTTCAATAATAAAATTAATCCTCAAAAATACAACTTGCCTAATAATTCTGCACTCCCTGTAAATGTAGTTTCCCCATAGGAATCAATGGGGCTGCGTTACTGAGATTTACGCTGCTTTTTTGCAGGTGTTAGACTTTTTCTCAGCCGGCTCTCCCCATTGATGTCTATGTGGAAATCGAGCACGAGCACGTACAACCATCTCACCGCTCACTTAAGCAGCGCTGGTATTGGAGTGTTGTGTGGAGCGCAATTTTGCTCTATGCTCACTTCTTGCCTGTTAACGCTGGGTTGATAAAAACCCGTAATACCAGCGATGCCAGAAAGTGAGCAGTGAGAATAAACTGCAAGTTAGCAACCACCCCTGTTAACGCACAAATCATAATCTAGGCGATCGCTTTTTATTGAGTTACCTTTGGGGGCCAAAAAAAATCTTGCACCAGGACCCTCTGTTGACTAGGTCCACTACTGCCCAAAATACAGTGTTTGACTGTATTGTGGGGTAGGATTATGGTGCATTTACTCTGATAGAATAAAACATATTTGGGGAAAAAATTGTATTTTAAATTAATTGTTGTATGTTAGTGGACACAAAGCAAATGTGACTTTAAAGTTTTTGCCTGTTCAAGGATATTAAACACAAAACATTTTTTTAGATAGTGTAAAATGAAAAAAAGCTTTCCAATTTGTTTCTAATATCAAGTTTACTTAGTTTTCTTAGTATTCTTTATTGAAAATCAGGCATGTATGTTTAGGAATGGCATATGTCTGAACCACTATATGGCACTAGAATGCTTTTAACAATGTTATACATTTGCAAGAGCACTAGATGGCAGCAGTGTTTGCACAAACTGCTGTCATATAGTGCTTCAAATGTGCACAATAGGTATGTGCTTAAATAAATAAGAAAATATGATAATAGAACTTAGTACACTTGAAACTTTTAAAAAACAAATTCTTTAGGTTTCATGTCCCTTTATGTCACCTTAACTGAGTACACCCTGTATAAATACCAAGCTGCAAGAATCAGAGTCGAGGATGCTCATAATTGGTTTGTCAAGGTGAAAATGTCAATCCTGTGGCATGTGTTGTCAAATCACAGACTATTGGGAACAAAATCAACCTGAAGTGTATTAATAAGCTGAGTAGATGTTATATTCCTGCTGAGATTTTTGGAAAGGTTTCTGGATGTCTAAGATATAAGCTGACAATGACTTAGGGTTTGCAGTTCGATCTTTGTCAAGCCTGAGTTAACGTGAATCTCAGGGCATTATTTCGCTTCTACAGTATGTTGTGGCGACTTTTGTGTTGGATGAGTAAGTTATTTGAGGGACAAAACTGAGATGTCCTCTACATTTGAACGGTTAAAGGTGTGATTTGTTCATATAAAACTAAAGGAGCAAGGAAATTATTTGTGTTTGTTAAACAGAATTGTGCATTTGTGACTGACAGCCCAAAAGCAATGTTGTGTGAAATGGGTTTTTAATTAAGTAAAGGTCTTTTAAGAAAATTCATGTGAAAAATTGTCTGAAAATTGTTTTCTGAAATACTGGAACAGAGTTGTTGAGGTATCTCAATGCAAAGGGGCCGAATTATCAAGCTCCGAATAGAGCTTGATGCCCCTTGTTTCTGGCGAGCCTTCAGACTCGCTGTAAACAGTAGTTATGAAGCAGCGGTTTAAAGACCGCTGCTCCATAGCTTGTCTGCCTGCTCTGAGGCCGCAGACAGAAATCAACCCAATCGAATATGATCGGGTTGATTGACACCCCCTGCTAGCGGCCATTTGGCTGCAAATCTGCAGGGGGCGGCATTGCACCAGCAGTTCCCAAGAACTGCTGGTGCAATGATAAATGCCGACAGCGTATGCTGCCGGCATTTATCGCTGTGCGGTGGACATGATACGCAACATCGTATCATGTCCGCTCGCACATTAATAAATAGGCCCCTATGTATCTGATGAGTAAAAGCAGTAATGGCTAACCTTGGCACCTCAGATGTTTTGAAACTGCATTTCCCATGATGCTTAGGAACTTCGCAGTCTAGTTGAGCATCATGGGAAATGCAGTTCCGAAACATCAGGGATGCCAAGGTTAGCCAATACTGAGATAAAGAGACATAAATCTCATGTATCAAAATTCCTTTGGTTATTTTTGTTAAAGAGAATACCTAGGTAGGCTTAGAGGTGTGTGTGTGCGTCTGAAGCACTATGTGGCATCAGTTTTATATCAATGCCAGGACCAGAAACATGGATTCCATCAGGTTTTTCAAGTGGCGTGAGTTTATTGTCAGTTAAAAGGACATTGTACACTAGATTTTTCTTTGCATAAATGTTTTGTAGATCATCCATTTATATAGCCCATCTGGTAGTGTTTTTAAAAAAATGTATAGTTTTGCTTATTTTTTAAGAACCTTGTGCTGATTTTCAGACTCCTAACCAAGCCTCACAGTGTCAGATGTATACACGTGTTTACAGACTCCTGCAGGCTCATGTTTATGTTATCTGTCTTTTCATATGCAGGGAAGGGGGGAGCGGGAGCGTCTGATCTTTTATTTACCCAGCCCCTTTCAGTGGGTGTCACAGATTACCTCATTAACAATGCTACGTTTTTAAAAGGTTTTATACTTGATTTTTAGTTCAGCATCTGTGCATATTCCTCTATATAGCAGTGTCTATTACATGCAGTTATATGATAATTAGTGTCTACTGTCCCTTTAAGTCACTTGAGAACAATAAGAACATTTTAGCACCATTTTTTCACACTGCGGCTAGCCTATAATATTGTATACCTACCATAAAGGCAAGAGCGAGGTCCTATACAAATACATGTGGAGAGTGAGGTGCCTGCTATTGGCTGTACCAACCAGCAGGGGGAGGGGTTATTAAACATAGAGAATTCATTATTTTTTTAACAAAACAGGGTGTTTTTAAATGCAACCTTGTAATGGGTAATGATTTTATCTAAGAAAAAGAATAGTAATGCAATACAGTGGAATACACGTTTAACATTTAATTGAAGGCAATACTTATTAAGTACATAATAAAAACCTATCTTAGAGAATATGTTTATATTGAGGCTGCCTGCAATTAGCTACTGTGTGGCTGTGATTTATTAACAGTCGGCTGGTCATAGGCAACCCTCTGTATACACAGAATCTCTCTGGCCACTTCACATGGACTTTATGAAAGGACGTGACTCCTGAAATGTGCTTATATGGTGTTTCTTACATAATAACATGGAATAAGTAGCCCTTCAAGACCATGCTTCCTTCTCATAAGCTAAAAAGAATTCCCCACCATTTGTAAACATTTGCAGTTCAATTAGATTACCACATATACTGGTATTTGCATTAGTGCAAATATTAACCCCTTAAGGACCAAGGTTTTTCTCAGTATCCGTGCTTAAATGATAAAAGCAATTTTAGCATTTTTGCTCACTATTGGTTTCACCTTAATTATCCGCTCACTTGTTAAGTGCACATATATATATATATATATATATATATATATATATATATATATATATATATATATATGTAAATGTAGCATGTAGAAAGCACTCAGTGGACTTCGTAGATAAGCAAAAAACTTTTATTCCACATTTAAAATATCATGACGTTTCGGGTACCAGTCCAGTCCCTTTGTCAAATGTTTCCAACGAGACAAAACAGGCCGCTGCTTCATAATTTCTGTTTCCGGCGAGCCAGAAACACGGGCATCAAGCTCCGTACAGAGCTTGATAAATTGACCCCATATGTCTAGGTTTCCATGTAATTTTTAGGAAATACTACAAAGATGAAATTATTGGTTTAACACTAAAATGTGCTATGCTTGGATTATAAGATAAATAGCGGTCACCCAATTCAAAACTGTACTGTATATTTGTTGAATTTAGACACCCCAGGGTATATATCTACAGGATTTTGATACTTTTTGCTGAACCCTATTATTGCCAAGAGCAGAAAATAAATATATTTTAAAATGTAGGGGCAACCCCCCACCACCACCACCACACACACACGCAAAATACACATTATTAAAATAAAATGGTTTTAAAATTTTTTTTTTATTAAAAGCAAATTTATTAAAAAATATATAGAAATATACTTTATTAAAATAAATTTAACACATTTTTTGCATATGCGTTCAAAACATGGTTTCTGCGTAGGAACACGTCAAATAATTCCTGTGTGACCTTAATGTAACTGCATCTACATTACATGCCTTATAATGTAAAGTCTCGCCACTGAAAAGTTGGCTAGACAAACATGGCTGACACCTTACTCGTAACCTTTACTTTAGAATTTGCAATATATCGCCCTTCTGGCGATGGATCCTATTTAAGGTGCAGGTTACTCTCCTGGACACCCGGCTTACTCCCACAGGACATCTACATCATACTTTAGCTATACTCCACATGGAATGCCCAGCTAACTCCCTAATACCGCCTACACCTACATCATTTCTTAGCTACACTCCTCTGGAACACCCAGCTAACTCCCTAATACCGCCTACACCTACATCATTTCTTAGCTACACTCCTCTGGAACACCCAGCTAACTCCCTAATACCGCCTACACCTACATCATTTCTTAGCTACACTCCTCTGGAACACCCAGCTAACTCCCTAATACCGCCTACACCTACATCATTTCCTAGCTACACTCCTCTGGAACACCCAGCTAACTCCCTAATACCGCCTACACCTACATCATTTCCTAGCTACACTCCTCTGGAACACCCAGCTAACTCCCTAATACCGCCTACACCTACATCATTTCTTAGCTACACTCCTCTGGAACACCCAGCTAACTCCCTAATACCGCCTACACCTACATCATTTCCTAGCTACACTCCTCTGGAACACCCAGCTAACTCCCTAATACCACCTACACCTACATCATTTCTTAGCTACACTCCTCTGGAACACCCAGCTAACTCCCTAATACCGCCTACACCTACATCATACTTTAGCTACACTCCTCTGGAACACCCAGCTAACTCCCTAATACCGCCTACACCTACATCATTTCCTAGCTACACTCCTCTGGAACACCCAGCTAACTCCCTAATACCGCCTACACCTACATCATTTCTTAGCTACACTCCTCTGGAACACCTAGCTAACTCCCTAATACCGCCTACACCTACATCATTTCCTAGCTACACTCCTCTGGAACACCCAGCTAACTCCCTAATACCGCCTACACCTACATCATTTCCTAGCTACACTCCTCTGGAACACCCAGCTAACTCCCTAATACCGCCTACACCTACATCATTTCTTAGCTACACTCCTCTGGAACACCCAGCTAACTCCCTAATACCGCCTACACCTACATCATTTCTTAACTACACTCCTCTGGAACACCCAGCTAACTCCCTAATACCGCCTACACCTACATCATTTCTTAGCTACACTCCTCTGGAACACCCAGCTAACTCCCTAATACCGCCTACACCTACATCATTTCTTAGCTACACTCCTCTGGAACACCCAGCTAACTCCCTAATACCGCCTACACCTACATCATTTCTTAGCTACACTCCTCTGGAACACCCAGCTAACTCCCTAATACCGCCTACACCTACATTATTTCCTAGCTACACTCCTCTGGAACACCCAGCTAACTCCCTAATACCGCCTACACCTACATCAAATCTTAGCTACACCCCTCTGGAACACCCAGCTAACTCCCTAATACCGCCTACACCTACATCATTTCCTAGCTACACTCCTCTGGAACACCCAGCTAACTCCCTAATACCGCCTACACCTACATCATTTCTTAGCTACACTCCTCTGGAACACCCAGCTAACTCCCTAATACCGCCTACACCTACATCATACTTTAGCTACACTCCTCTGGAACACCCAGCTAACTCCCTAATACCGCCTACACCTACATCATTTCCTAGCTACACTCCTCTGGAACACCCAGCTAACTCCCTAATACAGCCTACACCTACATCATTTCTTAGCTACACTCCTCTGGAACACCCAGCTAACTCCCTAATACCGCCTACACCTACATCATTTCTTAGCTACACTCCTCTGGAACACCCAGCTAACTCCCTAATACCGCCTACACCTACATCATTTCCTAGCTACACTCCTCTGGAACACCCAGCTAACTCCCTAATACCGCCTACACCTACATCATTTCCTAGCTACACTCCTCTGGAACACCCAGCTAACTGCCTAATACCGCCTACACCTACATCATTTCCTAGCTACACTCCTCTGGAACACCCAGCTAACTCCCTAATACCGCCTACACCTACATCATTTCTTAGCTACACTCCTCTGGAACACCCAGCTAACTCCCTAATACCGCCTACACCTACATCATTTCCTAGCTACACTCCTCTGGAACACCCAGCTAACTCCCTAATACCGCCTACACCTACATCATTTCTTAGCTACACTCCTCTGGAACACCCAGCTAACTCCCTAATACCGCCTACACCTACATCATTTCTTAGCTACACTCCTCTGGAACACCCAGCTAACTCCCTAATACCGCCTACACCTACATAATTTCTTAGCTACACTCCTCTGGAACACCCAGCTAACTCCCTAATACCGCCTACACCTACATCATTTCCTAGCTACACTCCTCTGGAACACCCAGCTAACTCCCTAATACCGCCTACACCTACATCATTTCTTAGCTACACTCCTCTGGAACACCCAGCTAACTCCCTAATACCGCCTACACCTACATCATTTCTTAACTACACTCCTCTGGAACACCCAGCTAACTCCCTAATACCGCCTACACCTACATCATTTCTTAGCTACACTCCTCTGGAACACCCAGCTAACTCCCTAATACCGCCTACACCTACATCATTTCTTAGCTACACTCCTCTGGAACACCCAGCTAACTCCCTAATACCGCCTACACCTACATCATTTCTTAGCTACACTCCTCTGGAACACCCAGCTAACTCCCTAATACCGCCTACACCTACATTATTTCCTAGCTACACTCCTCTGGAACACCCAGCTAACTCCCTAATACCGCCTACACCTACATCAAATCTTAGCTACACCCCTCTGGAACACCCAGCTAACTCCCTAATACCGCCTACACCTACATCATTTCCTAGCTACACTCCTCTGGAACACCCAGCTAACTCCCTAATACCGCCTACACCTACATCATTTCTTAGCTACACTCCTCTGGAACACCCAGCTAACTCCCTAATACCGCCTACACCTACATCATACTTTAGCTACACTCCTCTGGAACACCCAGCTAACTCCCTAATACCGCCTACACCTACATCATTTCCTAGCTACACTCCTCTGGAACACCCAGCTAACTCCCTAATACAGCCTACACCTACATCATTTCTTAGCTACACTCCTCTGGAACACCCAGCTAACTCCCTAATACCGCCTACACCTACATCATTTCCTAGCTACACTCCTCTGGAACACCCAGCTAACTCCCTAATACCGCCTACACCTACATCATTTCCTAGCTACACTCCTCTGGAACACCCAGCTAACTCCCTAATACCGCCTACACCTACATCATTTCTTAGCTACACTCCTCTGGAACACCCAGCTAACTCCCTAATACCGCCTACACCTACATCATTTCCTAGCTACACTCCTCTGGAACACCCAGCTAACTCCCTAATACCGCCTACACCTACATCATTTCTTAGCTACACTCCTCTGGAACACCCAGCTAACTCCCTAATACCGCCTACACCTACATCATTTCTTAGCTACACTCCTCTGGAACACCCAGCTAACTCCCTAATACCGCCTACACCTAAATCATTTCTTAGCTACACTCCTCTGGAACACCCAGCTAACTCCCTAATACCGCCTACACCTACATCATTTCCTAGCTACACTCCTCTGGAATACCCAGCTAACTCCCTAATACCGCCTACACCTACATCATTTCTTAGCTACACTCCTCTGGAACACCCAGCTAACTCCCTAATACCGCCTACACCTACATCATTTCCTAGCTACACTCCTCTGGAACACCCAGCTAACTCCCATTGGACAACTACACCTACACCATGTCTGCAATCTACCTGACTAATAAAGTATAAAAAAAAACTCCCTATTATAACTATTGGAGCTATGTTGCTACATTTATATACAATGATAACTGATATGCATTGTCATATAAAATAACAGCTAACCCTCCAGACCTATAAGCTAACACCCCCCCCCCCCCCAAGTTACAAAAAATATCAAACACTAAAATTACTGAAAATAAAAAAACACATTGCCAAAAAAAAAAACACTACCAAGAATAATAAACCCACAGTTCAGCCTATACTAAAACTAAAGTCCCCTTTAAAAAAATAAAAAAAACACTAAAAGTTTTAGCAATAGACCTTAGAACGGCTGTTTGTAGGTATTACCCGTAAGGGATACAGCTCTTTTTCTAAAAAAAAATACTACCCAATTCTACAAGAATAGTAACCACCCCACCCCCCCACAAATAAAGCCTATCTAAAACACCTACTCTAAAAACTGCCTTGAAAATTGTATTTGGTAGGGCATTGCCCTAAAGTAATTTCAACTATTTTGCCCATTAAAAAAACAAAATTATTAAAAAAAAAAAAACTATCCTAAAAAAAACCTAAGTTAAAAAACAAACAAATTCATACAAAGAGAGAAGCGCTCTAGCAGGAATGAACAACAGCTCAGTAGCTTATTCTATGGTGAGTTACTACCTAGGAGCTCACTTGTGCTTTTACAGAGGAAAACTTTCCTGAAGTATATCAGTCTGATCCCACCAACATGGTCAGTCCAGCCCCGAAATACCAGGCAATTCTCCTCTGAACAAGGAACATGACAACCCCAGATGATCGTTTCGGCCTCCCATGGGCCTCGTCAGTGAGGTGCAGCCATATTCCTCTAAGCACACTGTGCAAGGAGTTCACAATTGTCTGGGGTTGTCATGTTCCTTGTTCAAAGAAGAATTGCCTGGTATTTCAGGGCTGGACTGACCTTACTAGGCGGGATCAGACTTAAGGAAATCTTTTTTTCTGTGAAAAGCACAACTGGGCTAAACGAAGCTGCTCTTAGCTGTTAACTTGCCATAGAACAAGCTACTGAGCTGTTGTTTGTTCCTGGTAGAGTGCGTCTCTCTTTGTATGTATTTGTATTATGACCTTGGGGAGGTCTCCCTAAGGTTGATGGGGGAAACTAAGGGGGGTAGTTATCAAGCCGTCTACTTTTCTGGCTTCGCCGGCCCAATAAGCCCGCCTAAGCTCGCCTACCTTCGCCGCCGCGGACCTGAAAAAATACGCCTAAGTTATCAAATAAAGCTGTCAAAAAGCTGCGGGGCGATGAGCAGCGGACTGTGAGAGTTATCACTCATCCGATCTCGCTGCTCTTCTGCTTTTTCCCAGCTTTATTGCTAGCCTGTCACTAAGCACTCACACTAAACTACACTGTCCTATCCCTATACCAGCGCCCCCGGAGCCCCCCGCAACTCAATAAAGTTACTAACCCCTAAACCGCCGCTCCTAGACCCTGCCGCAACTCTTATAAATGTATTAACCCCTAAACCGCCGCTCCTAGACCCCGCCGCAACTCTTATAAATGTATTAACCCCTAAACCGCCGCTCCCGGACACCGCTGCCACCTACAGTATACCTAGTAACCCCTATCCTGCCCCCCCTACACCGTCGCCCTCTATTATAAAGTTATTAACCCCTATCTTGCTGATCCCGCACCTCTCCGCAACTAAATAAATAGTTTAACCCCTAAACCGCCGCTCCCTGAACACGCCGCAACCTATATTAAACCTATTAACCCCTATCCTGCCCCCCCTACACCGTCGTCACCTATAATAAATTTATTAACCCCTAATCTGCCTCCCCTACACCGTCGCCCCCTATAATAAATTTATTAACCCCTATCCTGCCCCCCACTACGCCGCCGCCACTGTAATAAAATTATTAACCCCTAAACCTAAGTCTAACCCTAACCCTAAAGCCCCCTAACTTAAATATTAATTAAATAAATCTAAATAATATTTCTATTATTAAGTAAGTTAATCCTATTTAAAACTAAATACTTACCTATAAAATAAACCCTAAAATAGCTACAATATAAATAATAATTATATTCTAGCTATTTTAGGATTTATTTTTATTTTACAGGTACCTTTCAATTTATTTTAACTAGGTACAATAGCTATTAAATAGTAATTAACTATTTAATAGCTTACCTAGCTAAAATAAACTGAAATTTACCTGTAAAATAAATCCTAACCTAAGTTACAATTACACCTAACACTACACTATACTTTAATAAATTATTCCTATTTAAAAATAAATACTTACCTGTAAAATAAACCCTAAGATAGCTACAATATAATTGATAATTACATTGTAGCTATCTTAGGATTTATATTTATTTTACAGGTAACTTTGTATTTATTTTAGCTAGTTAGAATACAGGGAGTGCAGAATTATTAGGCAAATTAGTATTTTGACCACATCATCCTCTTTATGCATGTTGTCTTACTCCAAGCTATATAGGCTCGAAAGCCTACTACCAATTAAGCATATTAGGTGATGTGCATCTCTGTAATGAGAAGGGGTGTGGTCTAATGACATCAACACCCTATATCAGGTGTGCATAATTATTAGGCAACTTCCTTTCCTTTGGCAAAATGGGTCAAAAGAAGGACTTGACAGGCTCAGAAAAGTCAAAAATAGTGAGATATCTTGCAGAGGGATGCAGCACTCTTAAAATTGCAAAGCTTCCGAAGCGTGATCATCGAACAATCAAGCGTCTCATTCAAAATAGTCAACAGGGTCGCAAGAAGCGTGTGGAAAAACCAAGGCGCAAAATAACTGCCCATGAACTGAGAAAAGTCAAGCGTGCAGCTGCCAAGATGCCACTTGCCACCAGTTTGGCCATATTTCAGAGCTGCAACATCACTGGAGTGCCCAAAAGCACAAGGTGTGCAATACTCAGAGACATGGCCAAGGTAAGAAAGGCTGAAAGACGACCACCACTGAACAAGACACACAAGCTGAAACGTCAACACTGGGCCAAGCAATATCTCAAGACTGATTTTTCTAAGGTTTTATGGACTGATGAAATGAGAGTGAGTCTTGATGGGCCAGATGGATGGGCCCGTGGCTGGATTGGTAAAGGGCAGAGAGCTCCAGTCCGACTCAGACGCCAGCAAGGTGGAGGTGGAGTACTGGTTTGGGCTGGTATCATCAAAGATGAGCTTGTGGGGCCTTTTCGGGTTGAGGATGGAGTCAAGCTCAACTCCCAGTCCTACTGCCAGTTTCTGGAAGACACCTTCTTCAAGCAGTGCTACAGGAAGAAGTCTGCATCCTTCAAGAAAAACATGATTTTCATGCAGGACAATGCTCCATCACACGCGTCCAAGTACTCCACAGCGTGGCTGGCAAGAAAGGGTATAAAAGAAGAAAATCTAATGACATGGCCTCCTTGTTCACCTGATCTGAACCCCATTGAGAACCTGTGGTCCATCATCAAATGTGAGATTTACAAGGAGGGAAAACAGTACACCTCTCTGAACAGTGTCTGGGAGGCTGTGGTTGCTGCTGCACGCAACGTTGATGGTGAACAGATCAAAACACTGACAGAATCCATGGATGGCAGGCTTTTGAGTGTCCTTGCAAAGAAAGGTGGCTATATTGGTCACTGATTTGTTTTTGTTTTGTTTTTGAATGTCAGAAATGTATATTTGTGAATGTTGAGATGTTATATTGCTTTCACTGGTAAAAATAAATAATTGAAATGGGTATATATTTGTTTTTTGTTAAGTTGCCTAATAATTATGCACAGTAATAGTCACCTGCACACACAGATATCCCCCTAAAATAGCTATAACTAAAAACAAACTAAAAACTACTTCCAAAACTATTCAGCTTTGATATTAATGAGTTTTTTGGGTTCATTGAGAACATGGTTGTTGTTCAATAATAAAATTAATCCTCAAAAATACAACTTGCCTAATAATTCTGCACTCCCTGTAGTTATTAAATAGTTATTAACTATTTAATAACTACCTAGCTAAAAGAAATACAAAATTACCTGTAAAATAAATCCTAACCTAAGTTACAATTAAACCTAATACTACACTATCATTAAATAAATTAAATAAACTACCTACAAATAACTACAATTAAATACAATTACATAAACTAACTAAAGTACAAAAAATAAAAAAAGCTAAGTTACAAAAAATAAAAAAATAAGTTACAAACATGTTAAAAATATTACAACAATTTTAAGCTACTTACACCTAATCTAAGCCCCCTAATAAAATAACAAACCCCCCCAAAATAAAAAAAATGCCCTACCCTATTCTAAATTAAATAAAGTTCAAAGCTCTTTTACCTTACCAGCCCTTAAAAGGGCCATTTGTGGGGGCATGCCCCAAAGAAAACAGCTCTTTTGCCTGTAAAAGAAAAATACAACCCCCCCCCCAACATTAAAACCCACCACCCACATACCCCTAATCTAACCCAAACCCCCCTTACAAAAACCTAACACTAATCCCCTGAAGATCATCCTACCTTTAGTCGTCTTCACTCAGCCGAGCCACCGATGGAACCGAAGTGGACATCCGGAGAGGAAGAAGTTAAACCTCCAAGCGGTGCTGAAGAAATCTTCCATCCGATGAAGTCATCATCCAGGCGGCGCTGAAGAAAAGTCTTCGATCCGGCTGATGTCTTCTTCAAAGAGGCGCTGAAGAGGTCTTCTATCCGGGCAAAGTCATCTTCCAAGCCGGGTCTTGAATCTTCTTTCCGCCGACGCGGAACCTCCTTCTTCACCGACGGACTACGACGAATGAAGGCTCCTTTAAGGGACGTCATCCAAGATGGCGTCCCCTCAATTCCGATTGGCTGATAGCATTCTATCAGCCAATCGGAATTAAGGTAGGAAAATTCTGATTGGCTGATGGAATCAGCCAATCAGATTCAAGTTCAATCCGATTGGCTGATTCAATCAGCCAATCAGATTGAGCTTGCATTCTATTGGCTGATCGGAACAGCCAATAGAATGCGAGCTCAATCTGATTGGCTGATTCCATCAGCCAATCAGATTTTTCCTACCTTAATTCCGATTGGCTGATAGAATCCTATCAGCCAATCGGAATTGAGGGGACGCCATCTTGGATGACGTCCCTTAAAGGAGCCTTCATTCGTCGTAGTCCGTCGGTGAAGAAGGAGGTTCCGCGTCGGCGGAAAGAAGATTCAAGACCCGGCTTGGAAGATGACTTCGCCCGGATAGAAGACCTCTTCAGCGCCTCTTTGAAGATGACATCGGCCAGATCGAAGACTTTTCTTCAGCGCCGCCTGGATGATGACTTCATCGGATGGAAGATTTCTTCAGCGCCGCTTGGAGGATTAACTTCTTCCGCTCCGGATGTCCACTTCGGTTCCATCGGTGGCTCGGCTGAGTGAAGACGACTAAAGGTAGGATGATCTTCAGGGGATTAGTGTTAGGTTTTTGTAAGGGGGGTTTGGGTTAGATTAGGGGTATGTGGGTGGTGGGTTTTAATGTTGGGGGGGGGTTGTATTTTTCTTTTACAGGCAAAAGAGCTGTTTTCTTTGGGGCATGCCCCCACAAAAGGCCCTTTTAAGGGCTGGTAAGGTAAAAGAGCTTTGAACTTTATTTAATTTAGAATAGGGTAGGGCATTTTTTTATTTTGGGGGGGTTTGTTATTTTATTAGGGGGCTTAGATTAGGTGTAAGTAGCTTAAAATTGTTGTAATATTTTTAACATGTTTGTAACTTATTTTTTTATTTTTTGTAACTTAGCTTTTTTTATTTTTTGTACTTTAGTTAGTTTATGTAATTGTATTTAATTGTAGTTATTTGTAGGTAGTTTATTTAATTAATTTAATGATAGTGTAGTATTAGGTTTAATTGTAACTTAGGTTAGGATTTATTTTACAGGTAATTTTGTATTTCTTTTAGCTAGGTAGTTATTAAATAGTTAATAACTATTTAATAACTATTCTAACTAGCTAAAATAAATACGAAGTTACCTGTAAAATAAATATAAATCCTAAGATAGCTACAATATAATTATTAATTATATTGTAGCTATCTTAGGGTTTATTTTACAGGTAAGTATTTATTTTTAAATAGGAATAATTTATTAAAGTATAGTGTAGTGTTAGGTGTAATTGTAACTTAGGTTAGGATTTATTTTACAGGTAAATTTCAGTTTATTTTAGCTAGGTAAGCTATTAAATAGTTAATAACTATTTAATAGCTATTGTACCTAGTTAAAATAAATTGAAAGGTACCTGTAAAATAAAAATAAATCCTAAGATAGCTAGAATATAATTATTATTTATATTGTAGCTATATTAGGGTTTATTTTATAGGTAAGTATTTAGTTTTAAATAGGATTCATTTAGTTAATAAGAGTTAATTTATTTAGATTTATATAATTAATATTTAAGTTAGGGGGGCGTTAGGGTTAGGGTTAGACTTAGGTTTAGGGGTTAATAATTTTATTACAGTGGCGGCGGCGTAGTGGGGGGCAGGATAGGGGTTAATAAATTTATTATAGGTGGCGACGGTGTAGGGGGGGCAGATTAGGGGTTAATAAATTTATTATAGGTGGCGACGGTGTAGGGGGGGCAGGATAGGGGTTAATACATTTAATATAGGTTGCGGCGGGTTCAGGGAGCGGCGGTTTAGGGGTTAATACATTTATTATAGTTGCGGTGGGCTCCGGGAGCGGCGGTCTAGGGGTTAATATGTATAGAGTAGCTTGCGGTGGGCTCCGGGAGCGGCGGTTTAGGGGGTAATAACTTTATTTAGTTGCGGCGGTGTAGGGGGGACAGATTAGTGGTGTTTAGACTCGGGGTACATGTTAGGGTGTTAGGTGTAGACAGCTCCCATAGGAATGAATGGGATGTCTGTCAGCAGCGAACTTGTACTTTCGCTATGGTCAGACTCCCATTGATTCCTATGGGATCCGCCGCCTCCAGGGTTGGCGGTTTGAAAACCAGGTACGCTGGGCCGTAAAAGTGCCGAGCGTACCTGCTAGTTTTTTGATAACTAGCAAAAGTAGTGAGAATGTGCCGCACTTGTGTGCGGAACATCTGGAGTGACGTAAGAATCGATCTGTGTCGGACTGAGTCCGGCGGATCGAACCTTACGTCACAAAATTCTACTTTTGCCGGTCTCGAGCCTTTGATAACTAAGGCGTATCAGCCTCGCCACAAATACGCTGCGGAATTCCAGCGTATTTGAGGTTGACGGCTTGATAACTAGGCCCCTAAATGTGGACTCTTTGCCCAGTGTGCTTAGAGGAATATGACTAAACCTCACTGATGAGGTTCCCAGAAGGCAGAAACGATTGTCTGGGGTTGTCATGTTGTTCAAAGGATAATTGCCTGGTATTTCGGGGCTGGACTGACCTTACTTTGGGGGGTCAAACTGATATACTTCTGGAAAGTTTTCCTCAGTAAAAAGCCTGCATCTCCTTTAGTAGTTAGCATATCAATGACGATCAGGCTTCCTCCAATCATTGCGCGCCTCACGAGCTGGACGCCAAAGGGGACACAAAATGATTGGAGGAAGTCGGATTCGTCATTGATCTGCTCAATACTGAAGGAGATGCGGGCAGAGGTTCAGTAGTAAGTTTACAGTAACAAAAAGGTAAGTATTTTAAAAAAGAAATGTAATTGTAAAGTTTAATGACCTACAGTGCCCATGTATTTAAGATTATTTTTAAATACTGGGCTTTAAATCATTCAACTTTACCATCACTTTAAACAACTAATATAGGGGTTGATCAAAATCCTATAGAAAATCTAATTAATGATTAATCTACAAAAATCCTCATACACTTTAATAGTGACTTTTGCACAAATAATCAATAAATAATCTTTTCAAAAAGATTGTGATCGCCCCATCTTTTAAAAATAAAATATCTACATATGCTAATCTTTGCTTTGAATGCAGCAGTATATCTAGCATTGATTTACTGCTTAATGTCACTTTAAGATTTTTTAGCAGACAGAGAAACAGGTTATATAAACCCTTTAGACCGTAACTGCTCTCTAAATATTTTTGTATTTAATAAAAATGTTCTGTAAAATAGGTAATAGCTGAAAGGTATAAGGTTTTTTTTGTCTATAGAATAAAAAATGTCATTTTTAAAAACTTATTTTTTATAAATACTATAAAAGCATTAAAATATCTTTAAGAAATATACATTTAATTCAACAAAAGAAAATGACGGCAGATTATGTTACACATACGTCCCCTAAAAAAGTGAACCAACCGGCCAGACGTGTTAATAAAATTTATCAAAAACTGATAAAGCCTAAATAGTCTGGGAGAGATTTGTGGTAAGACTTTGTTATCTACTTCGATAATTTCGAAGACATTCCTGAGCAGATTAAGATATCCGTAGACATAATAAGTCTGAATATGGCGCTCGGCAATATAACCTTTTTAGCTTCTAGTAGGTGAATATGAAGTGAAAAGATTAGCACTGATTAAGATTATCTCAATTGTCCTGGCCCCTGTTAAAAGAATATATATGTACCCACAGTTAGTTAACCCTTCTAATACATACAATATTTAAAGGGACATGAACCCCAAATTGTTTCTTTTATAATTCAAATAGAGCATACAATTATAAACAACTTTACAATTAACTTCTAGCATCAAATTTGCTTAATTTTCTTGGTATCCTTTGTTGAATGATTTGTATTGCACTACTGAGAGCTAGCTGAACACATGTGGGTAGATTTACCAAGCAGCGGATGCTGCTATCTACCCCTGTACTTTACAGCTTGCCGGAAATGTAAGTTGATTGACACCCCCTGCTAGCGGCCGATTAGCCACAAATGTGCAGGGGGCGGCATTGCACAAGCATTTAACTAGAAATGCTTATGCAATGTTAAATGCCAACAGCATCGGATCATGTCCACCCGCACATTGATAAATCTACCCCATGGGCTGAATTGATGACAAGAGGCATATATGTACAGCTATCAATCAGGAGAAAGCTCCCAGGAGTGCATTGCTGCTTCTAAGTATTCTCTTCAACAAATGATACCAAGAGAATGAAGCTAATTAGATCATAAAATTAAAGGGACAAAACTCCCAAAACATTTTCATGATTTAGATAGAACATACAAATTAAAACAACTTTCCAATTTACTTCTATTATCAATTTTTCTTTGTTTTCTTGTTATCCTTTGGTGAAAGCCAGGAAGTTCAGGAGCGTGCACGTGTCTGTAGCACTATATGGCAGCAGTTTTGCAACAATGTTATACATTAGCAAGAGCACTAGATGGCAGCGCTATTTCCTGTCATGCAGTGCTCCATATGTGCACATTACCTATCTGGATATCTGTTCAACAAAGAATAAAATGAGAACGATGCAAATTTGATAATAAAAGTAAATAGGAAACTTTATAAAAATGGTATTCTCTATCTGAATCATAAAATATGTTTTATTATTTTTTTATGTCCCTTTAAACTGTAAAGTTGTTTATAAACTGTATGCTCTATCTGAATCGTACAAGTTAAATTTTGACTTTACTGTCCCTTTAATCTGCTAAGTATACGTGAAAAGATTAGGAAATTGAGCTCAAACTTCTGTTCTAATTGGATTTGCGCACTATTTTCTTAAATCTTCATTTAATTAAACCTATGCCTGCGGTGAAGGAATTTATACGGCCAGTATGAAAACATCTTATATTTCCAATATTTTGGTGATTTATCTGAACGGCGTTTGTTAGATTTTAACAATAGAAAAATACATTAATAATTGGATAAAATATTAGTAATACACTGATTTGAGAGAAAATCTTTGTCAGAAACAGGAAGTATTAAAGTTTACTAACACCTGTATCTGCAAAAAAATAATTCCATGACAAAAAGCAAAGCAAACTGTATTGAAATTGATGCAGTTTAAAGGGATAGTCTAGTCAAAATTAAACTATCATGATTCTGATAGAGCCATGCAATTTTAAGCAACTTAAATTACTCCTATTATCATTTTTTATTTGTTCTCTTTGTATCTTTATATGAAAAAGCAAGAATGTAAGCTTAGGAGCTGGCTCATTTTTGGTTGAGCACCTGGGTAGCGCTTGCTGATTGGTGGCTAAATGTAGACCCAGGTGCTGAACTAAAAATGCGATCATGAAAGTTTAATTTTGACTAGACTATCCCTTTACTCCACCGGTTGCTGCGTAATCTGAATCATAATGCCCAAAGCAAGCAACAGGCAGGATTTTGATTGTGAATAAGCTGACTTGCTTTGTCTCTGCTCCTTCTTTTTTTATATATTTATTATTACTGTATTTACTGAATTTGAATGTTGATCCTATTGCTGCTAAATGACAAGCTATTGAGTTAGGAGGTACCATCTTTTTGTAGGTACCCTGTGTCTGGCAACCCTGTATGACAGCATGACGAAAATGAAGATATTTTACTCAATTTTCAGCTTGCCACACATAGGCAGGCGCAGCAACCCTTGCACACAGTAAAAAAGCACTGTATCTTTCTGGAAGCATTAACAAGGGCTTTTTTTTATATTTAATCGGCAGAAAAAAAGGGGAATGCCCTTTTAAGGCAATGCCCATCCAAATTCCCTTTTTGGGGCAATGGGTAGCTAAGGGTTTTTTTACTTAGGATTTTCTTATTTTTGGGGGGGTTGTAATGTTAGGGAGTAATTTATTTTCTTTTTTGCAAAAGAACTGTTAACTTTAGGGCAATGCCCTCTAAAAGGCCCTTTTAAGGGTTGTTGGTATTTCTAGATTAGTAGGGGTGTTTTATTTTGGAGTGGGTTTTTTTAACGGGGGTATTAGAATAGGAATATTTTTAATTATTTTGGATAATATTGTTTGTTATTTTTTATAAGGGTAGTTTTTTTATTTTCTGTAATGTTAGGGTTTTTTGGTAATGTAGATTGTTTTATTTTTTGTAATTTTTTTTTTGTAGTATGTTTTTAATTTATTATATGTATTTTAATTGGGGTTAAGTTAGGGGGTGTTAGGTTAGGGGGTTTAGTTATTAGTTTAATACTTTACCTTGTAGGAGGTGTTGGTTTAGGGGTTAATAGTTTATTTAGATACTTTGTGTTGTGGGGGCATGGTGGTTTAGGGGTTAATAACTTTAATTAGGTACTTTGTGTTTTGGGGGGTTGGCAGTTTAGGGGTTAATCATTTTAATAGTGTTTGCGATGTGGGGGGATGGCAGTTAAGGGGTTTTGAATGGCGTTTTGATGTCTCAGTTTATTTATTTATTTTGTTTTTTATTTTTACGAGTGAATTTAACTTACAGAAAAAAAAATAGTCTTTATTTTTTAGCTACACGTGCAATATACTGGCGTAAGTTACTGGCAAAGCCAGAAATGTGTGGTTGTGCACATTTTTGAACATCACCAGTTTTTCCGACTTACACCAGTATGTCATATGGCGGCGTGTGTTATGTGAATTACCCGATGTGTGAGGTGAACTTACGGGTAGGGTTGCCAGGTGTCCGGTATCTGACCAGACAGTCTGGTATTTCTGTTTGCTGTCCGGTAATATCTATCTACATTCAAATGTCTGTTTTTTAGGGGTCCTTAACTTTCACTTTGGTGCTGTTGTGCCATACACCCCAAATAAAGACTGTCTGCCTTACAAATGTGACAATCTTCCATCCTGGCTGAGCTGCCTTTGATCACTGAAACTTACGGTCAGTGGCAAAGGGAACCTGAGTAGTGCGGCGCTCTGCTTCCGAACCTGGTGATATGTCAATCATGTGATGCTGATACCTTGAGTAGCATGGTTCTCCTCTTCTGAGTCTGAATGTGAGTGTCAGTCATGTGATGCTCTAATGTCACCAAGTCTAGCGCGGTTGCTGTGTCAGAAATCCTGCAAGGGAGTGAGTCACACTTAATACCTGACAAAGCTGTATGTGAACTTCCTTTTTGTTCCTGGCCACTAAATAAGTTTTTGTTTTGCTGTCTTTTAGAAGTTGCTCTAGCTACTACTTTAACTTTTTTTTAAAGGAACATAAACCCCCAAAAAATGATTTGATGATTTAGATGGAACATACAATTCTTAACAACTTTCCAGTTTACTTCTATTATCAAATTTGCCTCATTCTCTTGGTATCCTGTGTTGAAGAAGCAACAATGCAGTACTGGATGCCAGGTGACTCAATGACAAGAGACATATATGTACAGACACCAACCCGAAGCTAGCTCCCACTAGAACATTGCTGCTCTAGAGCCTACCTAGGTATGCTTTTCTAAAAAGCATATTCAGAGAATGAAACAAATTATATAATAGAGTTAAATTTAAAAGTTGTTTAAAATGGTATGTTCTATCTGAATCATCAAAGTTTTTGAATTACTGTCCTTTTATGTCCAGCTGCTACTCTGGATGTTTTCTATAGGAAATAGCAGATACATAGTTAATAACTGAATTTCAAATGGGCAAAAATCAGAGCAAACAAATATATTTTTAGTGTGTGATAAAACCAATAAGAAGTTCCTCACTCTCTGGACTTTTAAAGCAAATACAGGTACAAAACACTTTAGCTAGACTGCTTGGGAACAAAAAAAGGTTTGGATTTTGTAATATTTGTATATTTGCATCTGCAAAATGGGACAGTTTAAAAGAGGGGATGAGCCCAAAAGGTTATACAACAATATCTGACGTCATTAGACAATATTTACATGTCGTATCACAGATTATATATTCAACCTAAAGGTAGTTTTATATCATTTGTCATATTTTTTAGAGATCGCATCATCAGAATAAATAAATGGTAATATTTGTGGTTTTAAATAAATATAAATTAGTATTTGTATTATTGAACACAAAACCAAACTAAAGACACAAGCAGAGAAGATTATGACTTACTGAAAAGGGAAAATCATTATTTTTAATATTTTTTCGTTGAAAAAATAAATAAATAAAAATATATTCATTTAAAGTTTATATTTCAGAATAATTCTGGATTTGGGTATTTGCACCTGTAATAAAAAATGTTTAGTGATGTTTTATAACATTCTTCTTCTTCAGAACAGCCAAACTCTCTCCTCCAAAGAATGAGTATCAATGAGGTTTCCGCTAGAAAAGAAGAAAAAGCTATGAAATATACTTCTTGTGAGTTTTGCTCGGTTTTTCTTTAAAGGGACATATAGAGGATTATATTATTCTACTGCTGTTTGCATTTAACTTATGCGTTTAACCCTTGCAAACTCATTGACAAGAGGTATGCAAATTCAGTAGTAGATTGATGCTTCTGAGCCTACCTAGGTATGCTTTTTAATGAAGGATACCAAGAGAACAAAGCAAATTTGATAAGAGAAGTAAATGTAAAAGTCTCTTAAAGCTGTATGCTTTATCTCACTGATTTTCAAACCTGTCCTCAGGCCTCCCTAATAGGCCAGATTTTGAGGATATCTATACTAGAGCACAGGTGAAATAATCATCTGATTAGTTTCCATGGTTAAAGGGACACTGAACCCAAATTTTTTCCTTTCGTGATTCAGATAGAGCATGCAATTTTAAGCAACTTTCTAATTTACTCCTATTATCAATTTTTCTTCGTTCACTTGCTATCTTTATTTGAGCAAGAAGGCATCTAAGCTTCTCTTTTTGGTTCAGAACTATAGTATATATGTTAAATAAAGTGTTTTATTATTCCCCTATTATATATCATTCACATAGTGTCTAATTCAGCACTAGGCTTTAATGCCAAAAATCCTTTATCCCTCCTAATATATCCTGGTTCAGAACTCTGGACAGCATTTTTTAATTGGTGAATGAATTTATCCACCAATCAGCAAGAATAACCCAGGTTATTCATCAAAAATGGGCCGGCATCTAAACTTACATTCTTGCATTTCAAATAAAGATACCAAGAGAAAGAAGAAAATTTGATAATAGGAGTAAATTAGAAAGTTGCTTAAAATTGCATGCTCTATCTGAATCACAAAAGAAAAAATTTGGGTTCAGTGTCCCTTTAATTTACCTGCTCTAATGCAGGGTAATCGTGAAAACCTGGCCTTTTGGGAAGGCCTGGGGACAGGTTTAAAAACCAGTGCTGTATCTGAATCAACATTTAATTTTGACTTTCATGTCCTTTTGAATCTGTCAGAAAACCATTTTCACTCAGGTTTTTGCCCTAATTTTGGATTTTCCTAATTAAACAACCTTGACTACTGCAAAAAGCCGCAGAAAAATGTCCTCGTGTTTACTCAGCTGGACTGTAAAAAAACCTGACATATTGAAGATTTAAAGGGATATTGTATTGAAATATTAGTTTCATGCACATGAAAGAGCATGATTTAAACAGCAAAATATATGATTTTTTTGTTGTCTGATGAAATGTTTAACACCTAACCGAGTAGTTAGTGCATGTGTGGTGACACTTTTTTTCGGCCATGTTTGTAATGCATTGAGGTATACAAAGCCTGTATCATATAGCTGTCACTCAGTGTCCAAGATAGATTTTACTAGCTAGCCTGCTTTAATATTGGGCTGTCCGGTTGAAAACTGAACATCTGGTAACCCTAATCTTCACCAGTAATAAGCACAACTGCCTCTGCTTTACATGTGAAAATGGTCAATAGTTCAGTTTCTTCATTATGGATCAGAGTGAATCATGGTTCATAATATAAAACCTGCCCATCAAGGAATAATGGTTACACACATGCAAAACAAAACAAAAGCTCAAAAATTAAATTCTGTAGGAAAAATACTAATATTGAATTATAACGATTTAATGATTATTTTCTTATTGGCAGACCTTATTATGTCAATGACATGTATTACAGAGGCACGTTTAGTAATCTTGTCCAATTGTGGAATTTCAGGATTCATCCTCACATATGAAGAATTCTATTGCTTTATTACGCTTATCTTGTGCATATATTATTTGTACATTCTTATCTTGTATCTCTTGACATCTCTGCTACTTCTCTGCGTATAATCAGTAATTGGGCTTCTGTCTTTGGTTAGCTAATCTATCACTGATAGTGGAGGAAATAGTCTCTGCTATTTGCACAGTATGAATGACAGTCTAATCTTCCTCCTAATATAAAACTATAGATATTATTAGCATTGTAAATTGGTGCAATAAAAAGCAAGCTCTAATGCTGATAGCACTATTATACTGTCTAAATGATACTATTTTGTTGATTGATTGTGTAATAAAAATGAAACAAAACGCCATTACATGTTGAGCGCAAAAGATCACTTATGTGAAAGTGATATTTGCACTCAATTTTGTCATATCAGCGCACGTAAATGTGCGCTGGTATTACAAGTGAGGTGCAATGCGAACGCAACCTTCGCATTGTACGGAAAAATTGCACTCACAAGAGTGCACTTCCATAGGCTCCAATGGGCGAAGTGGCGCAGCCATGGGCAGCAAATATAAATATATATGTATATGAATATATACATATATATTTATGTGTTAATCTGTGTATATACACACATTAACACATAAATATATATGTATATATTCATATACATATATATTTATTGAGAACATACAGTCCCCATAGACCCGCAATGTAAAGGCATTTTTCAGTGCCATTATTTTTTCTCCTGCACCCATTACTTTTAACCCCAGTTTTTCTTTGTTTTGTTTTTAAATAAAGATGCTTTTTTAATTATTACTATTATTTTTATTATTATTATTATTATTATTAATAATAATAATAATAAAAGAAACACCACTTCAATTTGGGGTCAACAATTGGGGGACATTTAGAAAATTAACCAGAGATCTGATCTATGGTTAATTTTCTGAGCACTAATTGCTACCGCGAACTCGCGGTAGCAATAACCAGTCACTTGTAATGGGGTGCGTGATAAATTAGCACTCCACTTAAAATCTAGCCCTAAAAGGGGCATTTAAAGGCTCTAAAGGTAATATCTAGTGTGTTTTGATAGAACACTTTTTTGCTTTAAACATATTTCTTTATTTTTCTATGGGCTAGTTTACAGTGGCTTAGCAGCAGCTTACTTTTGCACACAAACAATATCAGATTTTCCCAGCTTTTGAGAACAATCACCAAAATTACAAGTTGTGCGCTAAACCCGGTGTGTAAATAATGCTAAAAATTTAGAGGTACCTCACTTTCCATAGCGCTGCCATTGCAAGGTACAGAAAAACCTTCTTGTGTTGTGCGTTATAGTGCGTTAAGCTCGATACTGCACAAAAGTCAAGGCCTGACTTGATGTGCTCATGCACGTATTCCCCCATAGACATCAATGGAGAGAAAGTGTTAGAAACAAACTAACACCTGTGATCGCGGAATGGCAACGTTTTAACGCAATTCCCATTGATGTCTATGGGGACAAGAAGATTATGTAAAAACCTAACAACCTAACATAAACCCCTAGTCTAAATCCCCCTAATTCTCGCCTCCCGACATTGGCGACACTCAATAAAGTGATTAGTCACTAAACTGCCGCCCCACGCATCTCTAACACCTAAATAAACCTATTAACCCCTAAACCGCCGACCCTCCACATTGCAACTACTATAATAAAGCTATTAACCCCTAAACTGCCGCCCCCCCCCCACATCGCAACACACTAAATTAAACTATTAACCCCTAACACCCCCCTAACTTTAAATTAAAGTTACAATATAACTATATTAAAATAAATAAAAACTTACCTGTGAAATAAAAAAAAACATAACTATTTAAAGAAAAAGAAAATTAACTAAAAATAAAAAACTAAATTATAAAATTAAAAAATCCTTACACTACGAAAAAATAAAAAAAACTAACATTACAAAAAAAATACACTAAAATTACGAAAAATAAAAAAATTTAAGATTACAAAAAAAACAAACGAAATGACCCAATATAATAAAAATTAAACCTAATCTAGTAACCCTATAAAAAACAAAAAAGCCACCCCAAAATAACCCCCTAATCTAATAATAAACTACCAATAGCCCTTAAAAGGGCCTTTTATAGGGCATTTCCCTGAAGTAATCAGCTCTTTTACCTAAACAAAAATTACAAAGTACCCCCTAACAGTAAACCACAACCAACCAACCCCCCAAAAAAACACTTTATTTTAGTGTTAGCGATGTGGGTGGGCGGCGGATTTGGGGTTAATAGGATTATGATAGTATTTGCAATGCAGGGGGGATGGCGGTTTAGGGGATAATAGTGTAGTTTATGGGTGTTAGTGTACTTATTTATAACATTATTGCTATGAGTTTTGTAAAAACATTTTTGTTTTGCAAAATCCATTACTACTGGTCTTTGATCTCTGAATGGATCACAGCGGTATAAGCCATAATGCTAGCATAATAGCCGGACTGCACAACTTGTAATAAAGGCGCAATGAAAATTCCACACTCAAAAGCCATTTTTTGAGTGCTTAATGGAGAGTTGCGGTACAGGCTAAAACGCTTGCGGTATAGCTGTACCGCCGCAACTTGAAATACGGGGGAACTGCCATTCTGCACGCAAAGGCCAATTTTTTAGCAGTATAGTCGTATTGCAAAACTTGTAATTTTGCCCAATGGAAATAGTGCTCGCGATTTACGCTCATTGGGTTAGTGTGAACGAAAACATTGTTTAAAAGGTAGTAAATTAAATAAAAGTTGTACCAAAGACACTATAAATACACTAAAATAAACTGTTACACTCATATAAACACTATCTGATAAAAACTAGTCCTATAAATATTCATAAAAAGTATTTATAAAGGTTAAAAGATATATGGCCTTATATTTGAATGCAAAGGGCTATAATATATCTATCTATTTATCTATCTCTCTCTCTATATACTGTATATAAATATGTATATGTATATATATATATATATATATATATATTGTTTTATCTGAAAAAACAAGCGCACAAGGCACCTCTCATAGTGCAAAACATTTATTAAAGTAATAGAAATTAGACAGTCACAAGGAAATTTCCCATGCAATGGCTACTCACAAAGAAACCCTCAATCAAATGAGGTAAGGTATAAGCCGCAAAGTAAAGGTACAGATGTACTTTTTTTAACTGTTGTCCAAGTGGTACTAGTCATCACAGTGGAAGACAAAGTCCTTATTTGAATTTGAGCTAAAAGCTCCACAAATGATCCATTATGGTTGAGTACCAGGGCTAACAGGGACACATTAAATCCTCCATTCATGATGAGCCTCTGATGAAGCGGTATTCCCATGAAACGTGTTAGGCCACGCCCACCTTACATCACGTTTTTACTCCTGAGCAGTATTATATTGTAACTGACGATCTGCATTTACTTAGCGTGGTAAATATACCATTGGGCATATTTATGAGACACACATTGTCCCTGGAGGATATAATGTGTCCCTAGGTGCCTTGTGCGCTTGTTTTTTCAGATAAAACAATTTTGTGAAACTCGGATTGAAAACCTGAGGGGTTCTTTAACAAGCAGCCAGCATTTCCTGTGGAGCAACAAAGGACACATTAAGAGAACATACGTTGTTATAACACATCAAAGCTAAGAACTGTGTTTTTGAAGTGATTGATTTTATTTATTTATTTACATTATATGCTTTAAAATATTGTTCTTTATTTTGGAATTATATTGAAATTATATTGTTATAGTGTGCGCAGCTGGTTTTCAGCCAGGAGCTGTGTCTCCTGACTGTTTTATATATATATATATATATATATATATATATATATATATATATATATATATATACTGTATATATATATATATACTGTATATATATATATATATATATATATATATATATTGTATATATATATATACATACAGCACACAGAGGAAGTCCAGCACTCACTTACAAGCTCTCAGCTAAGATTAAAAGCAAAAATGGAAGAGTTAATTACCGCATCTAGCCAAAGGTATATATATAGAGAGAGAAATATATATATATTTAATAATAAAAATTAAAACAAATTCTAAGTGAAGAACATAGGGATGTAAAATATGTATAACGCGATTCGTGTTTATATCATTTGTCTAAAATAGTGTCAGGTTTGCGCTCATGAAAACGTAGTTTTTTAAAGGCACATTATTGAAATTACATATAAAATATTAAAAAATATTAATAATAATTATTAAATATAATATACTGTAAAAAATTCTAAATATATAAATAATCCATAGAATATATATATATACAGTATATATATATATATATATATATATATATATATATTACAGTATCTATAATAATATTTAATATTTATTAATAATATTTTTTTATATTTTATATATAATATTTCAATAATGCATCTTCAGATAAATACGTTTTTATGTGCGTAAACCTGACACTGTGTTAGGACTAAATCTTGAAACATGAATCGTGTTACACTTATTTTACATTCCTATGTTTTCACATAGAAAAAAATGAAATTTGTATTATTAATGTATAAATAAAATAAATATATATATACCTATATATCTATAGCAATAGATATACAGGTATAGGTATATACAGATATATATAAAGAAATAAACGTATTCCTGTAAGTGAAGAACATTGAAATGGGAAATATTAATACGTCTGTCGTGTTAGCTTTTGAGCGATAAGTGTTATGTTTTTTTATTTTACGCTCTTCATTGAAGTCTCTCGGGTAAATGCATTAATGCGGTTGCCATATCCAAAGGCCGGTAGTTATCACGTGTCAGGTCTCACTTGTGTGCAAATTTCTTATTTCCAACTTGTAATACCTGTGCTGCCCAACGCATGCAAAAGTTTATGCTTGAGCGGAAACACTAAATAGCACACCACTTGTAATCTAGCCCTAAGTGTTTAATCCCTGCAAAATTATTAAATACATAATCAAAGTTGTGCTCCCCTGTCATTCCAGTGAGAACGCAGCTGGTGAGGAAATTGGAAGCAAGGATACATGTGCATACGCCAATCACTATCCGCAACTTTATCTGGAGCAGAAAGCGGGTGTTCCCAGAATACATTTCAGACTACATTTTAACACTACTGAAGGGGCAGTAAAAGTTTAAGAATATAATAAAAAATTTCAGTTGTGTGTAGTGCTTGTATAATTTATTTTGTCCCCTTTTCCTATAAACGAAAGTTGAAAAAAAAAATGATTTTTTTTTTGTATAAACTTTTTATTGAGGTAATCATGAGTTAAACATACATTCACATCATTTGGACAAATTTCAAAGTACAATGTTGGGTCATTCAAAGAATTACATGAATGAACTATATGTCCATTATATTAATATCATTAACCTCAGTTTGTTTTGATTTTTAACATGAGAGATAACGAATAGAAAGAAAGAGGAAAAGAGATGGAGAGTAGAAAAAAAAGTATTGTCCTCTTGTATAGAGCCTAAGTTCTAAAATCTGAGCTGATATGGAGGCTTTCATTGATCTTTTATATATTTTGTTCATATCCCCTATGGCTATGTTAGTGTTTCACTCCTTTTCCCAACGTTTCATATATTGGTGTTCTGTAACTAGTAGGACCTGTTGTAGCATATTATATATAACTAGTACTAAAGCCCGTGTACACGGGCCATTTTTTGCAGTACAGCGGTTCCACCCCTTGCACTCTCCCCCCTCTCTTTTGCTCTCTTTTCCCCCCTCTCTTTTGCTTTCTCTCCCCTTTCTCCTTTGCTTTCTCTCTCTCCTCTTTTGCTCTCTCTCTCCCCTCTTTTGCTCTCTCTCTCCCCTCTTTGGCTCTCCCCCCCTTTATTTGCTCTCTCTCCCCCCTCTTTTGTTCTCTCCCCCCTCTTTTGTTCTCTCCCGCCTCTTTGGCTCTCTCCCCCCCTCTTTGGCTCTCCTCCCCCCTCTTTGGCTCTCCCCCCCCCTCTTTGGCTCTCTCCCCCCCCCTCTTTGGCTCTCTCCCCTCTTTTACTCTCTCTCCTCTTTGGCTCTCTCTCTCCCCTTTGGCTCTCTCCCCCCCTTTGGCTCTCCCCCCCCCTTTGGCTCTCTCCCCCCCCCCCCTTTGCCCCCCCCCTTTGGCTCTCTCCCCCGCCTTTGGCTCTCCCCCCCTTTGGCTCTCTCCCCCCCTCTTTGGCTCTCCCCCTCCTCTTTGGCTCCCCCCCCTCTTTGGCTCTGCCCCCCCTCTTTGGCTCTGCCACCCCCTCTTTGGCTCTCTCTCCCCCCTCTTTGGCTCTCTCCCCTCTTTTGCTCACCTCTTTGGCTCTCTTTCCTCTTTGGTTCTCTCTCTCCCCCCTCTTTGGCTTTCCCCCCCCTTTATCTCTCCCCCCCCTTTGGCTCTCTCCCCCCCTCTTTGGCTCTCTCCCCCCCTCTTTGGCTCTCTCCCCCCGCTCTTTGGCTCTCCCCCCCTCTTTGGCTCTCCCCCCCCCCTCTTTGGCTCTCTCTCCCCCCTCTTTGGCTCTCTCTCCCCCCTCTTTGGCTCTCTCTCCTTTTTGGCTCTTTTCCCTCTTTGGCTCTCTCTCTCCCCCCTCTTTGGCTCTCCCCCCCCTTCTCTTTGGCTCTCCCCCCCCTCCCCCCCTTCTCTTTGGCTCTCCCCCCCTTCTCTTTGGCTCTCCCCCCCTTCTCTTTGGCTCCCCCCCTTCTCTTTGGCTCTCCCCCCCTTCTCTTTGGCTCCCCCCCCCTTCTCTTTGGCTCTCCCCCCCTTCTCTTTGGCTCTCCCCCCCCTTCTCTTTGGCTCCCCCCCCTTCTCTTTGGCTCTCCCCCCCTTCTATTTGGCTCTCCCACCCCTTCTCTTTGGCTCTCCCACCCCTTCTCTTTGGCTCTCCCCCCCTTCTCTTTGGCTCTCCCCCCCTTCTCTTTGGCTCTCCCCCCCCTTCTCTTTGGCTCTCCCCCCCCTTCTCTTTGGCTCCCCCCCGTCTCTTTGGCTCCCCCCCTTCTCTTTGGCTCTCCCCCCCCTTCTCTTTGGCTCTCCCCCCCCTTCTCTTTGGCTCTCCCCCCCCTTCTCTTTGGCTCCCCCCCTCTCTTTGGCTCTCCCCCCCCCCCTTCTCTTTGGCTCTCCCCCCCCTTCTCTTTGGCTCTCCCCCCCCTTCTCTTTGACTCTCCCCCCCTTCTCTTTGGCTCCCCCCCTTCTCTTTGGCTCTCCCCCCCCTTCTCTTTGGCTCTCCCCCCTTCTCTTTGACTCTCCCCCCCCCTTCTCTTTGACTCTCCCCCCCCTTCTCTTTGGCTCTCCCCCCCCCTTCTCTTTGGCTCTCCCCCCCCTTCTCTTTGGCTCTCCCCGCCTTCTCTTTGGCTCTCCCCCCCCTTCTCTTTGGCTCTCCCCCCCCCCTTCTCTTTGGCTCTCCCCCCGCCCTTCTCTTTGGCTCTCCCCCCCCTTCTCTTTGGCTCTCCCCCTCTTCTCTTTGGCTCTCCCCCCCCCCCTTCTCTTTGGCTCTCCCCCCCTTCTCTTTGGCTCTCCCTCCCCCTTCTCTTGTGCTCCCCCCCCCTTTGGCTCTCTCCCCCCCTCTGGCTCTCTCCCCCCCTCTTTGGCCCTTCTCCCCCCCCCTCTCCTGCTCCCTCTCTGGCTCTGTCTTCACATCACGGGACCCCGCCCGGCCACGCCCCATCGCGGCGACACCCGTCCGGCCATGCCCCTCGCGCCGCCCGGCCACGCCCCTCACGACGCCCGGCCACGCCCCCATCGCAACGCTCCCGTCGGCCACAAACAGCTGTGAGGTCTGGGGAGCGCGTGGCCACTTCTCACGCAGCAGACCTCACAGCTGTTGAGTAGCTTACCTCGCGCTCCCCAGACCTCACAGCTGTTTGTGTACCTCGCGCTCCCTATCTCAAGGCCAAGTGTGTTTGTCTCTACTGCGCATGACAGCTTCGGACAAACACACTTGGCCTTTTATAATATAGGATAGATAAGGTATAAGGTATGTCTAATTAGTGATTGTGATTTCCATAATTTTTCAAAGTTCGTCGGTGAGCGTAATTAGTTGTTTTCCCCCTTGTGCCGTTGTATAAATGAATGTACTTGTAAATAGAAAAAACATTTATGAAATATATAGAGGTTTTTTTTCTAAGAGTTTCGATCTAGAATGCATTTTTCCATCTTCTGATAGAGTGGATAGAGTGAGGTTATGTTGTCTATCTAATGGGTTTAATTTAATGATTTATTTTCCCAGGGGGAATTCCAGATTACCCAATTTCGGTGTTAAGGGTGATGGTTTAGAGGAAAGAAGTGGATACTTAACTATTAATCTATCCCACATTTTATATGTTTCTTCAATTATATAGTTATCAGGGGGATCTACCAGTTTCTCTGCATCCTCTATCCAGCACAAAGAGCCTAGATGATGATGAAGATATATTTGATGTTCTATCCTGACTCATATCTTTTCTTGGTAGTTAGTACACCAGGCTACCACTCTTTGGAGGAAGATTGCATGTCTGTATTTTGGGGTTAGGAGACCAACAGAATCTATTTCACGAGAAGAGCGGTGTGGCTGATACTTCCAAGATCGCCGGACCTGTGAGTATACTTTACCGCAGCAGGCTTTAGGAGACAGATCATACTTGCACACGAGGAGAAGACAACCATTAGGAGTCCCTAGGTGCTACCTAGGAAGAAGCGACACCGAAGCAGTTGTTTGCAAAGAACCCCAAGACATTGAGGTGCCAGCCTGAGGACGCCGTTAAAATCAGGACGAGCCAGGCTAATTGGTGGAAAGTGCAGCAGTCTCACAAGGATTGTTTGTTTGCCCAGCACCCACTCCAGTCCAGTAAGAAACCTGACACAAAAGTCAGTACATCAGTAAGTTTATTATTATAAGAATATGATTAACTTATACTAAGTTGTCAAAAAGACAGAAGGAACTCTTTCCAATTCACTAAGGGGTTAATGTATTGAAGGAATGTCATCAGAAGTGGAATAAAGTATCAAAGTTCTAACTGACAGTATACCAAAAAAGACATTCATTAATACATTTTGTCTAGCCCAGTGATGTGCAGTCACTAGAGGCAGGTGAGGCAGTGCTTCACCTCTCATATGGGCAAAAATATATATATATTTTTTATTGGCTTTTAAAAATAAAAAAAAATTGTAATTTTTTTTTCCCCAGCATTTTTTTTCCTCACAGCTATATATTGTGCAATGAAGAGGCACAAGCAGGTCTGCCCACCATTACACAACATGCTGCACCACCTACTGGATGCAAGTGGTTAAGATCATTGCATGGCCCATTAACTGCTTATTTGAGGCAGTCCTATTTGGGCTGACCCAATCCAGTGAGAGGCATTAGTAAGTGGAACTTAGGGTTGGGGCTGGATGTTAAATCATATAAAACAAAACAAAAACGGAAAAAAAACACTTTCATATATTTTGTTGCTGTCCTGTGAATCTGCTAGCTTTGCTAAAGTGAAAAAGAGAGTTCTGTTCTTCCCCTCTAAGTGCAGTGGAATGTGCCACTGTCACTTCCTGAATCCTTATACAGAGAAGGAATAGAGGCAGAGAGAGCAGTGTTTCAGCCACATCTTATTAAAGTAAGATTTTACTGAAAGGGATTCTGTTAGTGAAAATGATAATTTAATGAATGTGGTTTAGTGTTTTTTTTACTCTTTTACAACAGGGTCGTTTTGTATTTTGTTTACTCAAACTTTACACCCACTAACTTAGCAGCTTGCCTCTGTACTTCACACTAAGTTATAGACTCATTTTCTGAACTCTCTGTAGCTCTGCTGTTTTATTACTTTAAAATGCAGTGGTCCCTCTCCCCCCCCCCCCTTGTGTGTGTGTGTCTCTCTCTATCTATCCATCTCTCTCCTTATGTGTTGTTCTCCCCATGGTCTCTTTCTCTCTCTGTCTCTCTTCCTCCCCCTCTGACTCTCATCCCTTATGTGTCTCTCTAACCCTCTGTGTGTGATTGTGTCTCTCTCTCTCTCTAACCCTCTGTGTGTGATTGTGTCTTTCTCTCTAACCCTCTGTGTGTGATTGTGTCTCTCTCTCTCTCTAACCTTCTGTGTATGATTGTGTCTCTCTCTATTTCTCTCTCTAACCCTCTGTGTGTGATTGTGTCTCTCTCTTTCTCTCTCACCCTCTGTGTGCGATTGTGTCTCTCTTTCTCTCTCTCTAACCCTCTGTGTGTGATTGTGTCTCTCTCTTTCTCTCTAACCCTCTGTGTCTCTCTCCCTCGTCTCTCTCTCCCTTTCCCCCCGAGTGCTTTTCTGTGTTTCTGTCTACCTTTTATTTATTTAATTAATGAATTGGTAGTGCCATCTGATGGTGTGGCTTTATTTAAAGGGATGGGGTCAAGCTCCCCACCATCTTTTAATTTCACCAGCCGCCAATGGATCAAGACATTTTTATATTTACTGAATAATGAAAGAATCTATAAGCATAATTTGCAGCATTAAAGTGGTCTAGCCACTTATTGACACAAATTTCTCAAAGGAAGGAAACAGGAGAGTAGAATATTAAAACAATAGATGCCAAAAAAGTTTTTTCAACATCGTATGATATTTTTCACAACTGTATATTTTTGCAGTCCAAATTTTGAAATCGATTTCTGAGCCATTGTGTCGATTCATTTTTTGCTAAGAACATTTTTTAATCACCACACATTTTTAATCAAAATTTTATAAAGGATAATCAATTGATAAAGTTATAATCAAATTAATGAACGTTCATGCATTTTTAATACATATTGTTATTTTGTAAATCTTGTGTTGACTAATTAAAATCATTAATATTTAATAGAGTCTCTTGAATTTATAAAACAATAAAATTATTGTATATATATGAAATGTGTTAAGGTCATTTTTTAGTATAAAGAATCAATTTAACAGGCAATGGTGAATTAACACTTTATTTAAAATTCTATATACAGTTAGCCGTAGGCGCCACCTCACAACTTTTGTCACGTCTGTATTTTTGCAAGTCGGAACTCCCAGACTCCCTGATATTTTAGGAAGACACATTAATTTTGTATTGATTCTAGGGTGTTTTCTGTCCCAGATATAGTCGTTAATAAGTTTCTGTAGGGAAGATATGTAGAGGGGTGGAAAAGAGATTGGTATGGTTTGGAAAATATACAAGAGTCTAGGTATATTGGTTCATGGTTATTGCCCCCATTCTACCCAACCAGCAAAGGTGTTTAGATCTCCAAGATCTAAGATCAGCTATTATGATTTTTTTAAGCGTGTAATAATTGAAAGCCATTAGGTCCGAAAGTTTGTGAGTTAGGATTCCTAAATATTTAATAGATGCTTTTTGCCATCTAAAAGGACATATTTTTTGTGTAAGGTATAATTCTTCCAAGCTTAAGTTGAGAATTATGATTTCTGACTTTGAAAAGTTAATTAAAAAGTTTAAAATCTTTCAAAAATTCTGGGATTGATATACTAGGTATAGTTAGAGTTAGTAATATATCGTCCTCAAAAAGAGACAGACAGATAGCTCAGCATGCTAAGGCACTGTGGCTGAGCTCTGTAGCAACCCAAAGGTTGCAGGTTTGATCCTTGACGAGGTCCACTCAGCCTTTCATCCTTCCAAGCGTGATAAAAGGAGCAGAGCCTTGATACCCTTACGGGGGATTAGCTGTACTTTATAAGTATCCAATACAGACAGCTTGTATACGTCAGTTTCAAGTTGTATGCCGATGATGGCATTATTTTCCCATATTTTTATGGTTAGGATTTCAATAGCACAGGAAAATAGAAGAGGCATTAAGGGGCATCCCTGTCTAGTGTGATATTTTTTATATAGAAGAATTCAGAGAGTGTGCCATTTATTTGGATTCGAGCACTGGGATTCTGATATAGGGCGAAAAATCTTGCCTAATATGCCTTCTCCAAATCCATATCGCTCTAATGACTGGTATAGAAACGTCAAATCTATGTGATCAAACGCTTTCTCTGCATTCGTAGAGATTAAGACTGTTTGGGTATTGGAGTTAAGGGCATTTTGAATTAAATGAAGTGAGCGAATGGTGTTATCTTTTGCTTCCCTGTTCATAATGAATCCAACTTGATCTCCATGTATAAGATGGAGTAGAATAGGGCATATTCTATTTGCTAATATTTTGGCAAATATCTTTGAATTTGTATTCAAAAGGGAGATCGGCCTATAGTTCATTACCTGGTCAATGGGTTTTCCAGGTTTGGGCAGCAGAACTATCGTGGCCTCTAGTGACTGTCTTAGGAAGGGGTTAGTTTTGTCTATCCCATTATAGAAATTACATAACTGGTGAACTAACTCTGTTTGAAATTTCTTATAATAGAGGTTTCTGAATCCATCACGACCAGGGACTTTACCATTAGGTAAATGGTTAATAACATTAATTATTTCCTCAGTTTGGATTAGTTGGTCTAGATGGTCCTGTTGTTCTTTTGACAGTGTTAGGATCTGTAGATTATCTAAATATTGTGAAATATATTTTTGTAAAGATTTATCATGTGAGGAAGATATGGGATCTGTTTCTTTCAAATTGTAGAGGCCTTCAAAATAATCCCTAAACGCTCTAGCTATGGTAGAGGTATAAAGACATAGGAGCCCTTTTGCATTTTTATTTGACATAATAAAAGATTTGTTAGTTCGCCCGCAGAGCTTCCTGGCCTGGAATCTTCTGCTTTTATTATCACTATCGAAGTAAATTTAAGATGTAAGGCTTTTTGTTTGCATATATACAAAAGCTGTGTATTCATATCCTATCTCTTTTTATGTAGCTCTTTGTGTATAAATTCATCCTTTGGATGTTGTTTGTGTTGAGATTCTAGTATAGCTATTTGAGATAGGGTTTCGTCCAGTCTAGCTCTTTTTTGTTTAAGTAGTAAGGCTTTAAGGCTGGTACACTCACCTCTTATTACGCTTTTATGCGCTTCCCATATAATTCTATTATCCATATGTGGATTATTATTAAGATTATTAAAATCAAATTATTCATTGATGGATTTTCCCATTTTCTCAACTACCCATTTTCTCAACTACAAGTGAATCTTCTAGTAAGGAGAGGTCAAATTTCCAGTTTAGGGTTTTAATAGGGATATTAGGCCATTTTATGTTGCAACTTACTATAGAGTGATCTGACCAGGTGCATGAAAGAATTTTGCTAATTATTACATATGAAAAACTGGTAATAACAATAAATATGATTATGTAATCTATTCTAGAGAATAGTTTATGAGGGGCAGAATAGATGATATAGTCTTTAATTGATGGATTGGGTAGTCTCCATATTGTTTAATTGCTTCCAACCTTTTTGATGGGATAGATAAGTGTGGAGATCAGTCTATGGCAGGATCAAGTGGGAGATTAAGATCACCTCCTATAATTAAAGCACCTTTCCTTATCTCATGCATTTTATTAGTACATACAGCACTGGTCATATCTATTTCCTGCATACAGCACTGGTCATGTCTATACCCTGCACACAGCACTGGTCATATCTATTCCCTGCATACCGTGCTGGTCATATCTATACCCTGCACACAGCACTGGTCATATCTATACCCTGCACATAGCACTGGTCATATCCATACCCTGCATACAGTATTGGTCATATCTATACCTTGCACACAGCACTGGTCATATTTATACCCTGCACATAGCACTGGTCATATCCATACCCTGCGTACAGTGCTGGTCATATCTTTACCCTGCACACAGCACTGGCCATATCTATTCCCTGCATACAGCACTGATCATATCTATACCCTGCATACAGCACTGGTCATATCTATACCCTGCACATAGCACTGGTCATATCTATACCCTGCACATAACACTGGTCATATCTATACCCTGCAAACAGTACTGGTCATATTTATACCCTGCATACATTACTGGTCATATCCATAACCTGCATACAGTACTGGTCATATCTATGCCCTGCACATAGCACTGGTCATATCTATGCCCTGCTGCACATAGCACTGGTCATATCTATACCCTGCACATAGCACTAATCATATCTATACCCTGCACATAGCACTGGTCATATCTATATTCTGCATATAGCACTGGTCATATCTATACCCTGCACACAGCACTGGTCATATCCATAACCTGCACACAGCACTGGTCATGTCTATACCCTACATACAGCACTGGTCATGTCTATTCCCTGCATAAAGTACTGGTCATATGTATTCCCTACATAAAGTACTGGTTATATCCCTTCCCTGCAAACAGCACTGGTCATATCTTTACCCTGCATACAGCACTGGTCATATCCATACCCTGCATACAGCATTGGTCAAATATCCATACCCTGCATACAGCACTGGTCATATCTATACCCTGCATACAGCACTGGTCATATCCATACCCTGCATACAGTACTGGTCATATCTATACCCTGCACACAGCTCTGGTAATATCTATACCCTGCATACAGCACTGGTCATATCTATACCCTGCACACAGCACTGGTCATATCCGTTCCCTGCATGCAGCACTGGTTATATCTATACCCTGCACACAGCACTGGTCATATCTATACCCTGCATACAGCACTGGTCATATCTATATCCTGCATACACTGCATACAGCACTGATCATATCCATACCCTGGATACAGTACTGGTCATATATATACCCTGCATACAGAACTGGTCATATCCATACCCTGCATACAGCATTGGTCATATCTATACCCTGCATACAGCACTGGTCATATCTATATCCTGCATACACTGCATACAGCACTGATCATATCCATACCCTGGATACAGTACTGGTCATATATATACCCTGCATACAGAACTGGTCATATCCATACCCTGCATACAGCATTGGTCATATCTATACCCTGCACACAGCACTGGTCATATGTATACCCTGCATACAGCACTGGTCATATCTATACCCTGCATACAGCATTGATTATATCTATACCCTGCATGCAGCACTGGTCAAATATCCATACCCTGCATACAGCACTGGTCATATCTATACCCTGCATAAACAATTGGTCATATCTGTACCCTGCACACAGCACTGGTCATATCTGTACCCTGCACACAGCACTGGTCATATCTATACCCTGCAAACAGCACAGGTCAAATCTATACCCTACATACAGCACTGGTCATATCTATACCCTGCATACAGCACTGGTCATATCCATACCCTGCATACAGCACTGGTCATATCCATATCCTGCATACGACACTGGTAATATCTATACCCTGCATACAGCACTGATCATATCTATACCCTGCATAAAGCACTGGTCATATCTATACCCTGCATACAGCACTGGTCATATCTATACCCTGCATACAGTACTGATCACATCTATAACCTGCATACAGTACTGGTCATATCCATACACTGCATACAGCACTGGTCATATCTATATCCTGCATACAGCAATAGTTATATCTATACCCTGCATACAGCACTTGTCATATCTATACCCTGCAAACAGTATGGGTCATATCTATACCCTGCATACAACACTGATCATATTTATACCCTGCATACAGCACTGGTCATATATATACCCTGCATACAGCACTGGTCATATCCATACCCTGCATACAGCATTTGTCATATCTATACCCTGCACACAGCACTGGTCATATGTATACCCTGCATACAGCACTGGTCATATCTATACCCTGCATACAGCATTGATTATATCTATACCCTGCATACAGCACTGGTCAAATATCCATACCCTGCATACAGTACTGGTCATATCTATACCCTGCATAAACAATTGGTCATATCTGTACCTGCACACAGCACTGGTCATATCTATACCCTGCATACAGCACTAATCATATCTATACCCTGCATACAGCACTGGTCATATATCTGCCCTGCATAAAGTACTGGTTATATATATACCCTGCAAACAGAACTGATCATATATGTACCCTTCATATAACACTAGTCATATCTATACCCTGCATACAACTAGTCATATATACTGTATACCCTGCACACAGCACTGGTCATATATCTGCCCTGCATAAAGTACTGGTTATATATATACCCTGCATACAGCACTGGTCATATATATACCCTGCACAAAGCACTTGTCATATCTATACCCTGCATACAGCACTGGTCATATATATACCCTGCACAAAGCACTTGTCATATCTATATCCTGCATACAGCACTGGTCATACCTAAACCCTGCATACAGCACTGGAGTGGTCATATCTATACCATGCATATAGCACTGGTCATATATATACCCTGCATACAGCACTGGTCATATCTATACCCTGCATTCAGCACTGGTCAAATCCATACCCTACATAAAGCACTAATCACATTTATACCCTGCACACAGCACTGGTCATATCCATACCCTGCATACAGCACTGGTCATATCTATACCCTGCATACACAATTGGTTATATCTATACACTGCATACAGCACTGGCCATATTCATACCCCGCACACAGCACTAGTCAAATATATACCCTGCATACAGCTCTGGTCATAACTATACCCTGCATACAGCACTGGTCATATCCATACCCTGCATACAGCACTGGTCATCTCTATACCCTGCATAAAGAACTGATCATATTTATACCCTGCATACAGTACTGGTCATATCCATACCCTGCATACAGCACTGGTCATATCTATACCCTGCATACAGTACTGGTCATATCTATACCCATCATACAATACTGGTCATATCCATACCCTGCATATAGCACTGGTCATATCCATACCCTGCATACAGCACTGGTAATATCTATACCCTGCATACAGCACTTTTCATACCTATACCCTGTAAACAGCACTGGTCATATCTATACCCTCCATACAGCACTGGTCATGCCTATACACTCCATACAGCACTGGTCATACCTATAACCTCCATACAGTACTGGTCATATCTATACCCTGCATACAGCACTGGTCATATCTATACCTTGCATATAGCACTGATCATATCTATTCCCTGCACACAGTACTGGTCATATCCATACCCTGCACACAGCACTGGTCATATCCATTCCCTGCATACAGCACTGGACATATCTATACCCTGCATACAGCACTGGTCATATCTATACCCTGCATACAGTACTGGTCATATCTATATCCTGCATACAGCACTGGTCATATCTATACCCTGCACACAGCCCTGGTCATATCCGTTCCCTGCATACAGTACTGGTCATATCTATACCCTGCATACAGCACTGGTCATATCTATACCCTGCATACAGCACTGGTCATATCTATACCCTGCATACAGCACTGGACATATCTATACCCTGCATACAGCACTGGTCATATCCATTCCCTGCATACAGCACTGGTCATATCCATACCCTGCATACAGAACTGATCATATATACTGTATACCCTGCATACAGCACTGGTTATATCTATATCCTGCATACAGCTCTGGTCATATATATACTCTGCATACAGCACTGGTCATATATATACCCTGCACACAGCACTGGTCATATATTTACCCTGAATACAGCACTGGTCATATCTATTTCCTGCATACAGCATTGGTCATATCTATACCCTGCACACAGCACTGGTCATATGTATACCCTGCATACAGCACTGGTCATAGCTTTACCCTGCATACAGCACTGGTCAAATCTATACCCTGCATACAGCACTGGTCATATCTATACCCTGCATACAGCATTGGTCAAATATCCATACCCTGCATACAGCACTGGTCATATCTATACCCTGCATACAGCACTGGTCATATCTATACCCTGCATAAAAAATTGGGCATATCTGTACCCTGCATACAGCACTGGTCATATATATACCCTGCACAAAGCACTTGTCATATATATACCCTGCACAAAGCACTTGTCATATCTATATCCTGCATACAGCACTGGTCATACCTAAACCCTGCATACAGCACTGGAGTGGTCATATCTATACCATGCATATAGCACTGGTCATATATATACCCTGCATACAGCACTGGTCATATCTATACCCTGCATTCAGCACTGGTCAAATCCATACCCTACATAAAGCACTAATCACATTTATACCCTGCACACAGCACTGGTCATATCCATACCCTGCATACAGCACTGGTCATATCTATACCCTGCATACACAATTGGTTATATCTATACACTGCATACAGCACTGGCCATATTCATACCCCGCACACAGCACTAGTCAAATATATACCCTGCATACAGCTCTGGTCATAACTATACCCTGCATACAGCACTGGTCATATCCATACCCTGCATACAGCACTGGTCATCTCTATACCCTGCATAAAGAACTGATCATATTTATACCCTGCATACAGTACTGGTCATATCCATACCCTGCATACAGCACTGGTCATATCTATACCCTGCATACAGTACTGGTCATATCTATACCCATCATACAATACTGGTCATATCCATACCCTGCATATAGCACTGGTCATATCCATACCCTGCATACAGCACTGGTAATATCTATACCCTGCATACAGCACTTTTCATACCTATACCCTGTAAACAGCACTGGTCATATCTATACCCTCCATACAGCACTGGTCATGCCTATACACTCCATACAGCACTGGTCATACCTATAACCTCCATACAGTACTGGTCATATCTATACCCTGCATACAGCACTGGTCATATCTATACCTTGCATATAGCACTGATCATATCTATTCCCTGCACACAGTACTGGTCATATCCATACCCTGCACACAGCACTGGTCATATCCATTCCCTGCATACAGCACTGGACATATCTATACCCTGCATACAGCACTGGTCATATCTATACCCTGCATACAGTACTGGTCATATCTATATCCTGCATACAGCACTGGTCATATCTATACCCTGCACACAGCCCTGGTCATATCCGTTCCCTGCATACAGTACTGGTCATATCTATACCCTGCATACAGCACTGGTCATATCTATACCCTGCATACAGCACTGGTCATATCTATACCCTGCATACAGCACTGGACATATCTATACCCTGCATACAGCACTGGTCATATCCATTCCCTGCATACAGCACTGGTCATATCCATACCCTGCATACAGAACTGATCATATATACTGTATACCCTGCATACAGCACTGGTTATATCTATATCCTGCATACAGCTCTGGTCATATATATACTCTGCATACAGCACTGGTCATATATATACCCTGCACACAGCACTGGTCATATATTTACCCTGAATACAGCACTGGTTATATCTATTTCCTGCATACAGCATTGGTCATATCTATACCCTGCACACAGCACTGGTCATATATATACCCTGCATACAGCACTGGTCATAGCTTTACCCTGCATACAGCACTGGTCAAATCTATACCCTGCATACAGCACTGGTCATATCTATACCCTGCATACAGCATTGGTCAAATATCCATACCCTGCATACAGCACTGGTCATATCTATACCCTGCATACAGCACTGGTCATATCTATACCCTGCATAAAAAATTGGGCATATCTGTACCCTGCATACAGCTCTGATCATATCTATACCCTGCACACAGCACTGGTCAAATCTATAACCTGCATAGAGCACTGGTAATATCTATACCCTGCATACAGCACTGGTCGTATCCATACCCTGCAAACAGCACTGGTCATATCCATACCCTGCATACAGCACTGGTCATATCCATACCCTGCATACAACACTGGTAATATCTATACCCTGCATGCAGCACTGATCATATCTATACCCTGCATAAAGCACTGGTCAAATCTATACCCTGCATACAGCACTGGTCATATCTATACCCTGCATACAGCACTGGTCATAGCTATACCCTGCATACAGTACTGATCACATCTATACCCTGCATACAGCACTGGTCAAATCTATAACCTGCATAGAGCACTGGTAATATCTATACCCTGCATACAGCACTGGTCGTATCCATACCCTGCAAACAGCACTGGTCATATCCATACCCTGCATACAGCACTGGTCATATCCATACCCTGCATACAACACTGGTAATATCTATACCCTGCATGCAGCACTGATCATATCTATACCCTGCATACAGCACTGGTCATATCTATACCCTGCATACAGTACTGGTCATATCTATATCCTGCATACAGCACTGGTCATATCTATACCCTGCACACAGCCCTGGTCATATCCGTTCCCTGCATACAGTACTGGTCATATCTATACCCTGCATACAGCACTGGTCATATCTATACCCTGCATACAGCACTGGTCATATCTATACCCTGCATACAGCACTGGACATATCCATACCCTGCATACAGCACTGGTCATATCCATTCCCTGCATACAGCACTGGTCATATCCATACCCTGCATACAGAACTGATCATATATACTGTATACCCTGCATACAGCACTGGTTATATCTATATCCTGCATACAGCTCTGGTCATATATATACTCTGCATACAGCACTGGTCATATATATACCCTGCACACAGCACTGGTCATATATTTACCCTGAATACAGCACTGGTCATATCTATTTCCTGCATACAGCATTGGTCATATCTATACCCTGCACACAGCACTGGTCATATATATACCCTGCATACAGCACTGGTCATAGCTTTACCCTGCATACAGCACTGGTCAAATCTATACCCTGCATACAGCACTGGTCAAATCTATACCCTGCATACAGCACTGGTCATATCTATACCCTGCATACAGCATTGGTCAAATATCCATACCCTGCATACAGCACTGGTCATATCTATACCCTGCATACAGCACTGGTCATATCTATACCCTGCATAAAAAATTGGGCATATCTGTACCCTGCATACAGCACTGGTCATATATATACCCTGCACAAAGCACTTGTCATATATATACCCTGCACAAAGCACTTGTCATATCTATATCCTGCATACAGCACTGGTCATACCTAAACCCTGCATACAGCACTGGAGTGGTCATATCTATACCATGCATATAGCACTGGTCATATATATACCCTGCATACAGCACTGGTCATATCTATACCCTGCATTCAGCACTGGTCAAATCCATACCCTACATAAAGCACTAATCACATTTATACCCTGCACACAGCACTGGTCATATCCATACCCTGCATACAGCACTGGTCATATCTATACCCTGCATACACAATTGGTTATATCTATACACTGCATACAGCACTGGCCATATTCATACCCCGCACACAGCACTAGTCAAATATATACCCTGCATACAGCTCTGGTCATAACTATACCCTGCATACAGCACTGGTCATATCCATACCCTGCATACAGCACTGGTCATCTCTATACCCTGCATAAAGAACTGATCATATTTATACCCTGCATACAGTACTGGTCATATCCATACCCTGCATACAGCACTGGTCATATCTATACCCTGCATACAGTACTGGTCATATCTATACCCATCATACAATACTGGTCATATCCATACCCTGCATATAGCACTGGTCATATCCATACCCTGCATACAGCACTGGTAATATCTATACCCTGCATACAGCACTTTTCATACCTATACCCTGTAAACAGCACTGGTCATATCTATACCCTCCATACAGCACTGGTCATGCCTATACACTCCATACAGCACTGGTCATACCTATAACCTCCATACAGTACTGGTCATATCTATACCCTGCATACAGCACTGGTCATATCTATACCTTGCATATAGCACTGATCATATCTATTCCCTGCACACAGTACTGGTCATATCCATACCCTGCACACAGCACTGGTCATATCCATTCCCTGCATACAGCACTGGACATATCTATACCCTGCATACAGCACTGGTCATATCTATACCCTGCATACAGTACTGGTCATATCTATATCCTGCATACAGCACTGGTCATATCTATACCCTGCACACAGCCCTGGTCATATCCGTTCCCTGCATACAGTACTGGTCATATCTATACCCTGCATACAGCACTGGTCATATCTATACCCTGCATACAGCACTGGTCATATCTATACCCTGCATACAGCACTGGACATATCTATACCCTGCATACAGCACTGGTCATATCCATTCCCTGCATACAGCACTGGTCATATCCATACCCTGCATACAGAACTGATCATATATACTGTATACCCTGCATACAGCACTGGTTATATCTATATCCTGCATACAGCTCTGGTCATATATATACTCTGCATACAGCACTGGTCATATATATACCCTGCACACAGCACTGGTCATATATTTACCCTGAATACAGCACTGGTCATATCTATTTCCTGCATACAGCATTGGTCATATCTATACCCTGCACACAGCACTGGTCATATATATACCCTGCATACAGCACTGGTCATAGCTTTACCCTGCATACAGCACTGGTCAAATCTATACCCTGCATACAGCACTGGTCATATCTATACCCTGCATACAGCATTGGTCAAATATCCATACCCTGCATACAGCACTGGTCATATCTATACCCTGCATACAGCACTGGTCATATCTATACCCTGCATAAAAAATTGGGCATATCTGTACCCTGCATACAGCTCTGATCATATCTATACCCTGCACACAGCACTGGTCAAATCTATAACCTGCATAGAGCACTGGTAATATCTATACCCTGCATACAGCACTGGTCGTATCCATACCCTGCAAACAGCACTGGTCATATCCATACCCTGCATACAGCACTGGTCATATCCATACCCTGCATACAACACTGGTAATATCTATACCCTGCATGCAGCACTGATCATATCTATACCCTGCATAAAGCACTGGTCAAATCTATACCCTGCATACAGCACTGGTCATATCTATACCCTGCATACAGCACTGGTCATAGCTATACCCTGCATACAGTACTGATCACATCTATACCCTGCATACAGTACTGGTCATATCCATACACTAAATACAGCACTGGTCAAATCTATATCCTGCATACAGCACTTGTCATATCTATACCCTGCATACAATACGGGTCATATCTATACCCTGCATACAATACTGATCATATCTATACCCTGAATACAGCACTGACCATTCCTATACCCTACATACAGCACTTGTCATATCCATACCCTGCATACATTACTGGTTTTATATATATATATATATATATATATATATATACAAAACACGGAAGGGGACTGCACTCTCATACTGGACCGGGTACACATCCTATGACCCTGCAACATGCTCAGCCCTGGGTGCTCACGGGCACTCACAGGAAGCTGCGCTGTTCCCTTGTTCCCAGTTTGTTTGGAAAGGAACTTGACGTGGTACCTGGGCTTGTCCCTTTTGGCCAGATGTGGTAACTAACCTTTCCATTTTTGCTTTTAAATCTTAGCTGAGAGCTTGTAAGTAAGTGTTGGACATTCTCTGTGTGTTGTATTAATTTGTTTTGTAATTTTCCCTATGGTTCTTGCACCGAGACCAGTCTGGGGTTAACTGCCTGTGACTCTGGGGACAGCGCAGCTTCCTGTGAGTGCCCGTGAGCACCCAGGGCTGAGCATGTTGCAGGGTCATGGGATGTGTACCCTGTCCAGTATGAGAGTGAAGTCCCCTTCCGTGTTTTGTATATGTCTAGGGTGATTACATAAGCCTGTGCACCCTTCCCTTGTTCCCAGTTTGTTTGGATTTGAAAGCTTGCATTGTGTGGCTGGTTTAGGGTCCCAAGTATTGGAAAGGACCTTGACGTGGTACCTGGGCTTGTCCCATTTGGCCAGATGCGGTAACTAACCTTTCCATTTTTGCTTTTAAATCTTAGCTGAGAGCTTGTGAGTGCTGGACTTTCTCTGTGTTATATATATATATATAAAAAAAAAAAAACCTGCACAATGGAGCGCAACATGGATCCCAATGTCAGTGTAAGTGGGTAATCTTCATAAGGCACAGGTGGAGAGAGGGTATAGGGATCATATCCCAATATAATGCTTCAATGCAGTGACCAAGTGTGCAAGCGCACGAAACGTTTGCTGATCCACCTGTTCACTTACCTGTTTTTGCACTTTTTCTGTGCCTGACCGCTTTTAACTTTGTATGATTTTAATACAACTAAATAAAAAAAATTGATTTCTTATGGGCTTGGAGCTCTGTTTCTTTTCCCATATCCTGGATATATATATATATATATATATATATATATATATATATATACCCTGCATACTGTACTGGTCATATCCATACCCTGCACACAGCACTAGTTATATCTATACCCTGCATACAGCACTGGTCATATCCATACCCTGCACACAGCACTAGTTATATCTATACCCTGCATACAGCACTTGTCATACCTATACTCTGCATACAGTACTGATCATATCTATACTATACCCTTGCATACAGCACTGGTCCTATCTATACCCTGCATACAGCACTGACCATATCTATACCCTGCATACAGCACTGGTCACATCTATACCCTGCATACAGCACTGACCATATCTATACCCTACATACAGCACTGGTCACATCTATACACTGCATACAGCACTGGTCATATCCATACCCTACATTACTGGTTATATATATATATATATATATATATATATATATAAATATATATATATATATATATATATATAAATCAAAAGAGAGAGAACAGCACTCCATGAGATAGAACAGAAGCTGGAATAACTTCCATGCATGTTCATTGTTTTTGTAACTCCCCAGGGTGCACGTTCTTTTAGCACACTATGCCCCTTCACAGAGAAAAAATATCCTGAAGCATATCAGTCTGACCCTGCCCAATGACAGTCCAGCGCCGAAACAGCAGGCAATTCTTCTCTGAACAAGGGAAGCAACAACCCCAGACGATCGTTTCGGCCTCCTATAGGCCTCGTCAGTGAGGTGCAGTTGTATCTCTCTAAGGGCAAATGTGCATGGAGTCCACGTTTGGCTTCCCCATTACTCTTAGGGTGACCCAAGAGCAATTTGCATAAAAATCGAAAGAGAGAGAACAGCACTCCATATATATATATATACCCTGCATACAGTACTGGTCATATCTATACCCTACATACAGCACTGGTCATATATATACCCTACATACAGCACTGGTCATATATATACTCTGCATACAGTACTGGTCATATCTATACCCTGCATATAGCACTAGTCATATCTATACCCTGCACACAGCACTGGTCATACATATACCCTACACAAAGCACTTGTCATATCTACACCCTGCATACAGCACTGGTCATACCTATACCCTCCATACAGTACTGGTCATATCTATACCCTCCATACAGTACTGGTCATATCTATACCCTCCATACAGTACTGGTCATATCTATACCCGGCATATAGCACTGGTCATATCAATACCCTGCACACAGCACTGATCATATCTATACCCGGCATATAGCACTGGTCATATCTATACCCTGCATTCAGCACTGGTCATATCCATACCCTGCATAAAGCACTAATAAAATTTATACCCTGCATACAGCACTGGTCATATCTATACCCTGCATACAGCACTGGTCATATCTATACCCTGCATACACAATTGGTTATATCTATACCCTGCATACAGCACTAGCCATATTCATACACTGCACACAGTACTAGTCAATTCTATACCCTGCATACAGCACTGGTCATATCTATACAGCACTGGTCATAGCCATACACTGCATACAGCACTGGTCATATCCATACACTGCATACAGTACTGGTCATATCCATACAATGCATACAGCATTGGTCATATCTATACCCTGCACACAGCACTGGTCATATATGTACCCTGCAAACACAATTGGTCATAGCTATACCCTGCATACAGCACTGGTCATATCCATACCCTGCATACAGCACTTGTCATCTCTATACCCTGCATACAGAATGATCATATTTATACCCTGCCTACAGTACTAGTCATATCCATACCCTGCATACAGCACTGGTCATATCTATATCCTGCATACACACAAATTATGACCAGTGCTGTATGCAGAGTACAGATATAGCTATACCCTGCATACAGTACTGGTCATATCCATACTCTGCATACCGCACTGGTCATATCTATCATATCTATACCCTGCATACAGCATTGATGATATATATACCCTGCATACAGCACTGGTCATATCTATACCCTGCACACAGCACTGGACATATATTTACCCTGAATACAGCACTGGTCATATCTATATCCTGCATACAGCATTGGTCATATCTATACCCTGCACACAGCACTGGTCATATATATACCCTGCATACAGCACTGGTCATAGCTTTACCCTGCATACAGCACTGGTCATATCTATACTCTGCATACAGCACTGGTCATATCTATACCCTGCATACAGTACTGGTCATATCTATACCCTGCATACAGCACTGGTCATATCCATACCCTGCATACAGCATTGGTCATATCTATACCCTGCACATAGCACTGGTCATATCCATACCCTACATACAGTACTGATCTTATCTATACCCTGCATACAGCACTGGTCATATCCATACCCTGCATACAGCATTGGTCATATCTATACCCTGCACACAGCACTGGTCATATGTATACCCTGCATACAGCACTGGTCATATCTATACCCTGCATACAGCATTGATTATATCTATACCCTGCATACAGCACTGGTCAAATATCCATACCCTGCATACAGCACTGGTCATATCTATACCCTGCATAAACAATTGGTCATATCTGTACCCTGCACACAGCACTGGTCATATCTTTACCCTGCACACAGCACTGGTCATATCTATACCCTGCACACAGCACAGGTCAAATCTATACCCTGCATACAGCACTGGTCATATCTATACCCTGCATACAGCACTGGTCATATCCATACCCTGCATACAGCACTGGTCATATTCATACCCTGCATACGACACTGGTAATATCTATACCCTGCATACAGCACTGATCATATCTATACCCTGCATAAAGCATTGGTCATATCTATACCCTGCATACAGCACTGGTCATATCTATACCCTGCATACAGTACTGATCACATCTATAACCTGCATACAGTACTGGTCATATCAATACACTGCATACAGCACTGGTCATATCTATATCCTGCATACAGCACTAGTTATATCTATACCCTGCACACAGCACTTGTCATATCTATACCCTGCATACCGTATGGGTCATATCTATACCCTGCATACAATACTGATCATATTTATACCCTGCATACAGCACTGGTCATATCTATACCCTGCATACAGCACTGATCATATCCATACCCTGGATACAGTACTGGTCATATATATACCCTGCATACAGCACTGGTCATATCCATACCCTGCATACAGCATTGGTCAAATCTATACCCTGCACACAGCACTGGTCATATGTATACCCTGCATACAGCACTGGTCATATCTATACCCTGCATACAGCATTGATTATATCTATACCCTGCATACAGCACTGGTCAAATATCCATACCCTGCATACAGCACTGGTCATATCTATACCCTGCATAAACAATTGGTCATATCTGTACCCTGCACACAGCACTGGTCATATCTGTACCCTGCACATAGCACTGGTCATATCTATACCCTGCACACAGCACAGGTCAAATCTATACCCTGCATACAGCACTGGTCATATCTATACCCTGCATACAGCACTGGTCATATCCATACCCTGCATACAGCACTGGTCATATCCATACCCTGCATACGACACTGGTAATATCTATACCCTGCATACAGCACTGATCATATCTATACCCTGCATAAAGCACTGGTCATATCTATACCCTGCATACAGTACTGATCACATCTATAACCTGCATACAGTACTGGTCATATCCATACACTGCATACAGCACTGGTCATATCTATATCCTGCATACAGCACTAGTTATATCTATACCCTGCATACAGCACTTGTCATATCTATACCCTGTATACAGTATGGGTCATATCTATACCCTGCATACAATACTGATCATATTTATACCCTGCATACAGCACTGGTCTTATCTATACCCTGCATACAGCACTGACCATATATATACCCTGCATACAGCACTGGTCACATCTATACCATACCCTGCATACATTACTGGTTTTATATATATATATATATATATATATATATATATATATATATATATATATATATATATATATACCCTGCATACAGTACTGGTCATATCTATACCCTACATACAGCACTGGTCATATCTATACAGTGCATACAGCACTGGTCATATCTATACCCCTGTTTACATCACTGGTTATATCTATACCATGTATACAGCACTGGTGTGACTGTGTGTACATATGTATTTAAGTGCATTGGAGCCCTTTGCAGTAAAGTAGATTAAAGCATGTAGAAACGATATTTATTTATGCAACTATGAAACTATATTTATTTATGCAATTTTCAAATTTAATAAAGATTTTAACTATGTATTTACTGTACATATTTCACATTCCAATGTTCTGTACATAGCACTATGTATTCTAAATATAAATTCCTATATATATCTTTATATATCTATACCTATATAAAATCATCTATATATAGGTATAAATCTATTTTGTATGAAAATACCATCAGAAATATATGAAAATATTTATTTAAGAATACATAGAAAATATTCTGCTGAGTGAAGAATATTGGAATGTGAAATATTCATATCTTCATGTCGGGTTAGTGCACATGAGAATATGCGATCGGGTTCGTTTTTTTTCCACTTTTTTGCTCCATTGACATCTATGGGGAAATATGTGAACGCACATGTGATATTCTAAGTTCAGCTTTTTGTGCTTGTTGGGTTAGCACAAGAGTAAAAACAGTTTACTTTCTAACCCGATGCATTCAAAAAGCTTACTCATAGAGCAATTAACTTAACGCTGGAGCTGGATTCTTAATTAGCACTCACTTGTAATCTGGCCCTATGTGTGCAACCCTTTGACAGGGGATATCAGGCTTTTTGGCACCTAATGTGTTAAATGGAGTTTGTTCCCCCTTTAAGCTGGAATGTTTTCTGTGACATGCAGGTAACATTGTTATGGCTATATTGTGTCCATGGCAACATTATAACTAAATTATTTTGGCAGATGCAATACTGTCGTCATCATCAGTAGACATGCCCAATGACAACCACTAGAAAGAACTAAATGCATTTGAGCCGACACCAGGCCAGATATACTTGTCAAAGGATCCATATTAAAGCCACACAGAACAAGTGAAACAATCACTACATCTGTGCCACAGTGAAACAATCACTGCATCTGTGCCGCATCTTGAAAGGTGTGTAGTCACAAGCAACACGTCTTAAATGAGAGACAGACATGTTGGTAGAGACTTGCTGGATATGCGCACAATTCTCCCATATGTGTAGCCTTGAAATCAATGTTTATGACCCCTATGTGACTTTTTAAGAATTGTTTTTATATGCTATTCTGGTTAGATTAAAACATATTTTGAAGGTTTTCCACACCTTTCCTACAGAGCCATAGTACGTCTGTATTAACTGAGTAAGACCTTGGCACATATTTATTTTATTGGTGTCCTACATGGTACTACCCTATGAACCTTTTTATTCCTTTTGACTTTAAAAAAAAAGGTTTGGAAATACCCAGAGAACAGCTTCTGATAACATTAAAAGTGGAGGTTTCTGCAAATCTGGACATTTCTAAAACTAGTAAGTCAATTTGTGCACAGTGATTTCACTACACATTGTTTTTGTTTGCTTGTATCATTTGTGTGTGCTATTTCAATGAACTGTTAATTATTATTATTTTAAACACAACTGTATGTTGAAGGAAACACATGCAGTACTTTTAAAATTATTTTGCTGTTTTGTTCTTGTATTCCTCCATCAAATTTGATCACAAGTTGAAAAGAATGTACCCAGAGTGATGGCCCAATCATTGCATCAGTCTCTAATCTCATGCACCCCTGCCAAACAGAGGTCAAGTCACCAATAGCCCAAAGATAAAGGTGTCAGGGAGTAGCAGAACTGAGAGAAAGAGGACATGCAGGAGTTTTTATGGGATACAGGCCAACCTGTCATATACAAATTGGTGTTAGTGATGTATGAACCTGAAGTGAGCAATTCATCTGTTAGCAAGTGTCTCCCAAACAAGCTCTGGGGCATTCCTAACGTGAAAGGTCTTCTTGTACCCTGGCACATGACTTGCTGGAAGGCAAAGATGCATGAGATTGGAAAGATAGGGAAGCTTTGCAGGTCATCACTCCATAATGTAAGTACAGTGACTGGCAGAGCATCATTCCCTATAAGAATTGGTAAACATGCAAGAACATTCTTCTCAGTAGAGCCAGGTGGTGAGTTGCTCTGTGCGTTAAACAGAATCTATGAAGCTCCTGGTGCTAATGCAGAGATTCTTTCTTAGTTCTTAAAGAGAGACAGCTTAATATATCTGTGACAAATCATAGACTAGTCATGCATTATTTATTTATTTATTATTGTTATCTTTTATTTATAAAGTACCATAAAATGACTTAGAAATGAACAATCCGTGGCATTATAGAGATAGGTAGATAGTTGTCATAACAGACAGATACAAATAGGCCCATTTATCAAGCTCCGAATGGAGCTTGAGGGCCCGTGTTTCTGGTGAGCCTGCAGGCTCGCCAGAAACAACAGTTATGAAGAAGCGGTCTGAAGACCGCTGCTCCATAACCTGTCCACCTGCTCTGAGCAGACGGACAGAGATCGCCACAATTCAACCCGATCGAGTACGATCGTGTTGATTGACACCCCCTGCTGGCCGCGAATCTGCAGGGGGCGGCGTTGCACCAGCAGCTCACAAGAGCTGCTGGTCCAATGCTGAATACGGAGAGCGTATTGCTCTCCGCATTCAGCGAGGTCTGTCGGACCTGATCTGCACTGTCGGATCAGGTCCGAAAGACCTTTAATAAATAGGCCTCAATGAGTGCATTTTTGTAGACGTTTGTTAGTATTCTCTTGAATATAAACATAGGATTTTATTGTTTTAAATAACATAAAAGAGTTAATACAATCTACAAAGCCATATACACAACAATCTAGATTTAGTAAATCGCACAAAACTATTATCTCTCTGAGAAAAATTTGCCACAACATCAAAACTTGAAAATTTTACAATGCCAAGAGATTGAAATTGAAATGTTAATATTTCTTTTGTAAAAGAGTCCATTCTAAAATATACCCAAAGAAACATTGGGGCCTATTTATCAAATGTCTTGCAGACCTGATCCGACAGTGCGGATCAGGTCCGCAAGACATCGCTGAATGCAGAGAGCAATACGCTCTCCGTATTCAGCATTGCACCAGCAGTTCACAAGAGCTGCTGGTGCAACGCCGCCCCCTGCAGACTCGCGGCCAATGGTGTATTCGATCGGGTTGAATTGCGGTGATTCCTGTCCGCCTGCTCAGAGCAGGCGGACAGGGTTATGGAGCAGCGGTCTTTAGACCGCTGCTTCATAACTGTTGTTTCTGGCGAGTCTTCAGACTCGCCAGAAACACGGGCCCACAAGCTCCGTTCGGAGCTTGATAAATGGGCCCCTTTGTGTACACGGGCTTTGCAATACAGCGGCCCACCCCTTGCTCTCTCCCCCCTCTCTTTTCCTCTCTCTCTCTCTCCCCTCTCTCTTGATCTCTCTCTTCCCCCTCTCTTTTGCGCTCTCTCTCTCTCTGCCCCCCCCTCTCTTTTGCTCTCTCTCTCTCCCCTCTCTCTTTTGCTCTCGCTCTTTCTCCCCCTCTCTCTTTTTGCACTCTCTCTCTCTTCCCCCTCTCTTGCTCTCTCTCTTTCCCCTCTCTTTTGTGCTCTCTCCCCCTCTCTTTTGCTCTCTCTCCCCTATCTTTTGCTCTATCTCTCCCCCCTCTCTTTTGCTCTCTTTCCCCCTTCTCTTTTGCTCTCTCTCTCTCCCCCTCTCTTTTGCTCTCTCTCTTCCCCCTCTCTTTTGCTCTCTCCCCCTCTCTTTCTCTCTCTCTCTCTCTCTCTCTCTCCCCTCTCTTTTGCTCTCTATCTTCCCCCTCTCTTTTGCGCTCTCTCTCCCCCTTCTCATTTGCTCTCTCTCTCTCTCTCTCTCTCTCCCCTCCCTCTCTTTTGCTCTCTTTCCCCTTTCTCTTTTGCTATCTCTCTCTCCCCCCTCTCTTTTGCTCTCTCTCTTCTCCCTCTCTTTTGTGCTCTCTCTCTTCCCCCTCTCTTTTGCTCTCTCTCCCCCCTCTCTTTTGCGCTCTCTCTCTCCCCCTTCTATTTTGCTTTCTCTCTTCCCCCTCTCTTTTGCTCTCTCTCTCCCCTCTCTTTTTCTCTCTCTCTCCCACCTCTCTTTTGCTCTCTCTCTTTTCCCCCTATCTCTTGCTTTCTCTTTTCGCCCCCTCTATTTTGCTCTCTCTCCCCCTCTCTACCCCCTCTCTTTTGGTCTCTCCCCTTTTTTTTGCTCTCTCTCTCAACCCCTCTCTTTTGCTCTCTCTCTCCTCCCTTTCTTGTTTTCTCTCCCCCCCCCTCTCCTTTGCTCTCTCCCCTCTCTTTTGCTCTCTCTCTCCCCCTTTCTTTTGCTCTCTCACTCTCTCTCTCTCTCCTCCCCCTCTCTTTTGCTCTCTCTCCTCCTCTCTTTTGCTCTCTCCCCTTTTCTTTTGCTCTCTCTCTCTCCCCCCCTCTCTTTTGCTCTCTCTTTCTCCCCCCCTCTCTTTTGCTCTCTCTCTCCCCCCCCCTCTTTTGCTCTCTCTCTCTCCCCCCTCTCTTTTGCTCTCTCCCTTCCCCCTCTTATTTGCTTTCTCTCTTCACCCTCTCTTTTATGTTCTCTTTCTCCCCCTCTCTTTTGCTTTCTCTCTCTCTCTCTCACTAACCCCTCTCTTTTGCTCTCTCTCTCACTCCCCCCTCTTTTTCCTCTCTCTCTCTCCCCCCTTTCTTGCTCTCTCTCTTCCCCTTCTCTTTTGCGCTCTCTCTCCCCCTCTCTTTTGCTCTCTCTCTCCCCCCCTCTCTTTTGCTCTCTCTCTCTCCCCTCTCTTTTGCTCTCTCTCTCCCCCTCTCTTTTACTCTCTCTCTCCCCCCTCTATTTTGCTTTCTCTCTCACACCCCCTCTCTTTTGCTCTCTCTCTCCCCCCTTTCCTGCTCTCTCTCTTCCCCCTCTCTTTTGCGCTCTCTCTCCCCTTTCTCTTTTGCTCTCTCTCCCCCCTCTCTTTTGCTCTCTCGCTCTCTCCCCCTCTCTTTTGCTCTCTCTTCCCCCTCTCTTTTGTTCTCTCTCTCTCCCCTCTCTTTTGCTCTCTCTCTCCCCCTCTCTTTTGCTCTCTCTCCCCCCTCTCTTTTGCTCTCTCTTTCCCCCCTTTCTTTTGCTCTCTCTCTCTCCCCTCTCTTGTGCTATCTCTCCCCCTCTCTTTTGCTCTATCTCTCCCCCCTCTCTTTTGCTCTCTCTCCCCCCTCTCTTTTGCTTTCTCTCTCTCACTCCCCCCTCTTTTTTGCTCTTTCTCCCCCCTCTCTTTTGTGATCTCTCTCTCCCCCCTCTCTTTTGCGATCTTTCTCTCCCCCCTCTCGTTTGCGATCTCTCTCCCCTCTCTTTTGCTCTCTCTCTCCCCCCTCTCTTTTGCTCTCTCTCTCTCTTCCTCCTCTCTTTTGTTCTCTCTCTCTCCCCCTGTATTTTGCTATCTCTCTCTCTTTCTCCCCCTCTCTTTTGCTCTCTCTCTCCCCCCTCTCTTTTGCTCTCTCTCCCCCCTGTCTTTTGGTCTCTCTCTCCCCCCTCTTCTCCTCTCTTTTCCTCTCTCTCTATCCCCCTCTCTTTTGCTATCTCTCTCTCCCCCTCTCTTTTGGTCTCTCTACCCCATCTTTTGCTGTCTCTCCCCCTCTCATTTGCTCTTTCTCTCTCCCCTCTCTCTTTTGCTCTCTCTCTCTCTCTCTCCCCCTCTCTTTTGCTTTCTCTCCCCCTCTCTCTCTCCCCCTCTGTTTCTCTCTCTTTCTCCCCTCTCTTTTGCTCTCTCTCACCCTCTTTTGCTCTCTCTTCCCCATCTCTTTTGCTCTCTCCCTCTTCCCCCTCTTTTGCACTTTTTCTCATGGCCACTTCCTACCTGGGCATGCCCCCAACATGGCCACTTATTTACGGCCACATCCCCACCACTTCACCCCACCATCCATGCCCCCCTGTCCACGCCATGCCCGGTTATGCCCACATCACTGCGTCCCATCCGGCCATGCCCCTGACCACTTCCATTCGACCACGCTGGACCGCTCCCACCCGGCCACGCCCCCATCACGGCGCTCCCTCCCAGCCACGCCTTGTCCGCTTCAGCCCACTCCCTCTCATTCTCAAGGCCAGGTATGTTTGTCCTTATGCAGTCTCTACTGCGCATGGCTGCATCAGACAAACATACTTGGCCTTTTATTATATAGGATATATATATATATATAAATATACTGTATGTAGGTATAGGTATATATAGGAATATCTATTTAAAAATACATAGAAAATGTTCTACTATGTGAAGAACATTGGAATGTAAAATATTTACAGTACATACACAGTAAAACACAATATTAAATATTAATATTAAATAAAAATGATTTTTATTTTTTTCAGGTATTTGAGTGTAAAGGGCTTCAAAGTATATATACATATACTTTTTATGTGTATATATGTACATAAACATAAACACACATGTATACACATATATACATATGTATATATACTGTATATACATACATACATACATACACATATTTAAACATGTATAAGGTAAATACCTTGTCATATACAAATAAACATTTTAACCTTTATAACTTTTTTAATATTTCTATAAATATTTTTTATTAGATAGTGTATATATGACTGTAAAATTTATTTAATGTATTTATGTTGTGTATTTTGGCTTTATTTTTTTTAAATAAATCATGACACAGTGTAATATGTCACGTGTTGTTGTTCATCTGAGATTGTATTTACCTAATTTTAAGACCTGCTAAGGACCAGATGATTGTTATTATGTCCTGATAAGGGTGTACTTTCTTTTTTAAATGACTGTATATAAAGTCTTACCACTGCACTCCCAATTTCAATCTGTCTGCCGGTGCAGAGATCCAAATTATCCAAAAAACACTTCACACACCTCGCAACGCGGCTTGTAACTCACAGTCAGCTAGATTACGAGTTTTGCTTCATAACGCTGCTTTTTCCCTAACGCCGGTATTACGAGTCTTGTATATATGGTATAGGTGTACAGCACACCTTTTTTGCCGTCACGCAACGTCAGAACAGCAATTTTTAAAAAGTCCTTTTTCAATGGGACTCTCATAGCGCCGGTATTGCAACTTTGCCTGGGAGGCCAAAAAGTGAGCGGTACACTCTATAACCACAAGATCCGTACCGCCAGCTAAAGTCAGTAGTTATGAGTTTTACGTTACAAAGCTGTAACTCATAACTAAAGTGTTACAAAGTACACTAAACACCCATAAACTAACTATTAACCCCTAAACCGAGTTCCAATCAGCTAATAAAATGAGAGCTCAATCCTATTGGCTGATTGGATCAGCCAATAGGATGAAAGCTCAATCCTATTGGCTGATTGCAACAGCCAATAGGATTTTTTCCCCTTTAATTCCTATTGCCTGATAGAAATCTTTCATCGTGGATGATGTCACTTAAAGGGAACCTTCAGTTTATGCCAACGACCGTAAGAAGAGGATAATCCGCAATGGATGTCTTGAAGGTGGACCCGCTCCATGCCGGATGAATGAAGATAGAAGATGCCGTCTGGATGAAGATTTCTTTCCGCTTGGATGAGGACTTCGCTGGCTGGATGAGGATGGATGTCCAGACTTCGATAACTGTAAGTGGATCGTCGGGGGTTAGTGTTTTTTAAGGGTTTTTTGGGTTGATTTTTTTTTTAGCTTAGGGTTTGGGCATGTAAAAGAGCTAAATGTCCTTTTAAGGGCAATGCCCATCCAAATGCCCTTTTCAGGGCAATGGTTAGCTTAGGTTTATTTAGATAGGTTATTATTTGGGGGGTTTGGTTGGGTGGGTGGTGGGTTTTACTGTTGGGGGGTATTTGTATTTTTTTTTACAGGTAAAAGAGCTGATTTCTTTGGGGCAATGCCCTGCAAAAGGCCCTTTTAAGGGCCATTGGCAGTTTAGTGTAGGCTAGGGGTTTTTGTATTTTTGGGGGGCTTTTTTATTTTGATAGGGCTATTAGATTAAGAGTAATTTGTTTTTATTTTGATAATTTTGTTGTAATTTAGTGTTTATTTTTTTTTGTAAGTTAGTAAATTGTATTTTATTAATTTAATGTATTTCATTTTATTGTAATGTTAGGTTTTAGTGCAAGGCAGGTTAGGTTTTATTTTACAAGTAACTTTGTATTTATTTTAACTAGGTAGCTAGTAAAAAGTTAATAACTATTTACTAACTAGTCTACACAGTTAAAATAAATACAACCTTACCTGTGAAATAAAAATAAAACCTAAGATAGCTACAATATAACTATTAGTTATTTTGTAGCTATCTTAGGTTTTTTTTTACAGGTAAGTATGTATTTAGTTTTAAATAGGAATTATTTAGTTAATAATTGTAAGGTTTATTTAGATTTATTTTAATTATATTTAAGTTAGGGGGTGTTAGGGTTAGATTTAGGCTTAGGGTTACGTTAGGGTTAGGTTTAGGGGTTAATAACTTTAGTATAGTGGCGGTGACATTGGGGACGGCAGATTAGGGGTTAATAAGTGTAATGTAGGTGGTGGCGATGTTAGGGGCAGCAGATTAGGGGTTAATAAGTGTAATGTAGGTGGCGGAGATGTTAGGGGCAGCAGATTAGGGGTTAATAAGTATAATGTAGGTGGCGGCGATGTTAGAGGCAGCAGATTAGGGGTTAATAACTGTAATGTAGGTGGCGGCGATGTCGGGCGGCAGATTAGGGGTTAATAATATTATGTAGGTGTCGGCGATGTTAGGGGCAGCAGATTAGGGGTGTTTAGACATGGGGTTTATGTTAGTGTGTAAGGTTTAAACGTAACTTTTTCTTTCCCCATAGACATTAATTGGGGCTGCGTTACGGAGCTTTTCATTCCGCGATCGCAGGTGTTGGGCTTCCTTTTTGCCGGCTCTCTTGATGTCTATGGGGAAAGAAAAAGTTACGTTTAAACCTTACACACTAACATAAACCCCACGTCTAAACACCCCTAATCTGCTGCCCCTAACATCGCCGACACCTACATAATATTATTAACCCCTAATCTGCTGCCCCGACATCGCCGCCACCTACATTACAGTTATTAACCCCTAATCTGCTGCACGTCAAAGCAGCGCTTGATTTCGGTGCGATATGGAGCTCAACGCCACCATATCGCCCGCACAAGCCTACTTTTTTAAAACTTGTAATGCTTTTGTGGCAGTCATTAATTTCCCTATAGCGTTCAAAACTCGTAATCTAGCTGAGTTTGTTTTATTCCATAGTCCCAACATTTCAGTTTAGGCATTGGACTTTTGTCAAGGGTATCATATCAAATCAGCACAAAAACAGTATAACGCACACTCACCACATTACTGTTTTTAAACTGAACTCTAAGCCGCTGCCTGGTGTCACCCGGAAGTGACGTCAGTGCACTTCCGGTCGTCCGGACACAATATACAGATACAAAATAAAAAAACTATTTGAAAAACTTTTCCTCAACATAAAACAAAAAACATGGGGTTGGTGCCAATCAGTAAGCCATGTAAACCCCATCAGTCTCAATTTTTTAATTGAGTTAGATCACATCGGACATGCTGGTTTTAATATATGGTTCTCATCCAAGTTTACTTATGACTCTACTTTTACATTGGTAGCAAATGTGAATGTCCCATGTGTATTCCTATTCAGGATCTTCTTCATGCTTCTACTATGTAAAGTAAGTTAAAGGGACAGTATACACTCATGTTCATATAACTGCATGTAATAGACACTACTATAAAGAATAAGATGCACAGATACTGATATAAAAATCCAGTATAAAACTGTTTAAAAACTTACTTAGAAGCTCTCAGTTTAGCTCTGTTTAAAAGGTAGCTGGAACACCCACTACAAGTGGCAAATAAGACCCTCCCCCTCCCTCTTCTTTTGCATATGAAAAGACCCTTTACACAAACAGGAACAAGCTGGAGAAGGTAGCTGACGGTATTCTCCTAAAACTTTAGGGCTTGGTTAGGAGTCTAAAAATCAGAGCAATGTTATTTAAAAATAAGCAGAACTATACATTTAAAAAAATAAAAAAAACTGTATGGGCTATATAAATAGATCATCTACAAAACATTTATGCAAAGAAAAATCTAGTATATAATGTCCCTTTAAAGGCCCTCCCTACACATCCTCTTGTTCTTCTTGCTTTTCCTGCTTGATTGCTGCATTGTTTTCCAAAATGTACATAATCTGAAATGAAACAGTAATTTAATTGGTCTTTTTCTCTTCCCTGAATTATTATTGTCCTTTTGTAACTCTGCACTCCTGAAAATCTTTTCTATTTGAGGCTGAGATAATATTACCTGGTTTTATCACATACCAAACTTGAACATTCATTGGAAATAATTCCAAGAAACTCTGCAGGTCAGAAGGTAAGAATGATAATCCAGAGAACTAAACTCTCTCTGCACAGAATCCCTTGTCGTGTACATAGGTAACTTGCTGGATTAGCTATCAGATATCACCATCTGGGCATATCACCCAAGTGCAAGGATTTTTCAGTACACTTTTCAATGTCTTGCTATCCAGTTTTACTAACCAGCTTCTAATAGTGTTTATTTAATAGGGGCCAGACTACAAGTGGAGCCCAAAATATCGCTTTTGTGAAAGCGATATTTGTGCTCCACTGAGTGATACCAGCGCACGCTAATGTGTGCTGGTATTACAAGTTGAGCGCAATGAGAACATGACCTAGCATTTGCATTGCTGGGAAGCATTACGCTAATAAGAGCGTGCTTCCATAGGCTCCAATGGTAGCCTTGTTCTTATACCGTGAGACACGGCACGAAAACCTAGCACAGCGAAGGGGGTTAGTAGTGCAGTGAGGGCCAGCAAATACAAATAGCCACTTGTAATGGCTGGTTATTTATCGCGTGTTAAATTAGCGCTCCACCTGTAATCTAGCCCTAAAAAATCTGTTCCTATTTAACATTTGCTTAATTTTTTGGTACAGCAATAGAGGGATTTGGTGAAGACTAAGCAGTTTGAGAGTTAAAGCTATTTAAAGGAGAAATAAAAATATATTTTAATGTGCGCTATTGCTTGAATGCACCCCCTAACTGCCATAACCCTGACCACAATTAACCCCCACCACTAAAACTCCCTAACAAATAAACCTTCCTAACAACTACTAACCCCTAAACCACCAGACTGCCCAATGCAATTAACCCCTAAACAACATAACATCCATCACAATAAAACCTCTACCACTAAGTCCCCAACCTCTATTTACACTTAAACCACTAAACACCCAACACAATAAACCCCTGTACCCTCACCCCAATTATTTAGCTCCCACCACTAAAACCTGCAACCACTAAATAACCACCCCTATTAACCTCTCAACTGCAAGACCCTGATGCACTTAACCCCCAACCACTAAATCCCCCTAACTGTTAACTGCTACTAACTGTCTAACCTTTACAAAAGATAAAGCTCTGCCCTCTGCTGGAATGTACTGGTAACACCCTCTGCAGGGTTTAACATATACTAAGTAAGGGCTCTATTGTTATAATAATTCTATTTTTCACCTTGACAGTTATTATACAGTCCTTGGGTTTCTTTTTTTCTACTCACATTTGCACTTCACTTTGAGAATGCGATAAATAACCAGCCATTACAAGTGGCTGGTTATTGCTAACGAGAGCTCGTAATAGCAATTTGCGTTCCGAAAATTAACATGAGATCAGATTTCTGGTTAATTTTCTAAATGTGCCCCAATTGCCCCCAAATTTAAGTGTAGTGATGCATTTTTAAAAAAAAATAACTTCAAGAAGCAGTTATGAGGGGCTAAAGTGTGCAGCTGTGTGGTATTAGATATTATGGGGTCTGTGTGCTCCATGTAAATATATATATGGATATGCGTATATACACAAATATTTAAGTGTTAATATGTACACATATAAACACATAAATAAAATGTATATATTCATATAGATATATATTTCAATTTTATGCAAATCGCTGCATGACTTACGCCCTTAGCTGCGCTAGGTTCTCATGCCGTGTCTCACGGCATGAGAACGATGCTCCCATTTGAGCCTTTGGAAGGGCGCTCTCATGAATGTGAGGGCGCAATCTTATTGTGGGTCACTTTTAATACCAGCCCACAATTGTGTGCACAGGTATTATGAGTGGAGTGCAGATATTGTGTCCACTCATAATCTGGTCCTTTATGTTTAATTACATCATTTAAGCATATTATACCTTGATATTTGAGTTATATCTAACTTTGGAAATGTTTCTGTTATTACTGCTTATAATGCAACATTTTTGCTGTGATAATTATGTTATCTTGATGTATTTGGCATCTCAATAAAAAGAAAATTAAAAAAAAATAAGATGTTCTAATTAATAAAAACCCCTTTTTTTCACTAGAATATTCCTTCAGTTACAACAGTTTGAGGCTGGTTGTATTAACTGTGTAAAAATGTCTTACTGATTCTTTAAAAGGTTATTCAATGTGACCTATTTCTTATCTATTCTTTTTCTTCTCCAGTTTTGGGACTGTTTTCATGAATCCATCATTGTATGTAAATATATTTTATGAGACACGATTACTGAAATAACAAATGTCTCAGGTCCCCAAGAGTTGACACCGCAGGCAGTAACTCACTACAGCATTAGGTAACTTGTATTTGTAATCTTCTCTGGTATGTTTGTAGGTTGTTCTTGTTTTTGCCAGATTAGACTTGATTAGCTTATGTTTCTCTTTCTTTCTTTCTTTCTTCCTTTTTTTTTTTTTTTGATTTTCAGACTCAGGCATTACACAGCTCTAAATTAAAATAGTGGTAAATAATCCAGGAGGTCCTCAATAAAGGTGTGGGTTGTTAATGAAATTTAAAGGCACACTTCAGGTTTCTCACTATGGGCTAGATTACAAGTGGAGCGCTATTTATTGCTCCCGCTCAATCGTTAAACTCTGCTAGAAGTAAGCTTTTTGTGTGTGTCAGGTTGCACAAGTATTACAAATTGAAATTAAAACGTTTTTGTTCACGCGAACCCAAGGCACGCAAAATAACGATCTTAGAATATTGCAAAGGTGTTAATGTATTCCCCTGAAGACTTCAATAGAGCGCAAAAAGTAAAAAGAAAAACTAACACCCAACAGGTCATACAAAGAGAAAAAGGGGTGCGCCTATAAAAGTCAGATATAGGAAGAAATAGTTAAAAGTGAGTATATGAATATGTCTCTCAATCCTTAGTCAATATGTTCACTTTTAACTATTTCTTCTTATAGCTGACTTTTATAGTTGCACTGGGATAGACCTTTTTTAGGGGCATCAACGCTATATGTTCAAGGTTTCTTTTATTTGTTTTTACCCAGCAAGTCATGCAAACCCAAGTGCGCTAAACCGACATAAAATAGTAATATTTCACATTCCAATGTTCTTCAGATAGCAGAATATGTTCTTTAAAATTCATAAATACATATTTCTATATATATATATATATATGATGTATAGATATACATATATAAATAGATATATCTATTTATAAATACTTAGAACATATTCCCTTGTGAAAAACATTGAAATATTGAAATATTTACAGTAAATACAGTTAAACACCTTATTTAATACATATACATGTATCAAAATAAAAAAGCCCACCCAAAATAAAATAAAAAACTAGCCTACAATAAACTACCAATGGCCCTTAAAATGGCCTTTTGTGGGGCATTGCCCCAAAGATATCAGCTATTTTACCTTTAAAATAAAAAACAAAGTTATCTTATGTTATGGTTATTGTTTTTTGTTTGTATTGTATTCATTTGTTCCTGTCATAGGTCACGGTCACTGAGTCGCTCCTACATAGGGCTCCTGTTGCGTTTAGAATATTGCCTATTTCTTAGGGTTGTATGTTATTTTAAAAGGTCAGATCCAGGGAAACTAATTTTGGTAAAAGTGCTATTAATATCTACAGTGGCCTCTCAGTTCCTCACAATGTTTTATCTCCTATCAATTATGCCCACGTAATGTCGCTGAACGTTATCTCACACAATGTTAGGGGTTTACACTCTAACATAAAAAGGCAAAAGGCCATATCTACATATCGATCGTTAAATGCACACATCATACTAATGCAGGAGACACATTTCACAAGGGCCCAAACACCCAAATACTGGGATAAATCTTATTCCACACTGTTTCATGCCACCTATCAAAAAAATAAATGCAGGGTTTCCATTTTGGTCCATGACAGTCTTAACTTTAAAACAGATGAAACTACTATTGGCAAACAAGGCCGCTACATCATAGTAAAAGGTAGGATCCATGACACACACGTTATCATTGGTAACATACATGCCCCTAATGAGGCCCAAGCCCCCTTCCTATCTAAAATTAGCAAACTATTGACAAGTTGGAAGCAACACCGTCTTATCATTGGAGGCGATTTTAACTTAGTAGTGGATGCAGATATAGACAGATCAATTCATAAAGTGCCTTTGCAACCTCGAAACACCAAAAATATATTATATGACTTTCTGCTGGATAATAATCTTATAGATAGCTGGAGAGCCTATAACGGAAAAACTAGAGACTATACTTATTTCTCAACAGCAAATAAAGTTTACTCTAGAATCGACTATGTCTTAATTAGTCAAATTTTGGCCCCTTTGGTTATTACCTCTGATATTATCCCTAACACATGGTCAAACCATAATATAGTTTTAACAAAATTCACAGGATTAATTTATCCTTTAAGAAATAAAAGCTGGACTCTGATCCCCACTTTATTTATGATAAGTTATTCACTGAAACACTGAAGACAGAAATTAGAGGGTTCCTGGAGACGAACCACCAGTCAGTTAGAAACCCTTCCTTTGTGTGGGGCGCACTTAAAGCCTTTACACGTGGGTTGATAATTAGAGAAGCTAGCATTAAAACTAAAAGCGCGCAGCTGATGACGGATAATCTTAACAAAGAAATCAGCCAACTGCATGCTGAACATTGTTCAACACATAACACTCCAGTGTTACGAAACCTTAAGTCCAAAAGGGAAACCTTGGATAACCTTCTATCCCAAGAAGCTACTAGGTCATTAAAGCTTATAGATACTTAATACTTCATTTACGCTAACAAGCCTGATAAAATGTTGGCTAATAGGCTGAAGGACATAACTAGACTAACAACAGTCCCACAACTACAAAAACCTGACGGAACTACTACTAACCATCCACAGATTATAGCAGATACGTTTGCTACTTATTACCAATCCCTTTACACCCTCCCACGAAAAGACAACAGCACACAACACACTTCTAGTACCAAGGACTTTCTTCAAACTTGTAGTTTATCCAAACTGGATTCGGATGATCTGATCACCTTGAATTCACCCATTACCTTATAGTAAGTTAGGCACACTATTCGAAACCTGAAGCCCAACAAGGCTACGGGTCCAGATAGCTACTCTAGTATATTTTATAAAATGTTTACAAATGAAATAGGCCCGTTACTAGTTACTTTTTTTCAATCATATGTTAGAAGGAGGAAGTGTTCCTAGAGAAATATTAATGGCTTGTATTTCAGTAATTCCAAAGTCAGGTAAAAATAAGCAACACTGCCAGAATTATCGGCCGTTATCCTTGATAAACCAAGATATTAAGATCTTCTCCAAAATTCTTGCCTCCAGATTAAACAATCTAATGCCGAAACTCATTCACCCGGATCAGGTGGGTTTCATACTCAATAGGGAAGCCCCAGATAATGTCCGCAAAGTGATAGATTTAATGGATTATGCATCAGTCAATAGGGTGCCTTCTCTGTTTCTGTCTCTGGATGCAGAGAAGGCATTTGACCGCATTTAATGGGACTATTTAGACATAGTATTGGAGACGATGGGTATCACAGGCAATTTTAAGTTTGCAATCTCCTCTATCTACTCCCAGCCGACTGCCTTTGTTAAAATAGCAGGGTATAAATCAAAACCTATAAATATCTCAAATGGGATGAGGCAAGGCTGTCCACTGTCTCCATTGCTCTTTGCACTATGTATCGAGCCCATCACAGGGATCATTGTGAACTCCCATGAATATAAAATCAGCCTATTTGTGGATGATATCATTTTATTCATTAGCAAACCCATGATCTCCTTACCCCTAATCTATTCCACCATAGATAAATTTGCTAAAATATCAGGCTACAAAATTAATAATGACAAGTGTGAAGCAATTAGTATGAATTTATCGCAGCCTACTAAGAAATTGAGATTAATTTTAACTTTACATGAGCAGATGGGAGACTGAGATACTTAGGAATTATTCTTTAAAACAAATTATACTCCCTATACCAACTCAATTACCAACCCTTGCTTATTCAGATAAAAGGTTTGCTCCAAAGATGGGAGAAGCTGAATATTTAATGATATGGTAGACTAACCACAGTCAAAATGACTATACTTCCAAAATTGTTGTATTTATTTAGATCTCTTCCGGTCTCAGTACCTGCGAACACTCTGAAAAGACTCCAACTAGATATTATCTTGTTTATATGGCAGGGGAAAAAAACCAAGACCAACAGACGCACTTTGTGTTGCAGTAAAAGAGGAGGGGGAATGGGACTCCCAGATTTATTAGCCTACTATTATGCAGCAAGGATGGCCCCAACAAGCTTATGGCATAACAGAACAGATAATATTCAATGGGTTAAATTGGAATCTGATATTACACAAGTATACCCTATATACAAACTACTTTGGTCTGACAAGTCGGATAGACCCATAATTTGGAGAACATTCTCTTTCGTGTTTCATACGGTTTTATTATGGGATGCACTAAATGCAAACTTCAGCTTAATATCAGGAAAATCTAGGGTGACACCCCTAGTGACTTTCTCCACTGAATTTGACATAACTCTTCACGACAAATGGGCAAACAGAGGGCTTTATCGCATTGCTGACACACTACAGAATCAGATATTCATAGATTTTAAAACTTACGCTGGATTTAATGACTTAGACAGACCGGGTTGGTACCACTACTTGCAACTTTGAGCAAGAGTACTTGGGGTGTTAGGCAATAACATCAAAGGTAATGACACATACCTGGAACAGTTATGTTTGAGTCCGAGTCACACACGAGGAGTCATATCAAAACTATATCTCACTTTTAACGTCCCATCTATGGCAACCAAACTCCCTTTTATGCACAAATGGGAAAGTGATTTTGACTTCTCTTGGCAGCCAGAGAAATGGTATAAAGTATTAAACAAAGGTCCCTCCTTCTCAATTTGTGCTCATCTGAGAGAGAATTATATGAAGGTAGCGTTCCGGTGGTACTTTCACCCCTCCCATATGCATACTACTGACCCAAATGGGGGGAAATGTTTAAGAGGCTGCAATGAGAGAGGGACATACCCACACATGTGGTGGCACTGCCAACATGTGTCTAACATTTGGACACAAACTTCCATAATACTGAGTGCAATTCTGGAGACAAATACCACTCTGACTCCAAGTCAAGCCCTTCTTCATGACCCACTACCTGGATTAAACATTAAAACAAATAAATTTCTTGCTTGCACCATAGTTAAATTAACTATTGCCCAAAACTGGAAATCGGTGGTGCCTAGTTTACAGATTATCTACAACAAAAATAAAACATTACTTTAATTTAAGCAGTACTGCTGCTGACCTTCTAGATACCAAAGAACAATTCATTGCTCTATGGGAGCCTTGGATCATGTATACTGAAGCTAGAGCTAGATAGCAGCTGATTGCCGGCCCTAGTGGGGTCAACTAATTTACGTTTCATTATGTAACAGAGGTAACACCTTAGTTCTTGGTTTTAATTGTTATATTATTAATAATATGTGCACCTCTAGGCACATCAACACATCAGTAGGTTGTTGTCCGGCAGCGAGTAGATTGCCACAACTGGGCCATAATCAACATAAGCAGGATCAATGATACTGTCATATGTATTCTTACATGTTTCTTTTTTAATGGATGTTATACACAAAGGACTGTGACCTAATTGTAACGTTTTATGTAATTTCGTATTACTACGATTGTAACTTTCTGGAAAATACAATAAAACTCTTTTCAATTAAAAATAAAATACAAAGACCCCCCCCCCCCCCAACAGTAAAACCCACCACCCAACCAACCCTCCAAAATAAAAAACCTAAATCTAAAAAAACCTAAGCTACCCTTTGCCCTGAAAAGGGCATTTGTATGGGCATTGCCCTTAAAAGGGCATTTAGCTCTTTTACTGCCCAGACCCTAAACTAAAAAATAAAACCCACCCAATAAACCCTTAAAAAACCTAACACTGATTCCCGACAATCCACAACAGTTTTTGAAGTCCCGCTTGAACAATCTTCATCCCGGCGTTGAAGTCCTCATCAAGGCGACAAAAAGTCTTAATCCAGACGGACTCTTCAATCTTCAACCCGGTGGCGAAATCCTGATCCAAGTGGCAAGAAGTCTTCATCCAGGCGGCCTCTTTAATCTTCATTCAGGCGGCATCTTCTATCTTGACCCCGGACGCGCGGAGCGGGTCCATACTGAAGACATCCGGCGCGGAGCATCCTCATCAAAGCAAGGGAGCCGTTTCAAAATGGCGTCCCTTGCATTCCTATTGGCTGAAAATTTTGAATCAGACAATAGGAATTAGGGCTGCTAAAACCCTATTGGCTATTTAAATCAGCCAATAGGATTTAAGCAGCTCTCATTCTATTGTCTAATTCGAATTCGATCAGGACTTTGCCGCCGGGATGAAGATTGAAGAGGCCGTCTGGATGAAGACTTCTTGCCGCCTGGATGAGGACTTAAACGCCGGGATGAAGATCGTTCAAGCGGGACTTCAAAAACTGTAAGTGGATTGTCAGGAGTTAGTGTTAGGCTTTTTTAAGGGTTTATTGGGTGGGTTTTATTTTTTAGTTTAGGGTCTGGGCAGTAAAAGAGCTAAATGCCCTTTTAAGGGCACTGTCCATACAAATGCCCTTTTCAGGGCAATGGGTAGCTTAGGTTTTGTAGATAGTTTTATTTTATTTTGGGGGGGTAGGGGTTTGTAATGTTAGTGGGTCTTTGTAATTTTTTTTTCACTAAAAGAACTGCTATCTTTAGGACAATGCCCTACAAAAGGTCCTTTTAAGGGCCATTGGTAGTTTATTCTAGATTAGGTTTTTTATTTTGTGGTGGTTTTTTATGGGTATTAGAATAGGAATCATTTTTTTTATTTTTGATAATTTGTTTGTTATTTTGGGTGATTTATATTTTTAGGGCGTGTTTTTTTTAGCAAAAGAGCTGTTTAACTTAGGGCAATGCCCTACAAAAGGCCCTTTTAAGGGCCCCCCAAAAGACCCTTTTAAAGGCACCCCAAAAGGCCCTTTTAATGGCCCTTGGTAGTTTGGGGGGTGGGGGTTTGTATAGTGTTAGGGGGTGTTTGAATTTTTTTTTTAGCAAAAGAGCTGTTTAACTCAGGGCAATGCCCTACAAAGCCCCTTTTAAGGGCCCCCAAAAGGCCCTTTTAAGGGCCCTTGGTAGTTTATTCTAGATTAGGCTTTTTTACTTTGGGGTGTTTTTTTTTTTAAATGGTATTAGAATAGGAATAATTTTTATTGTTTGTATAATTTTGTTTGTTATTTTTTGTAATGGTAGTTTTTTTTTTTTTGTAATGGTAGGTTTTAGTGTAAGGTAGTTAGGTTTTATTTCACAGGTAAGTTTGTATTTATTTTAACTAGGTAGTTAGTAAATAGTTAATAACTATTTACTAACTAGTCTACCTAGTTAAAATAAATACCAACTTACCTGTGAAATAAAAATAAAACCTAAACTAGCTACAATATAGCTATTAGTTATTGTAGCTAGCTTAGGTTTTATTTCACAGGTAAGTATATATTTAGTTTTAAATAGGAATTATTTAGTTAATCATTGTAAATTTAATTTAGATCTAATTTCATTATGTTAAAGTTAGGGGCTGTTAGGGTTAGGGTTAGGGCTACGTTAGGGTTAGGTTTAGGGGTTAATATAGTTTAATTTAGGTTGTTGCGATGTGGGGGGCTGGCGGTTTAGGGGTTAATAGGTTTATTTAGTGGTAGTGATGTGGGAGGCCAGAGGTTTAGGGGTTAATAACTTTAGTTGTGGCGATGTTGGGAAGTGGTGGAATAGGGGTTAATAACTTTAATATAGTTGCGGCGATGTTGATGTGCGGCAGAATAGGGGTTAATAGTTTTAGTATAGTGGCGACAATATCGGGAGCGGCAGATTAGGGGTTAATAATTTTATTTAGGTGGCAGTGATATCCGGAGCGGCAGATTAGGGGTTAATAACTGTAGGCAGGCGTCAGCGATGTCAGGGGCAGCAGATTAGGGGTGTTAAGACTCAGGGTTTATGTTAGGGTGTTAGGTTTAAACTGTATTTTGTTTTTCCCCATATGCATTAATGGGGCTATGATACAGAGCTTTTGTTTCCGCGATCGCAGGTGTAAGACTTTTTTTTTGCCTGCTCTCCCCATTGATGTCTATGGGGAAAGCGTGCACGAGCTTGTTTTGGGTGTGGTATGGAGCTTAAAATCTCCATATCGCACGTGCAAGCGGTGTTTTACAAAACTTGTAATGGCAGCGCTATAGGGTATTAAATAAGCAACTTTTGTTGCGTTAGTTAATTTCCCTATAGCCCTCAAAACTCGTAATCTAGCTGTTTATTTGTAAAATGTCAGCTATAGATTGAAATTAGAGAAGGATCTTACATATGGAAATGTGAAGCTGTACATCGGTTACTATACTGTATGATGCGTTTTCATGAGACATCTACTTATAGGCATCTACTTATCAAGCCGTCAACCGCAAATACGCTGGAATTCCGCAGAGTATTTGTGGCGAGCCTTATTCGCCTTAGTTATCAAACCCTACAGATCGACAAAAGTAGAATTTTGTGACGTAACATATGATCCGCCGGGCAAGGTCCGACACAGATCGATGCTTATGTCATTACAGATGTTCCGAATGCAAATTCGGCACAATCTGACTACTTTTGCTAGTTATCAAATATCTACCAGGTACGCTCGCCACTATTCCGGCCCAGTGTACCTGGTTTTCAATCCGCTTCCCTGGAGGCGGCGGATGCCATAGGAATCAATGGGAGTCTGAAAGCAGCGAAAGCTAAGCTCATGTTCGCTGCTGCCCGATATCACATTGATTCCTATGCTAACGTTTACACCTAACACCCTAACATGTACCCCGAGTCTAAACACCCCTAATCTGCCCCCCCCCTACACTGCCGCCACCTACATTATACTTATTGGCTGATTGCATCAGCCAATAGGATTTTTTCTACCTTAATTCCGATTGGCTGATAGAATTCCAAATCATTCCAAAGAATTCCAAGAATTCGAAATCAGACAATCAGAATTGAAGGGACGCCATCTTGGATGATGTCACTTAAAGGTACCTTCATTCAACAAGAAGACGTCGTCAGAAGAGGATGCTCCCCATCGGATGTCTTGAAGATGGACCCGCTCCGCGCTGGATGGATGAAGATAGAAGATGCCATCTGGATGAAGACTTCTGCCCATCTGGAGGACCACTTCTGCTGGATTCGTTGAGGACTTCAGCCCGGTTGGGTGAAGACTTCTCACGGTAAGGTGATCTTCAAGGGGTTAGTGTTAGGTTTTTTAAGGGGGTATTGGGTGGGTTTTAGAGTAGGGTTGGTTGTGTGGGTGGTGAGTTTTAATGTTAGGGGGGGTTGTAATTTTTTTTTACAGGTAAAAGAGCTGATTACTTTGGGGAAATGCCCCGCAAAAGGCCCTTTTAAGGGCTATTTGTAATTTAGTGTAGGGTAGGGTTTTTTTTTTATTTTGGGGGGGCGTTTTTATTTTGTTAGGGGTATTAGATTAGGTGTAATTAGTTTAAAAATCTTGTAATTGTTTTATTATTTTCTGTAATTTAGTGTTTGTTTGTTTTTGTACTTTAGATAATTTTATTTAATTGTATTTAATTGTATTTAGTTTAATTATAGTGTAGTGTTAGGTGTAATTGTAACTTAGGTTAGGTTTTATTTTACAGGCATTTTTGTATTTATTTAAACTAGGAAATTATTAAATAGTTAATAACTATTTAACTATTGTACCTAGTTAAAATAAATACAAACTTGCCTGTAAAATAAAAATAAACCCTAAGGCCTAGATTTGGAGTTTGGCGGTAGCCGTGAAAACCAGCGTTAGAGGCTCCTAACGCTGGTTTTAGGCTACCGCCGGTATTTGGAGTCAGTCAAAAAAGGGTCTAACGCTCACTTTTCAGCTGCGACTTTTCCATACCGCAGATCCCCTTACGTCATTTGCGTATCCTATCTTTTCAATGGGATCTTTCTAACTCCGGTATTTAGAGTCGTGTCTGAAGTGAGCGTTAGAAATCTAACGACAAAACTCCAGCCGCAGAAAAAAGTCAGGAGTTAAGAGCTTTCTGGGCTAACGCCGGTTCATAAAGCTCTTAACTACTGTGCTCTAAAGTACACTAACACCCATAAACTACCTATGTACCCCTAAACCGAGGTCCCCCCACATCGCCGCCACTCGATTAATTTTTTTTAACCCCTAATCTGCCGACCAACACCTACGTTATACTTATGTACCCCTAATCTGCTGCCCCTAACACCGCCGACCCCTGTATTTTATTTATTAACCCCTAACCTGCCCCCCACAACGTCGCCGCCAGCTACCTACAATAATTAACCCCTAATCTGCCGACCGCAAAGCGCCGCCACCTACATTATAGCTATGTACCCCTAATCTGCTGCCCCTAACACCGCCGACCCCTATATTATATTTATTAACCCCTAATCTGCCACCCTCAATGTCGCCTCCACCTGCCTACACTTATTAACCCCTAATCTGCCGACCGGACCGCACCGCTATTATAATAAAGTTATTAACCCCTAATCCGCCTCACTAACCCTATAATAAATAGTATTAACCCCTAATCTGCCCTCCCTAACATCGCCAACACCTAACTTCAAACATTAACCCCTAATCTGCCGACCGGAGCTCACCGCTATTCTAATAAATGTATTAACCCCTAAAGCTAAGTCTAACCCTAACACTAACACCCCCCTAAGTTAAATATAATTTAAATCTAACAAAATTAATTAACTCTTATTAAATAAATTATTCCTATTTAAAGCTAAATACTTACCTGTAAAATAAATCCTAATATAGCTACAATATAAATTATAATTATATTATAGCTATTTTAGGATTAATATTTATTTTACAGGTAACTTTGTATTTAATAGCTACCTAGTTAAAATAATTACAAATTTACCTGTAAAATAAATCCTAACCTAAGTTACAATTAAACCTAATACTACACTATCGATAAATAAATAAAATAAAATACCTACAATTACCTACAATTAAACCTAACACTACACTATCAATAAATTAATTAAATACAATACCTACAAATAACTACAATGAAATAAACTAACTAAATTACAAAAAAATAAAAAATAAAAATATTACAACTAACTAAATTATAAAAAATAAAAAATAAAAATATTACAACAATTTTAAACTAATTACACCTACTCTAAGCCCCCTAATAAAATAACAAAGCCCCCCAAAATAAAAAATGCCCTACCCTATTCTAAATTACTAAAGTTCAAAGCTCTTTTACCTTACCAGCCCTAATCGGAATTAAGGTAGGAATATTCTGATTGGCTGATGGAATCAGCCAATCAGAATCAAGTTCAATCCGATTGGCTGATCCGATCAGCCAATCAGATTGAGCTCGCATTCTATTGGCTGATCGGAACAGCCAATAGAATGCGAGCTCAATCTGATTGGCTGATTGAATCAGCCAATCGGATTGAACTTGATTCTGATTGGCTGATTCCATCAGCCAATCAGAATATTCCTACCTTAAATCCGATTGGCTGATAGAATCCTATCAGCCAATCGGAATTCGAGGGACGCCATCTTGGATGACGTCATTTAAAGGAACCGTCATTCGGCTAGTAGGCGTCGGGAGAAGAGGATGTTCCGCGTCGGATGGAAGATGATGGCTCCCGAAGAAAGAAGATTGAAGATGCCGTTGATAGAAGACTTCATCCGGATCATGGACCTCTTCAGCTCCCGCTTGGATGAAGACTTCAGCCGGATCATGGACCTCTTCAGCTCCCGCTTGGATGATGACTTCAGCCGGATCATGGACCTCTTCAGCCCCCCGCTTGGGCTTGGATCAGGACATCGGAGGAGCTCTTCTGGATCGATCGGTGAACCTGGTATGGTGAAGATAAGGTAGGAAGATCTTCAGGGGCTTAGTGTTAGGTTTATTTAAGGGGGGTTTGGGTTAGATTAGGGGTATGTGGGTGGTGGGTTGTAATGTTGGGGGGGGTATTGTGTGTTTTTTTTTACAGGCAAAAGAGCTGAACTTCTTGGGGCATGCCCCGCAAAGGGCCCTGTTCAGGGCTGGTAAGGTAAAAGAGCTTTGAACTTTAGTAATTTAGAATAGGGTAGGGCATTTTTTTATTTTGGGGGGCTTTGTTATTTTATTAGGGGGCTTAGAGTAGGTGTAATTAGTTTAAAATTGTTGTAATATTTTTCTAATGTTTGTAAATATTTTTTTATTTTTTGTAACTTAGTTCTTTTTTATTTTTTGTACTTTAGTTAGTTTATTTCATTGTATTTATTTGTAGGAATTGTATTTAATTTATTTATTGATAGTGTAGTGTTAGGTTTAATTGTAGATAATTATAGGTATTGTATTTAATTTATTTATTGATAGTGTAGTGTTAGGTTTAATTGTAGATAATTATAGGTATTTTATTCAATTTATTTATTGATAGTGTAGTGTTAGGTTTAATTGTAGATAATTATAGGTGTTTAATTTAATTTATTTATTGATAGTGTAGTGTTAGGTTTAATTGTAACTTAGGTTAGGATTTATTTTACAGGTAAATTTGTAATTATTTTAACTATTTTAGCTATTAAATAGTTCTTAACTATTTAATAGCTATTGTACCTGGTTAAAATAAATACAAAGTTACCTGTAAAATAAATATTAATCCTAAAATAGCTATAATATAATTATAATTTATATTGTAGCTATATTAGGATTTATTTTACAGGTAAGTATTTAGCTTTAAATAGGAATAATTTATTTAATAAGAGTTAATTAATTTCGTTAGATTTAAATTATATTTAAGTTAGGGGGGTGTTAGGGTTAGACTTAGCTTTAGGGGTTAATACATTTATTAGAATAGCGGCGAGATTAGGTTGGCAGATTAGGGGTTAATAATTGAAGTTAGGTGTCGGCGATGTTAGGGAGGGCAGATTAGGGGTTAATACTATTTATTATAGGGTTAGTGAGGCGGATTAGGGGTTAATAACTTTATTATAATAGCGATGCGGTCCGGTCGTCAGATTAGGGGTTAATAAGTGTAGGCAGGTGGAGGCGACGTTGTGGGGGGCAGATTAGGGGTTAATAAATATAATATAGGGGTCGGCGGTGTTAGGGGCAGCAGATTAGGGGTACATAGGGATAATGTAAGTAGCGACGGTTTACGGAGCGGCAGATTAGGGGTTAATAATAATATGCAGGGGTCAGCGATAGCGGGGGCAGCAGATTAGGGGTTAATAAGTGTAAGGCTAGGGGTGTTTAGACTCGGGGTACATGTTAGAGTGTTAGGTGCAGACGTAGGAAGTGTTTCCCCATAGCAAACAATGGGGCTGCGTTAGGAGCTGAACGCGGCTTTTTTGCAGGTGTTAGGTTTTTTTTCAGCTCAAACAGCCCCATTGTTTCCTATGGGGGAATCGTGCACGAGCACGTTTTTGAGGCTGACCGCGTCCGTAAGCAACTCTGGTATCGAGAGTTGCAGTGGCGTTAAATATGCTCTACGCTCCTTTTTTGGAGCCTAACGCAGCCATTCTGTGGACTCTCAATACCAGAGTTATTTTAAAGGTGCTGCCAGAAAAAAGCCAGCGTTAGATACGCGGGTCCTTACCGACAAAACTCTAAATCTAGCCGTAAGATAGCTACAATGTAACTATTAGTTATATTGTAGCTAGCTTAGGGTTTATTTTATAGGTAAGTATTTAGTTTTAAATAGGAATAATTTATTTAATGATAGGAATATTTATTTAGATTTATTTAAATTATATTTAAGTTAGGGGGTGTTAGGGTTAGGGTTAGACTTAGGTTTAGGGGTTAATAAATTTAATATAGTGGCGGCGGTGTAGGGGGGGCAGATTAGGGGTTAATAAATATAATGTAGGTTGCGGCGGTGTAGGGGGGGCAGATTAGGGGTTAATAAGTATAAAGTAGGTGGCGGCGGTGTAGGGGGGCAGATTAGGGGTTAATAAGTATAATGTAGGTGGCGGCGGTGTAGGGGGTGGCAGATTAAGGGTTAATAAGTATAATGTAGGTGGCGGTGGGCTCCGGGAGCAGCGGTTTAGGGGTTAAACACTTTATTTAGTTGTGGCGGGGTCCGTGAGTGGTGGTTTAGGTGTTAATACATTTATTAGTGTTGCAGTGGGCTCCCGGAGCGGTGGTATAGGGGTACACAGTATAGTATAGTGTGGGTGTTTAGTGACAGCGTACCAATAAAGCTGGGAAAAAGTCGAAGAGCAGCGAGATCGATGACTGTTAGTTAACAACAGTCCGCTGCTCATCGCCCCGTACTTGGTGCGTGGTTTTTTGACAGCTTTTTTGGTAACTTTGGAGAGCGTATTCAGGTCCGCGGCAGCGATGTTAGGCGATCTTAGGAGAGCGTATTGGTGCCGTTGAATGCAAGTAAGTTGACGGCTTGATAAGTAGATACCTCAGTCAATTTTGTCTATCCAACAAAACAGTTGAATATCTAATGTGGAGTTAAATATGTGAAATTATGCACACTTTGAATGTAAAACATTTTTGCATACGAATGCTTCAATTTGTTTTTCTTATTGTTAATCTGTTTGAATCAAACAAAATAAAAACAAAATAAAAACAAACCATTTACTTGCATAAAGAATTCTCACAAATAAGAAATACAAGATACAGTGAGTCAGACAATAATATGTGACAATAAATAATAATGATTAATTAATGAGTAAAATAAAAGATGTGAAACCTAAGTTTAGTTCCTCTTTTGACAGATCTATTAAGTTTAGATCTATTAATATTCCATCCTTCTATATAAATTATTTTAATTAATGATATGAGCAAAACAAATAGATCTGTAAAATAAAGTTTGGAAAAAGCAAACAACTTCTGCTTTCCACACTGATTAGTGTCTTATCAGTAAATAGTAGTTATTAATTAGAGTTATTAATTCCTGGAATTGATTAAGCAATGGTTATATTATTACTAGAATATCATGTGAACATGAAGATTTTTGTTGACCCTGCTTTACCTACTAAACTTGAGTTTTGTCCATCCACCACTTACAAATCCATAATAAAAAAAACCTGAGGGGTTCTGCAAGAAGACCTATGGGCAATGCAAGGATAAAGCTGGCATGGCATTGACACATCTGTACCAACATGAGTGGTTTAGGGGGTGAAAAATGTGTGTGACCATAGGGACAGCTAGACAGAGCTCCCTAACAGGAGTACACTAATTCTTCATGTGCACTAACATGACATGAGTTATATTAAGGCATGTTATGTATTAATTAAATATAAAATATTGAAAATATTAACAATGTAAATAATTATTATAGATATACTGAACAATTCTAAATATTCCATAGAATATATATATATTACAGTAACTATAATAATTATGAATAATTATTATTAATATTTTATTTAATGTCTTAATATTTCAATAATGTGCCTTAAGATAACTCATTCTTCATGCCCGCTAACCCGACACCGCGTTACACCTAGAGCGTGCAACTCGAAGCGCGTTACGCGTATTTTGCATGCCAATGTTTTCACATAGATAAAAATGTAATTTTATTATTAAATATATATTTCAAGATATATCTGATAATGTTAATGTCAAATATATATCTAGGTATATAAATATATATTTAAAAATAAAATAATAAAAATAAAAATTTCTGGGGGGGGCGGAGCAAGCCGGGCGTCTGAGCGGTCGCACACTGAAAGAGCTCTGCTCTTATCCTACCTATAATTCATATCTAGACCGCTCAGTACTGCCCAAATTGTTGCTGTATGGCAATCAGAGTTCTGGAGACCAGTGACATAGAGTCTAATGGAGTAGAAAGGACCTAAAATTGCTACCCGGAGCAGTCTTTTTCCACCCACCGTTCACACGCTGCCCGTCTGGGATGCGGCCATTTTAAAGAACCACGTGGAACTCAGCTACAAGTGTGAGAAACATCTAATTCACAAATAGAATACTTACTTCTTCCCCGGGATGGAGACTTCCATAGAAGCCTTGCTACATCTACTAGCCACCAAGATGGAGAGTCATTTTAATACTCTCATGAAAACCCTCAGAGATGAGCGGAATCCTACCTCCGCGAGAGAATCTGAAAGCCGGCATACACAAACCTCATACGGAGAGCGAGAGGTTACTAGGGGAGCAGAGTATCCAGCAGGAGACCTGGAGGAACATGTGCTCTCTGATGAGCAGCGTATTTGTGACGATCCCCAGAACTGGACTGAGAGATGCCTATGGGGTATACCAGTACCTGGAACCGGTCGGGGCTGTTCGATGAACTTTGAGGTGCTGATTCCTGATCCTCCGGCGATGCGGTCGGACACTGAGGGACACCAGATCCAAATTAGCGGTGCGCTACATCCTAATGCTGAGCCGCGATCTGACGTAACTCCCACGATGTCCAGCTCCTGCTCTGATGCTCCAGACAGAAGAGAAGCCAGCCCCACACTGTACACTAACAGTACGGGACACAGCTTAAGAAAAGCCATAAACCTGACATTAGACGCAAACGGCTGCACACTACTTGCCTGGGGGTCTCCTATCCTGAAACGTAATTTGAAAAAAGCTAACGGTGAGTTCTCTGAACTAGATCTCAGCTCATGGTCTCTTGACTTTACTACAGGAAACATTATATGGACTGCTGAAACAGAATTTGTTTTAACCCTGCTGCCTTGTGGCATTGGCTAGTAAGACTTGTCTCCTAGACCCAGAAGAGAGCGGTACCCCTGTACCTTTGGCTGGAGCTGCTTCAAAAGACATATTACATAGAGACTTGATGTGTTATATACTTTCAGCTATCATGCTCAGTTTACATATTTTTTTTCCCTTTATTCTCAGGTTCTAAACGTTACGCTACTGCTAATGATATGTGTTATAATAGGTTTAGTCTTACCCCTCACTAACATTGCGATTACTAACTAGTTAAATTCAAGCAGGAATAGTGCAGCCCCCCATTGCATATTTCTGCTTTAGGTATATGTAAGAAATCGCTCTCTACATTTATGCTATATCTAATATGCCTTGTATCTATATACTACAGCACAGGGAAGAATTTCTTAACTGCAGCACTATTTCAAACTTTAAACAGTGTTCACTCATGGCACAGGTTACTAGGAGTTTATAGATTTCTGCTGATACCAACCTCTTCTTAGATATTATAACCACCGTGTATGGTATACCAACTAGAGGTTTAGGGTCACTCATATAGGGATTAGATACCGCTTCTGCTTTAAAAGTCCTGCACACCTATTTCACTATACAATACATATGATATTGATGTCACTAGAACCTACCATACTAGCTCTGGAGTATACAGCGTCATACTATCTATAAATAATTATATGGTTTGCCCTCCCATACGTTTATACAAGTAAGTTGGAGGGTCTTGTTCTATCCATATTTTATGCTCCTTTCTCTTCCATTCCTGCCCCCCTCAGGGTTAAGTCACTTAGGTTTATCACACACAATAATAAAAACAGCAGAGTGAATCCTAATGCAGTTAAATTATCCGGCCAGCAAAACAACATCAGTTCATTCCTCATATCAGATGACCACTACTAGATGAACTCTGCAGATTATTACTACCTCTCTTAAGTATCTCATACTGACATATACTGCTCACCAGATTATGACGTAGCACCACTCTTAATAGCTGTTTCCTAGATATATTTCTTTACTAATATGAGTTTAGGATAACTTTAAGATAACTCTTCATCTTAGAGACGCGCTTTCAATCTACAGTAGTGTTTTATACAAATATTTTAATGGGTGTGGTTGGGCTGTGTCAACTGGGAAGGCACGGTCCGACATATACACTCACCACAGACACGTGGGTTTTAAGCGTGAGGCGTTGGACATATATCCAGTCATAACTCAAGAGATAATTTAACTATAATGTTACCAAGAGCATGTGTAGTAACTTATGGTATGTGTGGTGATATTTCATTGCTTATATACTCGGTAGGGACTTCTTTTTCTAGCTACATAGCCTGTTATAGTGTTTATTTCTCATCAGAACACTACTGCGTTTGAACCTCCTATTTCAAGACCTTAGGATCCCACACTTATTAATATTGCATATCTGCTAGTTTTATAGGTATCAGCACTAAACCATACTACAGCCATATTTGAATGAGCTCCGCCCTCCCATGCTTTCTCCTCCCCTTTCCCTTCCCCCTCCCAATATTCGAGTGGCTCTGGTCCACTGTAATCCCTCTTCCTTCCACTGTTCTATGACCTACTCGTGGTCATAATAAAAGCTAACTCCCCACATTATCACAGAAACACTCATTTTTATACACCCTAGAGATGTGGAGAGCAGAATACTATTATCAAAACATAAAATGAAGTTCCCTTCCAGATTGCCCAACCATATATCTGACACCTCTTTTGACACAACATTGGTTTCTACTTGTTTGAGCTAGTCTTGTTATATTATTATGGCTATATTTATTTCTCTGAGCCCTTAAACTGTATGACTTAACTTAATATATAGGCTAGCTATTTCTTCACTAGCCTAACAGATATACTAAGTGTCACAACCTTGGTGCTGTATTCTTGTATTACTATTATGATTGGGCAGATGTTGTATTTGTACTCTTTGTACCTTTTTGAAACTTCAATAAAAAATATTATTTAAAAAAAAATAAAAAAAAAATTAAAATTTCTGTACGTGAAGAACAATGGAATTATTGCCCAGTCAAGTACATGGCCATACACCACATACCTTTGAACCCTTATAACTTTTTTTTATTAATATTTATTTGAATATTGTTTATCACATAATGTTTATATGAGTGTAACAGTGTATTTTAATGTATTTATGTTGTGTTTAGTGCAACTCTTTTTTAGCCCTAACCCTTTAAGTCTAAAGTCACACTAGCCCGACGCACATTCAATTCAATTGTGCTTGCG